>NC_138663.1:147259296-147606796 GCF_964273445.1 Streptopelia decaocto
CCCACCACCCAGAGGGCAACTTTCAGACCATCAACCGCACTATAATTTAGCCCTTCCCTCCATAAATCATGCCAACTTGTCTTCAAGAATCATCATGAGCTACCTCTATTTGAAGTACAGAAAGATCATTCACAAGAGCAGAAATTGTGTTTTGGAATGTGACTTGTGCTGGCTAAAGATGGTCTTAAATGAGAACAAAATCTGTTTGTTTGTTTGCTTGTTTATTTTTTTCAGGTGGTTACTAACTGTAAAGATCCCTACCTAGAGCTAGAATGCACAGAGATCAATGTAAGTAGGGTCCTCCTTTGGGTTGATTGTGGAGTAGAAGTGTTTCTGTTAAAACAATATCCAAATCTTTATTCAGGTTTGTCCTGCATGCTTCTCTTTATCAAGGTGTCAAGCTTGGCTATGCTCATTTTGCACTTTTGCGAATGATTTTATAAGCTGCCTGAGATGCTGAAAGCCCCACAGACACTGGCAACCTAGAGTAAGACCCACAGAGTAGGGAGTGGGTAGGCGACTGAAGCAAAAAGGACACAAAGATGGCCATAGCTTACTTCTCTGTGAAGGTTAGTGAGTATTTCCTTCCATGAGGGTTCTCTGCAATGACTCACCAGATGCTCAGCTTAAGAATGGGAGGCAGAACATGGCTGGAAGTGTCTGACATAGCTTTGGAGAGCTGAGCTGTTTTATTTTTGTTGTATACTCCAAGGTAGCATACATGGGCTGAAAGAAGAAATCCTGCCTTTCTCGCAGCTGCCATGGACTAGACTGCAAACTGATTTGGTTGAAAGCACACTGTTCTTTAGTGTGTTATGAAATCTGGAGATCGGCAGACAGCTGGAGTGATTATTTTGCTTACCAGCTTACTTTGCTTTACCAGTTAAACTATGGCCACAATCTCAAGATTTAGTAACATCTTCCAGGGATAGCCACAACCAGATCAGCACCAGTTATGCTGATTTATCTGCTTTCTATTCTTATTCTTCTATATAGCATTTCAGCAAAGTCTATATTTATAAAATATCTAAAACCTGTGGGGGCTTGAGAATTGTGAACTTCCATGGTTTCATCATTCTAATTCTGCATATGTTTCTATGTCTATATATGGAACAATTAGAATTCATAAACTACCAGCTAACCATGGCAAACCTCAATTTAGACAATTAATGCTCAGTTGGTCTGGAGAAGATAAGTGTTTTCTTCTAAATTATCATGCCTATGCTGCTGCTTTAGATGTTTTAATTGAGCTAACTAGTTCATTTTACACTTCTTTCAAGGATTCCTTATGGGCAACTGAATTCTAACACTGCTAATTAGAAGCTTCAGAAGTGACCATTACCAGTACCTTTGACATTTTGCAGATTTGCACACCTTCTCTGACATTTTTTTTTCTTGTTGCTGAGAAAGTAAGTTACATATCATTAAACTCTGTAGGTTTTTTATGTGTCTGTAGTCTTTCTCTGAATTTCCCATATTTGGAATTAGTGTAGTTTGAAGAATTGTCATTTACTAACCCAGTTCCAATCCCACCGAAGGGCAACCTGACTCTGTAGGAAAGCAGTGTTATCTGTACTAATAAGCATTAATGACACTGAGGAAACTGGGTGTTCTGAGTAGACTCTGCATGTTGCCAGTTCTCTCTGCCATTCAGCACTAATGAAAGAGCTGATGACCTCGCTGCAGTGAACAGCTGCTGCAGGAAAGGTTGCAAGGCGATTAAATTAGGAACGCAAATACAGGACATTAAGTCTAATTGAGCATGCTGATTCCTGTTGCCAATGTGATGTTGCTGGATTGATAACGACACCTTTTGCTGAGAGTTTCTGAAGCATTCCAGAGTTCTGGCATAGGAGTAGATGAAAATTTTGGAACAGCAGCAAGTTCTGAAGCAATGTTTAATGGTGGCACTGACAGTTCTGGTGACAAACAAATAGCAAAGAACAATCTGCTAAAGATTACCAAAATCTTCAGGTCTACTCCACTGTGGAGAATGCTTGATTTCCATCAGAATAGTGTGGTAAAGGGGCTGGAAGGAGCCTTCAGGATTCATCTGCTCACTGCCCTACCCTGCATACATGGGAATTATTGGCCAAGCAGTTGATGGGGACTCTTTGAGCCCTTAGGCAACCTACTGAAGCACCGCACTCATCCCATTCCTTCAATGGAAGGGTAAATCTGTATCTCCAGTACATTTGGTTATTCAAAACACTTTTTATTTCTAGACCAGATAATGTGAGGATAACGACCATTTCCATGGAACCAGCTGCTTTCCATCCAAGATTGTTTTTTTGGGGAGGAAGGATCCAGAAGCTTCAGGAATGGCAGTGATTCCAGCAAGCAGAAAAGGAGCCACTCTAGAACAGCATAGCTAAGCTCACAACATGTTGTGGTCTCTTATGCTTTTGGAAAGAAGAAGCAAAAGTAACAGACTGTGCTGGTTTGACTGAAAATGGGTTAATTTTCTTTATGCAGTTAGAAACCTTTATTTTTCATAGCTAGCACACTCATTATTTGGACTTAGTTTGAGAACAAGAGATAACACCCTGGGACAGAGTTAATATTTTTAATTACTCTGGTCTGAGAGCCACGGACACTCTGAGTGCTCTGACCACAGGTGAGAGGCATCAAGGAACAGGGGTATGGATGGGGCAGAGCTTGACTGACATCCAGACTGATCAATAAGAGTATTCCATCCCATTAGCATCATGCTTCATATTTAAGGAGAGTTGGGACCTTCTGGTTTGCTCTTCCATTTTTTCTGGCTCTCTCTCTGGGGCGCAGCTGGGGGAGTTTCGGTTGGGACGTTTAGCCCGGCCTTTTGCCATTTTGCAGAGGCCTCTGGTCTTTTCTGCCTTTTTCCCCTCTTTTGTCTTTCTGGGATTTGCTTTAGGACCAGGTGTGGCTTGCTGGGACTGGCTGCTCAGTTGTGGACAGAGCTTCTATTTTATATATATAAAAATACTAGTAGCGTATTAGTATTTTGTTATTTTATTAAACTGTGTTTATCTCAATCCAAGTTTCTCCCTTCCCTTTTGATTCTCTCCCCTGTTGTGGGGGGGGTGGGGTGGGGGTGTGGGGGGGTGGAGTGAGGGAGGGGGCGAGTGAGTGGCTATCGTGGTTGTTTTGCTAGCTCAGGTTAAACCACGACACAAGCCCTGCAAGTCTCTAGGGGCATGAATTTCAGAGAGGAGGAACTGTTCTCTTCCAAACCTAGTAGAGTTCTGCAGAGAAAGGCTTGAAAGCTGTCGCTGGGTCCTCTCTTCATGCTTTGTTTTATGGGCAAGTTAGGAATACCCAACTGCTAAGAATTACTCAGTCACTGTGAGGCCCAGCAAGGTGGACACAAAAATCTCTAGGATCATGGAAAACAATGACCTGGCACACCATGACTCCTTTCTACCCTCACCTGAGCCTGCTCTTTAAGATGTCCAGAACACAGGCAGCTGTTGCATATATTGTAGCTTGGCAATTATTCCTTGTTTACTGACTTTGTCCAAGCATTACAGTCTGGAGAAAGACTCACAGCTGGGCGGCACTTGAATGTCTTGTTTTTTTTTTCACAATGGGTGCTGTACAGCAGTTTCTTAATTATTTTGATCTTACAATTTCTCCACCAGAGGCATTTGCTATTTATTTAAAAAGTGAACAAAGGTTATTTTTAACAAATTTTACCAGCATAGAGAAGCATGTGTCTGTGTCACAGGTTGCAGCTCTGTATTTCTCAAAACTTTTCAAATTTAGCATGAGTGAATGGACAAGTTCAGTCAAAAATGATGGAGAAGATAGTATTCAAATATTGAACACCCAAATCCTTTTACAGATTGTCCACCACCTCTTCTCCATGAGGCACTTACCACAGTAAATATCTTCTCCTTTCCAACCATAACTGACAGGATATGTAGGATACATGTCAACAAATACAGGTCTTGTAGCTTTTAGTTTTAAGACTCTGGAATTTACCAGAATCTAAGATACTTCTCTCACAACAGCAGGAAGGGGAACAAGGAAACAACCACCTTGTTCAGATGCTGTATACTTTGGGGCTGTTTGGGGCTCTTTTAAGCTCCATTTTGAAACTGCACCACTGAAAACTAAAAAAACATGGTAGAACTGTGGAACTAGTATGTGTCTACTGGATTCTGTGAACTGAATGACTTCTTGAGAACCTTCAACTTTGTTTTCTGTTATTTCATGCCAATGGGTTTTTTTTTAGGGATTTTTTTACCTATGTAGGAATTAAAAGAAAATTAAGAAATCAAAACAACATTGAAAATAAAAGATCTAAGATTACCTCAAAGGTACCCACAGGTTCCTCATGGCATATTTTCCTGTATAAGTGAGGCTCCTTGATTGAAATAAAACCCTAGCTGAATTTTTTGGTTTTCCATCCTCATGAATTATTTAAGGTTACACTGGGAGTACCCACATGCTCTGGATGTAGCTGGAGCTGACTTTTCCAGCTTGTCAGTTCTCCTTTTTGCCTTTTGCCTTTCTGCCCTCTTTCTGGGATCAACTGTTCAAGACTGGGGTGATTTTCTTCTGGGACTGGCTGTTCGGCATGATTGTGTTTGAATGAGAACTGTTGTCCAGATCTCCGGTCTTCTGGGAACGGCTGTACAGGTCCAGTGTTCATGAGCAATTGCATTGTGCAGTATTATTATTATTATTGTTGTTGTTGTTGTTGTTGTTGTTGTTGTTATCACCACCATCATCCTCTTATTTTGCTATCTCTCTTACCTCTTCTTATCTTAACCCATGAATTTACCCCTTGCCTTTTGATTGTCTCCCCAGTTCCACTTGCAGCAGGTGGGAGTGGCTGAGCACGTGGCTACATGGTCCTAGTTGTTGGCTGGGGCTAAACCACAGCAAACCTAAAATAGCCCAAAAGCTATATATTGAAAAATAAAGGCAACATGACTTCACAAGTCTAATAATACACTCTGATCCCAAATTCATAAAAAAAGAACAAGGAGCTCACAAATTTGCACTTTGAAATATTGTCTCCAACAAAGAAACTGAAATTCTGCAAGTATTTTATTCATTAATTATCTCAATAATGCACAACAGCTGTCCAGATGTGTCCCAGGGGAAGTTAAACAAGAATCTGCTTTGTGGAATCAGTAACAGGAAAAATGGACCACATTTTGGATTTTGTTTCCAAGCTGATGGCACATTGTGGAGACAGAAAGTTCAGCCTGGAAAAAGTTCTCAGGTGGCTGAAAAGTGATTTATTTAATGTGACAGACAAAACTGATGATATACACAGTGAATAACCTGTAAATCTTTTCAACCAGCAGAACAATGACTGAAGAATTGCACAGTTCCTCATAGATTCTCTTTATTCTGCTTTTGAATAAATTTTCTGGAAAGTTGAGTTTTTGTCCCATATGACTTACATATTATTTGATGTCTGTTCAAAAATGAGTGTAATCATAAAGTTGTATTGGTTTTATTGTGGTTTTGAATTGAAATTAGTAGTGGGATTCATCTCCGCAACCCTCTCATCCCCACAAAAGATCTTCATTCTCATTAGTATTTTACATTCCTACCAAATATGAAAAAAGACTAATGTTCACACCAAAAATTATGTTTCCATCTCAAATTTTTCAATGTTTTCATACTAATTCTCCTGTTTAAAAACAAGCAGGTCATGCAAGACATTACTTAACATTTGCTGGAGCATCTTATGGGCATCTATAGCTGTATCTGTGTTATACTTTTCTTTGTTACAGTATTGAATTTATACAGGGAATTCCTCCAGCTGTCCCCAGCTGTGAGTTAATTTATTTGGTTTGTAGAACTGTAGGATGTGTGCAAACCCAATATCCTTTTGAAGAATATTAAACCAGAAGCTGTGCTCCTACTGTGCATGAAGTGCACCCCAATCCCTAACAGACCTCAGGATCTGAATCAATGATGGTCCTTGGGACAACTTCAGTCCACAGCCAGGAGGATGGATAAAATCTAATCTGAAGTAAAAGCCCTCTACCATCTTGTACAGCTATATCAGACAAGCATTGATTACTGCTATGCTGGGCCACTTCTCTTACACCCTAGTGAAATACTTACTAAAGTAGACATTGCCTCTGATTCTTTACTTTCTATGAAGTATTTTTATTTCCTTAGTTGCATCTTTTACATGCCTCTTTATTTCCTTTTTTCATTTATTTTTATTAATATATACACTAGCTCCTTGCCATAATAGGACATGTTTTTTTCTGATTTGTTCTTGGAAACAAACCAGTGGCCTGAACAAGTTTTCCAGTTTCGAGTTTACATGTGCTGTCTAAACACAATTTGTCATTTTTTATTTTTTATTTTTATCCTTCCTGGAAGGTTTTGTTTATCACATTTATGCCTTTGAAATGCCCATTTCCCTGTTAAGTGGAGTGACACGAAATGAGGAATTTGCTTGCTTGTAAATTACCTTCTCCCCTTGACTTACATTTCTAACAGGTTTTGCAATAGCTGATGTTCAAAAATTCTTTGGGAACATTATTACAAGAGGCTCTCAACAGATTACTCATGGAGCTTGACACATTACATATTACAGTATAGCAAAAGCATAACAAAGGCATAATTCAGGAAATGTTATTAAATGTTAACATGCTTGAAGTAAAGCTGCAGCAAGCCTTCATCTCTGCCCTTGACTGGTTTTTGTTTATGTGTTACTCATAAATGGCTACAGTTTTTGTAACAAGTTTGTTCTTAGACCTGTTGTACTGATTTTGCTTCAATCTCCTTACCACGCTATCTTTTTAGATTATCAGTGTAATCAGATGTTCAAACTTCATGTGGGTTCAGGGGAAGGCTGGACAAATGGCCAGAAGACAAATGCAAAATGTGGGATGTGGAGTGATAGTTGGTAGAGGTTTTGTACCTGCTCAGCCTCCTTTTATCCACTCTCAGGCATCTCCTTCTCATCACCCAGGACCACCTCAGACACCTTCACTGTCTTGTAGATGCCCTGGTTGCCCCAACAGCAGTGGACTCTGCTGGTGGTCATCAACTGCAGCTCCAGCCCTCTAAGCTTGTGCTTTCTCACAAAGTGAGCTAGTGATTTTTTTAGACCCTTTCCATCCCTCAGAGTATCTCTAGGGAAATGCTTCTACCCTTTCCTTTGCATCTTTAGAAGCAGATAAACAGACTCCCTTTGGGGAAGAGATATTCCTTGGACAGGAGAAGGTGGCCTACATTTAGCAGTAGACACCAGATCTTTTAATTTTGTACTGTGTGGCTACTTTTTAATTTCTTACAACCATTTTTTCCCTCAGATGCTCTGGAGCCTTCGTGTTTATTTATATATGCCAAAGTTGCAGCTTTTTATGTAGTGGTTATATGTTGGTACCAGCCACAGCACATTCAGGTACTGGTACAACCCAGTGACACACAGATTGCACCTGATATTGTAGAAGTTGCTTTGCAAGTTTTAGATTGGTCTTGCGGCAATACCTTGAAAGAAGGGAGTGTATTTTCAGACATGCTGGCGTCTCCCTGGTCCAGGAATTTAGAAATGTGCTGAAGTGAGAAGAAAACTCTTCTGCTGCATTGGAATGCAGAAAACAGACAAATAAAACCCCTAAAAAAAACCCCAAGCCCTCACTATTTTTAGTGCAGGACCAAGTTAATAATTCTGGCTAGATATCCATACAGATCATGTGTGGGGTTTTTTGAAGGAGAGCTTGTGTTTGTGCCATTGTTTGGTCCTTCGGGCTTTTCCTGTGGGGAAATGAGAACCTGCATCCCCGAGTGCAGATGTTGGGGTGGGAGCAGCAGCCAGTCAGTTGCCTTACTGTGTGCCTGCTCTCCTCCTGAGCACCAGCAAGGAGGAACCAGCAAGGAACAACAGGAACATCAGAGAGCATTGCCTACCTCTAACCAAATATGCTGACCTGACATCAGCCTGCTCACAAAATGAGTTAGAAGAATCCCATTAGATCTCGTTAGACCCACAAGGCAGTAAGCTTGGCTGACTTTGGCAATCCACAAGTGAAATATCTAGTCTTTTTCCAAGTTCCCCTTGTAGTCCAGGGAACAAGATCATCACCTCCAGCTGGGGACGTGTTCCACCTGCAAGTGCCTTTTTCCTTACACTTGCACAAAGGACTGCCTTCCATGCTTCAGAAATTCCTACCAGTCCCAGTGGGAGAAATGTTCACACTCATTAAGTTGAGGGGAACAAATACTTTAAATCAACCTTATTTTAGAGATGCTTAGGACAATACTGTTATTACTGAGGTGGTGGCTGTATACCTGCAGTCACATTCCCTCATTTTGGGTGCTCAATTTAGGCACAGCAGCCAGCATGGTGCCAGCTCAAGAGCCTGAGACTCATCACATCCCAGCTGTCTGGCACTGCCAGAACCCTTCCTTGCTGCGAAGAGAATCAAATGCTAATGTGACTGTTTGGAAACAACAGCTTCTGTCATCACAGCAGCACCAGGCATAATTCCAGCATTACTTTGAAAAATTAGATGAGTTCAGTGATAAAACACCCACATCCAAATTAAACACTGTCAAGAGTTTTGGGGCTCAGCTCTGTGGCAGATTGAGTAACTTGTCCTCATGTAGGCAAAGTGGTTCAGAAAGAACTCAAAACTCTTGGGATTTCCCAGTCTAGCAAGTGCTTTGTTAGTTACATCAGTGCAATGCCTTCATATATTGACAGCTTGTTCAGACATAGAGCATTCCAGTTATCTAGGACAATATTACTATGATCTCTGGCACAGAAGCAGATCATTTCATCATAGTGTTTTAAGAACCTGCTTTCAATGACCAAGCTGATTCAGTGTGAGTGCAATAATTTAGTATTTACTAAGTTGGTTATTGCTGAGCCAAGTCAATGTGACATATTTATTCCCTTTAATCACGTCAGTGTTATGTTGACAATTAACCTTTCAAAAGCCTTTTGAAATAAGTAGTGGCACTATAATGCTATATTTAGATCTAATTAAAACTTGTGTTCTGAACATGATTTTCCCTTTAATGCCAACTGCACTACTATATGTGTTACAAATGCAATCATATAATTGAATGGATTTGAAGTAGTAGCTTAAAAAGAACAAATGGACAATCTGAGTGAGAAAACACTTCAAGAAAAAATGAAATGGTATTTAGCTGGCTAGCACAGCATTTTTGTGTTATTTTATGAAGAGCAGAATGTTGCTCTATTTTGCATTTTACTTTCATGATGTCACCTCTGGCTTTTCCTATGTATACACCTTCGCTCCTTGGACTAATCTGAATCTAATTCTAAATCATAACCTAATATACTTTTTTTACAATTTTTGTTTGTTTGTTTGTTTGTTTTTCATACATATGACTGCTAATCTTCTTGGAGTGCAAGTGACTGGTGTGTTTGAGCCACTTCTATTTGAAAGCAATCAAATGCTCACTCTGGCATCAGTGTTGTGAAGATATGTAGAAGGCTTAGCTATTATTCTGAATTGTTACCATTGTTAGTTGTTTCCTGTGTTCTAAGCTAACCGATTCATATTTTTTTTGTGAAATTAGACAAATCCAATTAAATAAATAAGTTGGACAATGTAGTTCATTTACATATGGTATTTACTTATATGCCTGTAAAAACCACACACATATCTAGATATACACCTTTCCTCCCATAAGCATTGTGAACAAATGAATGCTTTATCTGGTATCTATAAATTAATAGTTGTAGGATATTTCTTGAATGTATGTTCTTTAGCAAATATTGGCAAAAATAATTTTTGAGTGTGCATTTGATAGCAAATATCAGCACCCACATTTCATTCAACAGAGCTAGGATAAAAAGAAATTAATGGATTAAGCAATTTAATTTAATTGTTTCCCTCTCTCACACTCTGGACTGACCAGAGGGGTTGGTAAGCAAGCTGTGTGTTCCTTATAATGCAATACATGTCACTAGACATGTCATTCCCTCCACCAGGAAGACAACACTGGCCCAGATGAACTTAGGAGGTAGAGGTAGCTTTGAGTTCTGTCCTGTACTTTGGACCTCTACCAAACCTAATGGTATCCGCAGTCAAAAGGGGAGACAAGTAAGAGAGAAAATGGAGCTGTGTGGTAATGTGCTGAAGGGATGTTTTCTTTCATTGGAATGGGCAAGGAACTGAGTCAAAGTTACCATAAATATAAGAGTGTCATTTATTGCTTCTTTATAGGTAATATATGACTTTTCCCATATTGGTGCTGTTCCATTTGCTTTTCTGTGTATTCTGTACAGATCTGGTACTTGCAGACAAGGAATTACTGCTTGGGAATGGTATCCTAAAGAAGGACTGAGTAATTCCTGTGTTTTTGAGTGGGAGATCATTGGGGTTTGCAAGACCTGCTATGCAACTGAAAGCTGGCAACTGTTCCTGGTATTGTTGGAAGGCTGCCGTGCTATGTTTCTAAGTGGATTATAATGAGTTTGTATCATTAGTAACGCTGTTTTTCTGAGGGAGGCAGAGTACTTGTAGAGCAGAGGAATGAGGACAACTACTTTTGAGTCACCATCTTAAGAAACTGTCTCTTTCACTCAAAGATACTGATTGCGTAGGTCTCTTGTAGTCTAAAAGCATCCATTTGAAGGCCTCCCAGGTTTTTTCTCTAATGGGAGACACCACTGTGTCTGCTCAGGAGGCAGGGACCGTGTCTGGTGAATGATGCCAAGTGAGGGGTCAGATCTAAGCACTCACTGACCAGCCGTACGTGGCATGACAGGTGGCAGCAGAAGAGTTGCCAGCACTACAGTGCCTACCATAGCAGGCCTGTCTCTCTGTGGGGCAGAAGAGGGAAAAGCCTGTATGGACCCTGATCTGCAGGAATTTTGACAGGCATGGTGTGCCTGGGAGTCCCTCTTCATAATGTCTGCAGAGCGGCACGAGAAAGTGTCTTTAGTGCCATAGATGTCCTGCTCAGTGCCCACAGCTCAGAGGTCCCCTTGCTGGGAATGAATGGGGTGAGTTGTGCAAGCAGTCGTCGTTTTTGAATTAAGTACCTTTGTGTCTCTGCAGTCACTCAGAGGGGACATTGCTAAAGCAAGACATACAGGTCCCTTTCAGACAGCCAACACTGCTGTAACGGTGTTTTAGGCAGTGAGAATTGTCATACAAACCAGCAAGAAATAAATCTCTCCATGCTGCCTCACAATGAAATAAGTATTTTCTTCCCGAGTGTGATATCTCTGCCAGTGACTGGCAGCAGCAAAGCTGCTGTGAATAGGGAGCCCTGGCATGTCAGTGGTAAGCATTACAGAGAGGTGTGACTGTTACAGACTGTGCTAAGTATACTTTTACTGCACAGGGACAGATAAGCATAGGTTGTGAGGTGACACATAGCACAGTTGTCACATAGTATTTTGACGAAACTCCAGAGGGCTTGGACCATGACAGATGATAAGAGAGGATTAAAGGCTGTGTCTTTCTTCAGTGAACTATACTTTGCATAAACCTAGTGACTGCTGAATAAGCAAGCTGTGTAAAAAGATGAGTAGATAAATGAGACGTGAAGTTTGAATAATTCTCTTACAGGAGGTTCAAAGTTTCACAGGACATCAGCCATTCTAGGCAGATTGTGGGGACACAGCCAGATAGAAAGGTAGACCCTTGTCCCCCAAATTGCACATAACAGTTTTTTTCCCTGAAGTGTAAGAAATCAACTTAGGGGTCTAGATAATCTTGCTTTGACTTGTGCTATAGTGACTCTTCTTTCACCTCTGTTTGTAATTTCTGGAGAATCATAGAATGTCCTGAGTTGGAAGGGACCCAAGGATCATCGAGTCCAGCTCCTGTCCCTGCATATGACACCTCCAAAGTTCACACCATGTGTCTGAAGGCGTTGCCCAGTCTCTTCCTGAACACTGTCAGGCTTGGGGCCATGACAACTCCCTGGGGAGCCTGTTCCAGTGCTCCACCACCCTCTGGGTGAAGGACCTTTTCCTAATATCCAACCTAAACCTCCTCTGGCACATCTTCCTGCCATTCCCTCGGGTTCTGTCACTGGTCACTAAAGAGAAGAGTTTGGTGCCTGCCCCTTCTCCTCCCCTTGTGAGGAAGCTCTCTGCAGAGCTGCTTTCCAACATCTCGTCCCCCAGTCTGTATGTACAGCCAGGGTTGCCATGTCACACGTGTAAAATCCACCACTTGTCCTTGTTGAACTTCATACGGTTGGTTATTGCCCAGTTCTCCATTTTGTCCAGATCCCTCTGAAGGACCTCTCTGCCCTCAAGAGTGTTGACAGCTCCAAGGGGAGAACATAGGAGCTTCAGTACGATTTGGAAGTGTAGAAAGTCTCAGGGCAGAAACTGAGGGATATGGTCCAATGGCAGCCTTAGCAATTCAGCTCCCAGAGGGGCATAGGAAAAGGTATTTTTCAGTTATGTAGTTCTAATAAGCTCTTCAAAGGCACAAGTGTTACAGTCATCTTACTCAGGATGAAAACTGTGTCTATCAAGACCATCTGTCAATGACAACATGATAAACAAGTAATTCTGTGCACAACAGAACTGAAGTAGCTCAGTTTCCAGTCTCTGTTTCTCTTCATCTCTTCCCTGCTTCCTCACCCCTACTAGGGGAATTTTTTGATGTCTAATGGAGAGCAAAACTGCCCCTTAATGGGACATGAAACACACAAGCTTTATTTCCTCTGACAACCACAATAAAAAGATGCTCTTTCCTAGTTTAAACAGGTTATTACATGCTATTACCAAGGGGAGTGGTGTGGTAGGAAAAAAAACCTGCAGAAATATTAATCTTTGTTTATATAAAACAATGGAAGATTAATATAGCCCTATATCTGAAGGGACCTTCGGGTAGGAGTTTACCTGCCTGAAGACCTTACAGTTGATCTCATTCTACATTTCATTTTGATTTTGTTCCTGATCTCGCTGAGGCTGGATAATTAGGTATCAAACCCAGTGCCCACAGGGAGCCTAAAATGAACAGAGCTCTGCCCACATGGCCTTGGGTACAAAATTCTAACCGTCTAATGCAATAAGGCATCTCAGAGCCATGTCACAGCAATCTGTTTTCTCTTTAAACTCTTAAAAGATGCAGTTGCAGTATTTCTTTCTCCCTGTGAAACACTTTATGTACATTGAAACCATAAACAAATCTAAATGTGAAGGCAAATAGAATTTACAGTTCAACATTTCCCAGCATCAGTCTTGAAGGAAGTGTATAACCACATCAGTGTACTGAAATAATTTGTTTTCATTTGGTTTCCAATTGATTCACTTCACATTGTTTAGTAATGTTAAAATTCTCGTGCTTCACTGGAGCTATAGTTTTAGTGTGATCTTTGTACAGTATCTTGTATTGCAAGCTTTGCATAGTATCTATTGCTAGACAAGGGTCCAAAGGGAGAAGAGATCATTTTCTACAAGACCACAGACATAACATTTGTGTTTATGCTTAATGAGATTTATTCTTTCACCTCACTTAACATCTTCAGTGTTAGTGCTGTGGTATTTTGCTGTACATTGCTGTATTATGTTACATGAGACTTCTGCAAACCTTACTTCTTGTAAATTCACTGCTCATGCTGTTATCCTAACTAAAATTGTTTTGTGAACCATGGGAGAAAATCTATATTATTACATTCACAAACATAAATCCCAGACCATCTTTTAGGGAAGCCCAAGGATTAGAGTGCTACAAACTGTTTCCAGTCCTTTTGCCAACTGAGAGAATGAAGATCAGAGTGGCTGGACAGGAGGCAGAAAATTTGTATCAGACTCGGACCAAAATTTGCATTATGTATATAAAAGTGCACAGTGGATGAAAAGCAGCACAAGCTCTTAAGCCAGAATGTGCCAACGAGGGTAGGGAATGGAAACCCTGTACCAGCTATTCCCAAGATGGTGTTCAGTCTTCAGCATCAGCCACCAAATTCTGCCTGATGCATATAGTAATTCATACTGCAGTGAATCAATCCTGCAAAATTCTATTCCATAATAAATGCCAGAGTGAATTCTGGTTAAGGATTTTTGTTTTCTTCTAGTGATAATCTGTAATTTATTTACTTTTTCAAATAAATCAGCTTCATATCTGTAGGGTGAAATGTAAATATTGCTTGAGTATTGATGGTTGATTTGAATGTGTATTATTCTAAAGTATTTGCACTGCATCCTGAAAGCTGTGAAAAGCACTTTATAACGCAGCAACATATCATCAAAATCTATTTTTGACTGAGTTCTTGAGTGCATTTTCAAAATCTCCACCTGAGTCAATCAGTTGCAATCATCCAGAGTACACATGAATGATTTATTTTGATGTCTGGAAGGATAAGATTATTATAATATAGAATAAAGCATCTGTGCCATTTCTGCCTTGAATAGCTAGTAGGATAATAACATAAAGTAATAACTATCTAGCACAAATGGTTAATGAGAACAGTTAAGCTTTTGCAGTCAAAACAGAGTTCTTTTTGACGAATAAGATTTATAAAAACCTTGTCTTACAATGCATAACATCATCATCCTATATGAAGACCTATGTAATTATGATTCTCACTTTCAGGTCACAGTCCCCAGCGCTGTATTCTGCATAATTAAGGTAGCATAGGCTGTTATTCAATAGTGCTCAGCTGGCATACATACTAGTTATAGAAAGGCTTGCTACAGTGAGAGTTTCACTGCTTGGTACTTTTGTAAATAACAAAAAGAAAGTGGTCCAAATCTTTGAGCATACATAGTGCTAGTCAAGTCAGTGGAACTGTACCACATTGGTATCAGCTCAACATATAGCCCATCTCATTAGTACTCTTGATAAATACCAGTAAAGTAGCAGTTAAGTTTTTCTGAAAAGTATGTCAGTCTTTTTAGCAAGTGAATTGGGCATTTTCAGAGTATTTTTTTCTTTTTGTTGGCTTATTAGGAAACTGGATGTATTTTTTATAGGTTTTCTAAGTCTCTATCTTATGGTTAGGGCAAACCAGTTCTAGCCTTTATAATGGCTGTGCCTGTTCATTTATACACCTTTCTATATCAGATTAATCCCACTTGTTTCCCAGTTGTCTTTGCCCTTAAGTGCCAGAGCAACATCTTGCTGGAATTATATATACAATCAGCTGTAACTTAATGAATTCTTCACACCCCTGCGTGGTTCTTCCATATGTGACAGAAAGAGCTGCCTTTCATGATGAGACTTTTCAGTAGAAAAATGTCAATAACCATAACAACATTATATAAAGTCCACTTGAAAATGTATTTTCAAAACAACATCGTTCTCTTAGGAGAAAGCCCCAACATTGCAGCCAAGGTTGGAGCCAAATTGCAGCCAAATATTGGAGTACTGTGGACCTGAAGAATTTGGTGGTGTTTGAATTAGATTGTGGTTTCTTGCTGTTTCAGCCAGTTTTACCTGTTGCAAGTCATGTCCTTCAGAATGGCTAAAACATTGGATATTTTCAGTTAATCCATTTTGTTAGCTGTGCCACAATCTTCAGGATGTACCCAGACATTTCAGAGAGGAAGAAATATTAAAAGTTTTAATAATACTATTCAAACAAATAATAGAACAAAGAGGCATTTACATTAGCAAGGGTTGCCTAAAGATGTAGAGTCTTGGTTCTGCAAAACCAAACAAAAAGCTTGTAATGTAATCCCTTTAACAAAATACTTCCAACTAAGACTGCTTAATGTATCAGTGCTCCCTGAAAAGACAACACCTTAATTACTATTTTTTTGTACAGAGATTGAATGAAAACAGGATTGATGTGAACTGCAATGGTACAACACTGGGCAAGCTTCTTTTTTGAGTTTTCTAGCTTCACTTCCAGTTTCACCAGTCTATGTACTCTGGATCCAAGCAAAAGAGAGAGGTTTGTTTTGGAAGCCCTAGGCATAACTGTTTTGAGACTTAAAACCTGGATAAAACCTTGAGGTACATATGTTGCTAGGACCATCCCTGTGCTTAAAATTGAGCGTATGTTCACTGATGTGTGATGTATCATCATAGAATCACAGAATATCCTGAGTTGGAAGGGACCCACAAGGATCATCAAGTTCAACTCCTGTCCCTGCATATGACAACCCCACAGTTCACACCATGTGTCTGAGGGTGTTGTCCAGTCTCTTCTTGAACACTGTCAGGCGTGGGGCCGTGACACCTCCCTGGCGAGCCTGTTCCAGTGCTCCACCACCCTCTGGGTGAAGGACCTTTTCCTAATGTCCAACCTAAACCTTCCCTGGCACATTTTCCTGCCATTCCCTCTGGTTCTGTCTTTGGTTGCCAGAGAGGAGATCAGTGCCTGCCCCTTCTCCTCCCCTTGAGTCATTGCCCAAAGACATATGTGTGGGTCTTGTTATATTTATCTTTGTAAGCCTCCACTGTGACTTTCAGTTGCTAAGAAAGTGAAGAAAACTCTGCTTTGGGCTTTTGCAAAAAATGTGTGAGTGTGAGTACGTGTGTGCATGTGTGCTTGCATGTGAAAGAACAAGACATTTCTCCTCTGAAGAGTTAAACTGTGAAGCCTGGTGGTCTGATGTGAAGGAGCAAGCGCCTGTCTCTCCTTTCCCTTGAGAGATGCTTTTAAGCTGAAGCTTTGCTGCTGGCACTTGTGCTACTGTCACGGCTGTGTAGCTGCTGTCTCTGTGCCTGGTCTCAGATCAGCTTTCTTCTGAACTGGACCTGCTGTCTTGGCATTCTGGTTTCACCATGGACCTGCCTTATCACTGTGGACTTGCTGGGTGATCACTGGATGGTGTCTGACACCAGTCAGTGTCTCCTGACCTGATTCCAACCCTCATTTGCTGGCTGGGCTTCCTGGCTGCTTAGTGGCCAGGTCACTACTCTTGCCAATGTGCTATCATGCTCAGCTCCTGACTCACTTTCCTCTGTGGAGCTGCTGGTCCTTGTTGTTCCTTGATGTTATCAATGTCCTCCAAATGGAAATTCAGGTTTTACCACCCAACAGGAAAAGAAATCTTATTTGCAAGAAGAGCCAACCTCAAATTGACTGAATGTGACCACACCAGGACTTGCTGAGTTTCACCCCACCTGGTGACAGGTGAGAGCCTGCCAGGAGTATACTGCCCCTCACCAATTGCCTGGTCTGGACTTTTCTCTCAGGAAAAAGCATATCAAGTTATATGTGTCACTGAGTATAATCCCTCCTCACTGAACTCAATGTTTAGAGTGTCAAGCCTGAGTGTGCCAGAGTCTGTCTTTCTGTTGTAAGTAAAACCAGAACAAACAAGGGACACAGTTTTAACCAGCCTTGTCTCTGTATGGGTTGACCAATATTTTACACTCTCTGGGAAGTATTTGCCACCTACCCCTCTCCTACTGAAGACAGCCTTTCTCTTCTACTTATGAGGTCCACCTGACTTGCTGACAGGCACACTGAGAAAAAATCCCTTTGCATCTTCACCTTTGCATCATCTTCTTGCAGTTTGTAAAATATTACCACCACCATAAAGCACTCATTGTCAAGTGAGAGCTTTTATTTTAACAGCTTATTTGCTTGTCAGAGTGATTTTTGCAGATGGGACCACACATCTGGGAGAGCTGTTTGTCATTTTCTTTCCTCAGACTTCAGGCCTTACATAAAAGTGTTATCTCAGTAGACATGTGCTTGTCAGGAAGCTCCAAGCTCAATGGAGAGGCTGTCCATCAAGGCTGCCCTGCCAGCACCTATTGCAGAGTGTAACCACAAAGCTGCCTCTGCTGTTTCAGCACTTGAAAAAGGGAGGGATCCATCTCAGCTGGACTTGGGTAGCTAATCTTAGCCATCAAAGCAATTCTTAATCATCTCAAGATAAGTATCTAAAATAACTAGAAGGAGTTGTCCTTTGGATGTGCCAGTTGCTCTCTCTTTAGTAGAGAAAATATTTAGACTGCCAGCTCAGACCATGCGCCTATTTTTTAAATAAGGATTTTAGGTGATAGCCTGCTAACAGCTTCTTGTGTCACTCCATATTCGGTTACTTCAGCTGCTTCACTGTATTTTAGTCCTCCACTACCTTCTTCAGCAAGTGAACTCAGTTTCTGAGTCCTTCTGCACCTGTCCATGGCTGCAAATGCCTGTTCTTGCCATCAGTGCTATCCTCACAGTTGTTTGTGAGCGTCATAAGGAATGAGCAGCAAAAACCTGCAGGTTACCATCCTGTGAAAAATATTAACCATTCTGCCATTCTCTGTCACAAACAGGGGAGTTACGGAAGATTTATACTGCACAGCAACCTTCTCTCAAATGTGGAGCCACTCTTCATCTCCCTTCAAAGATTGATGGACCTGTTGCTTTCTTTAGTGGATATCAAACCCTTTCTTCTCTGACTGTCACTCCATCTCCACAAAGGAAATAAGCTTCTCATAGGTAACAGAAAACATGATGTCTCAGGTACCATTAGGCCTGATGAAAGGTAATGAATAGTCAGGTGACAGGAAGGTGGTGGGAGAATCTATACTTCTGAACTGGCTTCAGTTATGAACAACATGTACTGTTGGCTTTGCATGACTGTTGACACAAGAAGGTTTTGCCAACTTATAAATTAATTTTCTCTGTAAACATTATTTTTTCCAAGCTTCCTTTTTCCTGGACAACATAGCTCTGCCTTGACTGCAAAATATAAAAAGATGATGTAAACCAGAATAGGCTAATCTCAGTGATAGGTGGACATAAATATGGGGAATATTAACAATAGATCTAGCAAAAAAAGAGATTTTTTTTTTTTTGCTATTGCTTCTATGAACTCTTTCAGCAATTCAGCTTTCTATTATTTTCATTTGAATATTTTTCATTTGAAATTACTTTTGTTTTTTCTTCTCCATTCCTTGCATTTCTAGCCAATGTGTTGTGCAGTTATTGAAAAGTCACTGGAAGCTGGGTCACTTTTATGGTAGCTATCCCAAACCCTGCCTCTAGTTCAGGTTTCTACAAAAGACATAGAACTTCTAAAAAATCAGGTTGGGATTTTCTGGAGTTCCTAAGGTATTTTCATGCTGAATACTCTGAAATACTGTGGAAGTTGGGCATCTAGATTCTGTAACAATTGCAAGTCAGTCTCCCCATCACTTAGAAAATAGTAAAGATTGCAGGAAGCACATCTGTTCTACTTTCTTTATTATGTAATGTACTTTTAAATGTTACCTACATATAGTTATGTATATATCCTTGTTCAGATGTGTGTAGGAGAACTACGACCTACTTCGTGATAGAGTACAAAAAGATCATTTCATCATACATCTGAAAGGAAATGGAATGTCGTCTTTCAATATAATGGTTTTAAAACAGAATGACTGAATAGATTTTGTCAGCAACAATGTGATAAAAGGCTGTCAAATTCATGCTGCTGCTACTTCATAAATATTAGTATGTCTACTTTTTTTATTTACTCAAAAGTCATCTTTTAGAGAAGTGACAGGTATATGATATTAAACTAATTTTTTTACAGGCTATGCTTTGCAAAATGTATACTGCTAGCTGAAAGTTGCAGAACTCAGTTGTGCTGTTGTACAAAACATTGTGTTGCCATTTATTCCAGGGCTTTTGTAAACAGGTCTTCTTTAAAAGAAGATGCATATCTCAAAAGGGGCACATCTATAATCAGTTTCTGATGAAAACAGTTTTTACTTATGACTAGAAGTCTTATTTGTTTTATTTGTCATGTCTTGGGTTTCTGATTTCCCTTTTCAGTCACTAAAAATTTAGGTTTGGTTCCATTCTACGTGTTAACATTTGAAGTATCCCTATTCATAGTTTTATATGATAGCATTGTACTGTCATATACTCATGAGTGCCTCCTGTGCTGTATTACTCGGTGGTGTAGGTTGTAGTTCTGTGGGTACATTAAAAAAAAAAAAAACACAACTGCTTTAATACAGGAAAATTAGAATTGCCTCTGGGCATTATTTTCATATACGCATACCTGTATACTGCTGCTTTCTATTCCTACCCAGATTTCTTTTTCACTGCTAAAACTACATCCGTAATAAATTGCATATGACTGATACTGTCACTACTTAATGAATTAGGAAGGATACATGAATAATCTTTCTTATGGAACTACATGTGGTGAGAATGGTGGAGCGTTATGTGGCCATATTGGATGAGGTGACTGATAGGTGCCTTCCTCAGAGGTAGTGATTTCTTAAAACTCATCTTAGAACTGATGTGTTTGGTATACATAAAACTGGGAAGTAAGAATGGATTATTTATGCAAATGACTTGTAGGCAAACTCCACATACCTGTATTTCTTCCAACCTCAACAAGGAATTTCCTGCTTGACTCTGTGGTCTTTTTCTATTTAATAGCTGGTGCAACAAAAAGAATGACCAGGCAAAATTTAATGTTTTCATTTGCCATAATCTTATTTATTTTGCTTTGAGCTGTTGGCCACAGTTGTTTTTTTTTTCTTTTCTTATCTTTTTAAATTGTTCTGGAGAAAATGCTGAGAGAACATCTGGCATATCCAATTAGGTTCAGTTCTGAACTAAATCACTCCAAGCTAGTTTAAAATGGAGCTTATAGAACTTTAAAAGCTCTGCTATTTATAAAGCCATACTGGAATAGGTCTTTGTAAAGCTCTGGCCTGTTTTATGAAAACAAAATTGTACTGTAGACTTCTTTTAGATTTTAAAGTGTTAAAAAAATTCTCACTGCTCACTTCTTCAGTGCTCCAAACAGACAAAACCAAGACCAATCCCTTGGCAGCTGATGGAAATTGTAGGCACAGTTGTCATTTTATTTTGGTATTTGTTCTAGACTCCTGGTAACAATTACACTCAGGTACTCTCTTTCAAGTTGAGAGCCAACGACACAAAATTTGTTAAGTTATTCTTTCACAGAATTACTGATCTTGACTATGTGACTTGTAACAGTAAACCTGAAGTGAAGCCAAGCTATCAGAGGGACGCAGTTCTCCTTAGGATTGGTGAGAGCGTGGTGCCCACATCAAGAGAAGAACAGACCTTTCTAGATTCAGCATTTGTCCTGTTTAATAGGTTCTTTGACCAATGTGATGAAAATTCATCCTGATAGGCTTAATTATATTTTTCAGAGAGATAATTTTTCTATTATTTATGATAGATGGATTGATATAGCAGAGATGACATATTAATTGGGCTACTGACAGACTCATATACTTCAGTGCATATTTTTTATTTCCTTTTAAAAATGCGTAGATAACTAATACTCCTGCTTTTTGAAACAAGTCGAGAAATAGCAAATCAGCAACTAACTTGTTTGGTTCATCTTATCCACAGTGACTCTGAGCCCTAGACTCTTGTTCCTCATCCTGCTGTTCTGTTTTTGATGATGAAAACCATTAATGATCAGCTTCCCTATGGAGCAGTAGTGCCAGGTACAGTGAAGAGCAAAATCTGAACACCCTAAAGAACATAGCTGTTGAACCGTTTCTCAGCTGGACTGCTAGCCCCTTAGTTTATCAAGAATATTCATTTTGTAAGCACAAGGGGCTGAATCTGTCAGAGTTTAGATTCCTTTACTCATAGCTGCGTTCAACTTGACCCACGCGCGTTCACCCTCTATCGTTCATCTGGATTTTAAAAAATGTTTGGGCACCTCCTGGGACTGCCAGGGTGTCTGATGTGCTTTTGAGTATCTGTGCTTCAAAGGCATAGAATATGAAATAAAAGAGGTGTTCCAGCATAACTCCCCTCTTACCCCAGAGCCAAAAGAGCTGAGCTGAAACAGAGCATGGCGCAGTCCTAAACACAATAAATGCCTACCTGAGGGTTCCCAAAGCTGCTAGCAGAAATGGATTTTAAAGAGTTTAAAGTTGTTTTTAACAACAAAGGGCAACTTTTAGCCCATTTCTCCCCCAGAGTGAACCAGGTCACTGTGAGAACTCATCAAAAACAAACATTAAAGCCGTGCCTGCACTTTTCTGTCTGATAGTTCAGTACCAGGAAGGTCACACAGGCTGAGCACTGCTGCAGCACAGGGAGCACAATTAAAACGTAGAATGACAGCAGGCAGTGTTATTGTCAGTGGATGGTTCGTTCAATTGCTGCCTGCAACTTGCTCTGAATTACTTCAGAAATGGTGACATCAATGTGAATGCTCCCAGCAGCAAGAGCCACTGTGGAAAATATTTATATCTTTGCTTAATTTCTGACAGTTAATGAGACCTACAGGGAATATTTGCAGAGCAAAAAGCACCTTGTTCTGGCTTGTTTGCTTTCTAATGCAGAATATTTATTGGTCTCCTGTCACTCCCTGATGACTCTTCTCTCTTTCAATCTTTGGCCTCTGCCGTTCTGGCTATAAATAAATAAGAAGAGAGAGTCTTTGCAAACTGCTTTTAAAAACTGCTTCTTTGCATTTCTCCTGTGGGACCTGTTTGCTCTCATTTGTTAAGTATTTGGAGCTGTTCACCTTCCTGATCTCTGGCATCAGAAAGCTGGGGGTTTGGGTCCTGGGCCACCTTCTCCTGCCTCTGTGCAGGAAAGGCCTCAGGTCTGTGGTCTTACTGGTGCACCCCGACATGTACGTGGACTGTTGTGCTAAAACAGCATCATGATGCCTGGGGCGGGATGTCAGGGTGATGGCTCTGCCTCATAAACTTATTTGAAAGAAAGTCTGTGTTTATCAAAAGGTGATACGGAGAATCCACCATGACAAGCCCCTTGTGCAAACACAGATTAAGGAGGAAGATTTTGTTCTTTAAATAAGTTTCCCCTCTTTCAGTATTTTCTTGGGACAGACATCCTTCTCAGGCTGCCCTGGCTACAGCATGTACGCACAGACACTGCCTGTGGTGTAAACACTCACACACATGCGACTACCAAATGAACTGGGGAGCTCACAGGGTGGCATGAGCACCCACATGACCAAAAATTAGGATGATAGCTCTGAGGAGGCATTCAAGGAGGAATCTCTCTTTGCTCAGCAAGGAGTGGGTGTGATAGAAACCTCTTAGACATCACATGGTTTCCCTTGTTCAAAGGCCTGACAATGACATGCCAGGAGATAAATGTATTTTGTCTTAAGCTGTCTGTCTGCAGACAAACCTGTCAAAAGGCTAACTGGTATATATTATATGGTTCTGTCAGCCTACAATGTTGCAGCTGGTGAGCACTGGTGATCAGTGTCACTTCCACTGCTTCAGACTAAGAGGAGAGGAACTGCTCTATTGTAATAAAGATGATAAATGCTAATGTAGACTATTGATTTGAAGAGTGGAAAAATATACAGAGTTCAATGTAGTTTTACCTGCCCGCTAGTTTTGAAGGTTTGAGAACACAATAAGTGCACCGGTATAGCATTAATTGGCTTTTATAATAAGTATAGTTAAGCTGCAGAAAAAGGACCATGTGGACAGAGTCTTATTTTGATGAGAAAGCAGATGGTTACTTCACTTGGTGAGGATTGTGGGGGAATGGTTGGGAAGTAAGGTAAACAAGAGTTGCAAGGTTTGGGTTCTTGTCAGCAGGGGGAAAGAGTATAAGAAGAGAATGAAGAGAGTTATGGAGCTGGAGGTTATGGTACAAGGTCAGTACTGTGTGTGAAGACACAGTGAAGGGAAAATAAAATCCTTCAACTTCACCCGTCTGTTTGAATTTTTGTTGTTATGAAATGGAGACTTTCATACTTCATTTTGACTTAGTACTGCTATGCTTAAATTAACTCCTTAAACTATATTGGTGTGATTCAGTATTTTTTTTATTTTGCAGGCCAGATACTTAGCACATCTTAAATAAAACAGTATGATACTTTAGAGATACTAGGTCAATATGTCTTTCCAGACAAATCTGTGTGAAGCTTAGCAGTTTCAGCTAGATAATTTTTTTCTTTTTTTTCTGTATATAAATGATTTAAATTAGAAAACAAAGCTCTGTAAAGCTCTGCAAAGCTCTTGGGAGGAAAGACTGAAGTTTGAAATGAAGTGGATGTTGGTTGGATTTGGATTGCATTATAAAAGCATTTCTTTACCTGTGACACCTTCTTCTCCACAGAGAATAGCTTCCTATTGTGTTTTCTTTGTAAAATCTTTGGTATAATGTGAAATTCTGCATTCCATCTTTGTGAAATTACTATCCAAAGAGCAAGCATATTCAAGGAAGCTCATGTGTTTCAAGTTAAAGAGGTTCCTCTCTTTCTAGTGCTATTCCATATTTAAATTAATTTGGGGGTACAGGAGAAGATGAACCTAATTCTTTGAGTATCAAAGGCTACAGGAAAAATCAGTGGGAATGGGACTAATTCTGTGACACACAGAAGATGTTCAGATCCTATAGAGCAAGGCTCTGATAGATTTTCCCATCTCCCTTTTTGGCAGGTTGCAAAAACTGAAAATTTCCTCAGATAGTCATACAAGAGCTTATTCATCTTTTGTTGACACTCTTGAGAAAATAAATAAATTATTTATAATATAAATAACATGAATTAATTTTCTGAGTGCATTTCCACTTCCAAATGAGCATATTTCTTGCTCCTTTGGGTGCAACAGAGTTACAGATAAAATAAGAAGCGTACAACAAAGCTGCAAAAAGATATTCATTTCAATATGGGAATACATAGCCCTCCAGGTCTCCAAACACTATATATATATCACAAGAGAAGAAATCTAGTAATTTGAAGTATTGAATCATGGAATTATTCAAGTTGTAAGAAAGCTTGGAGAGCTGTTAGTCCAGCCACTTGCTCAAAGCAGAGATAAGGCCTGGTTTGTTAGGTCTTAGTTCAGTCAGGTCTTGAAAACCTCTAAGGACGGAGATTTTACAGCCTCTGCCACTCTTTAGGGTATTTCTCCATTGCAAATTTTAGTAGAAATGCCTGTTGTGGTTTAACCCCAGCTGGTAACTAAGCACCACACTCTAGAAAGAAAATTATCTCTCTTCCAGACAAAAAAAATGGACAATATCCAAGAAAGCACACAGAAAGCATTAGCATGTATCAAGGGAAGTGATTATTCCCTTTTCCTTAGTGCATGTTGCACCATATCTGCATCCAATTCTGGGACCCTAGTGAAATAAAGAAGTTTTTGATCATATTTACAGTTTTTATTATTTTATTTCAGCTAATTAAATTTATTTGGCTTATCTAGATCAAACAACTTCGGAAATACACTGGGGAAACTGAACAGAGTTTTGTTTCTTGATGTCTGACTGTTTTTTAAATTATATAATCTTGTGTACTATAAATATCTTAGAATATCAGGTTTGATTTTTATGAGATATTGTTGTCTAAAGATAACTGGGTCGTGCGTATTTTCTCAGTTGCTCCAAGACAAAGGATTTTTGTTATTGAAGAGACTGAATTTTCCTTTAAGCTGTTCATTCTTGAGCAGAGACCTTATTTTATTCAGATTCTGTTACAGAACTGTCGTGTGTGTAAACAGTTGGTTTTCCTGTATAAGAAGTCAAATGCATGTGAAGACACTGACTTTATTAACAGCTTCTGTAGGACCTTAATACTGTAAATATTAGAAAGTTGTATAATAGGTCCAGCATCCTGGATTGCCTTGGGAAGGGCATTGCCCGCAGACTTAGGGAGGTGATCCTTCCCCAGGGCCACTAAGATGGTTAAAGTACTGGAGCATTTCTCATATGAGGAGAAGCTGAAAGAGCTGGGACTTTTCAACCTGGAAAAGAGAAGGCTCAGGGACATCTTATTCAAGTGTAAAAATATCTGAGGTGGGGAGTAAAACAGTCAGAGACAGACTGTTATAAGTGATGTTCAGCGACAGGACAATCAGCACTGGACAAAAATTTAAATACAGGAAATTTCACTTAAACATAAGAGAAACTTTTTTTCTGTGAAGGTTATCAAGCACTGGCACAAGTTGCTCTGAGAGGCTCTGAAGTCTCCATCCTTGGATATATTCAAACCATTCCTGGTCAGATTTCAAAGCAATTTACTTTATTTGACCCTGCTTTGAACAGGGGGTTAGACAAGATCACCTCCAGCAGTGCCTTCCAACCTCAACTGTTCTGTGATTCTGTTTTTGTATTTTTTAACCTAACCCATTAACATAACTTACTACATTACATATTTGCTATAAAAGAGTAGTTCCTGTGATCAGGCTGTACTTCTGTGGATGTTTAGCCCATCTATGGATAGGGACCTATGCATGTGATAAACAAGATAAAGCAGTGAGGATGTCTAGATAGGCTAAAGTCATTAAACTACCTCTATTCAGCATAACGCTTAGAACAAATCTATCTTAAAGTGTTGTCCAACACGTCGTATTGAACGGGGCTCAAGTAACATAATTTGGAGTCAGAGTGTGGAAATTCCACTGACATTAGCAGTGAAAGATCAAACACTCAATTATCAGATTGCTACTTTTCAGTTTATAGCATTCTGTCTTGGTTTCAGTCCAACAATAGATTGCTTTAGAAAAACATGACTAACTCTCAATTTTTATTTTGTTTTAATTAAGAGGGGAGTGGAAAAATTAATTTCCCCCTCTAACATAACAATATTGTTTTCACTGACTTTTGGCAGCTATAAATGAAAGACAGCCAAATTTTGAAGATGAAACTTGTTATGTCACTTCCCTATTGACCTGTGTAAAACTCTATGAATCATGGGCAACAGAACTGTGAAATAAATCCACATACGTGCCAGTGAGTTTGTTAAAGAGAAAATTTCTATCTCCTTTCATGTGATAGGAGAACTCATACTTCATTTATTTCATAGCTGGACAAAGTACCTTCTTAATGAAGTCTACAAGAGAAGACAAATGTGAATTTCTTTGCTAGCCGTAGAAATACAGTAATGGTTAGATCAGTAATCACAAGAACTACCACAGCCACAAAAAATATAAATCTCTTATTGTAACTTGTGCATGAGTTCTTGGTTTTCTTCTGGCTGATTGCTTCTTGTTATAGTTTGAAGTTTCTGTTCGATTTTAATACAGCAGCTTTTGATATTTGTAGGTGGAAACAGATGATTGGGAGATAGACAAATCCGAACATGACTCATTTATAGCCTTTCACTTTCCAGCAATGAGCTCTGTGCTGTGAGGAAGTTCAAGTATTTCCCGGTGGCTGCTTGCACTGAGAGCAGAGTCAGCTCTGTCCTTGGCTGGGCGGGAATGAAAGAAAAAATATCCTAGTTCCCAGGATTAAAAACTACAAGTGCTGGAATTGCAGCTGAACTTTCATCCTGCTTATTCTACAGATCTCACCCAGCCTCAGCTCTGCTCAGATGAGCTAACACACAAGCAGCCAGGGCACTTTGGCAGCTGACATACTGAAGTACAATGTTAGAAGTGGACTCTGAGGCTGTCTTTCTGGGCACTACCAGGAGACAAAAGAAGGTCCTGGCATTTTATGAAAGGATGGCTGATGCTTTCTTTCAAAGAGTCAGACATATAGACCAGGAATCCTGTTCTTGTGCACATGCCTGTCCGCAGCCTGGACACAGGTGAGTGCATAAGTGTGTGTAAAACCTCAGAGGTTTTCCTGTTCTCCAGCTGTAGTAGCTCCTGGCTCTGTATCCAACTGATGTGACACCATGTGAGACCCAGGACCTGGCTTAGAGCCAGCTGGAGCCAGGTAGCCAGGGGCTCACTAATAATCTCTTCAGCACAGCAGTAAAGATGGCATAAGAAATCATAAGTCCTTCTTGAGGACCTTGTCTTTGTTTTCACTTTGGATTTCTTTGGGTTCTTCCTTTCTTTAGACTGAGATTCTACCTCCAGCTGTCACTACACCTTGAGGCTGCCGAGAGCAAGTAGCTCAGATCACCAGGCTGCTCATTTAAGAAATCAATGAGCTGTTCAAATCTTCAACCATGAGACATCTGTCTCCTTGTTTTTTATATGCACGTATGTTTATGTGTAAGTATAGACCTACATATATACAAAATATATGTATCTATAATTTCCATCAATATTCTAATAAAATTCTGGATGCCTAGTTAGTGTGTTCTACTGGTATACAAATGGAAATTGCTGACCCCAAAGTTTTCATGGTTTTATTCTTCTGTTAACAACCAGATATTCTACAGTCCTAGAATGCAGTGTATAAGTATTTTTAGTGTATAAATAATTTATAAACATTATTAGTCCTGATTTATGCAAAAGTTGAAACATACCCTTGAGTCTGCTACTTTGAATGGGACTCGCAACATTCGCCTTCGCACTTGGATCAATCTATAGATTTTAAAGGTAAATCCTCTCCTTTTAGGAAACAAAGACTTTGAGTATACCCATACAATTTTTGTGAGACGGAAGCCCTGCCCCTTCAGACTAACTAATGAGATTTGGCCCACATCCTTTGAGCTGGGGCTGAATCCTCAGGGAGAGCGAGTGGATCTTGGTGGGAGCTTGGTGTTCAAAAGCTGGTATGAACACAATGTGGGCAGTGAAGGTACCTGGACCTAAGACTGAAACAGAGATCAAGCCAAAGTGACGGTGTATATGCACCCTCTGATGGTTGTTTCGATGCACCTTTTAATTTGTATTTTTTAGAGAGAAAGGATAATAAGAAAGTCACAGTAGCAAGTACTGAGTCTCTTTTTATTATATCCTGGAAAATCAAACTAAAATGCTTTCCTAGCATAGCTTTACTTGAAAATTAATTTAAATTAACTTTTTTCTTTCAAGCGTGAATTCAATGTACTGCAGCTATTGCTGATTAGCTGTACACAGGACACACTTTCCCAGAGTCATATGCCTGTTTGTGTTTATCTTAATTCATTCTGAAAACAAAAGGTCAGAAAAGGAGAGAATCCAGTGTAGAGGAGAGGAATTGATTTGGAATGACAATATGAAATGTTGTGATAAGGGAAGTGCTAAAACCAGCAAAAACAGCTAAAAGGATCAAGTCATTTGTAAGAACATAATGTGCAAAGTGTAAAAAGAGACAACAGAAGCCATTGCTGGCTGGTTCGTGTCATGGTGCTTTTGAGGTCACCTGTGTCCATGTTGTACACTGGTTTTGAACCCACCACAGCATTGTGTGGGAGAACTCAAAATGTTCCTTCTGGTGGGGCAGGGTTTTGTCTTGATGACCTCAGCTGTTAGTTTCTGCCCACCAGTACAACTGTCATTTTTACATGTGTTTTATTCCTTTGGGATATTCTGCACTGAGAACATAGTTTATTTAGTAAAAAATTTGTTAAAATAATGAAATTAATGCTTTCTTTATAAGCTTGTTCTGTTAAATGAATTTACTCTTACCTGATACGGGTGGCCAAGCCCCATCTGTCCTGTGAATGCTGGCTGAATTAAATTTTCCTCTTAGTCTTGATAAAAACCGAAAACAAAACAAATTCTGCTTGCCTCTCTTTGTGGACTAAAATATTTAAGAATTTCAGTGCTAAAAGTTACACTGAAGATAGTAATTAATAATCATAGCCTGCAAGCCCACAAATCTGCAAGATATTTGCTGCTACACTTAAGACAAAGAAATATTTACTCTGCAATAGTGTGTCAGAATAATATTCAACAGCTGGTTAAACACGCAATCAAATACAAATGCTGTAATGCTTCCAAGAGCCTTAGCTTGCCACTGAAGAACAGCAATTTCCAGGCATACATTTGCATCCATTATAAAAATAATTCTCCACAGCCATCTTTCCAAAGAGTCTGGTTTACTTATGGAAAGCACATTCAGTGTCTATAGTTCTAAAGTACAGATGCAAAAGCAGAAAAGCATATGAAAAATAAATAAAAGTTATCTTTCCAGCTCTTTGAGGGGAGGGCTAGCTGTATTTGTAATGCAATTACTCCATCCAAACTGCTTCTCCAGCTGTTGGGACTTATCTGAGGAGCGAATGTCTTTGATGACATCCTTCACCAGTCTTACTTGACAAGACAGTATGTCCTGTCTTATAGTGCTTAATCTCAGGACTTCCTATTAGCACTTAGTTTCTACATCATATCAGAATTTCCCTAAGCTTGGGAAACTAATGCAAAAGTAACATCGCTAGACCAAAATGCTGACTGGAGTTCAAAGTAACATTGCTAGACCAAAATGCTGACTGGAGTTCAGCTCTTTGATGATGACTTGAAGAGGTTTGCTCATGTCCCCACTGGAAGACAAAGAACTATTGGGTTTCCTTTCTGCATAGAAAATCTGGAGCTTCTTCTGTCCCCTCCTCTAAAGTCTTGCTTGGTAACTCCCACGTAGCTGCTTTCAGATCGTGAATATCTTCTTGAAAAAATACATCGTGTTTGTTCCATGTCTCCACAGCAGCTGGGAACAGGTACCTGATGGGGAAACACTCCTGATGAGTTTAGGATTGTAAGAAATGTAAAACTGTTTATATGCTTGTCTGTAACAAGGAGTTGGTATGTAAAATGGAGTTTTGGAAAGGGCTAGTCTGTTCAATGAATCAAGCAGATGACTGGGACAAATTTACCCTCAGAGTCTGTAAATAGGCTGACTCCCTCAGGGAGTGGGATGGGGAGCTGTTTTTATGCATTTAGCCTGGCAAATACATAGTAATTTTAATTAACTAAATTAGTAGTACAGGAATTGTATGCATTTTCTATACACTAGGAATATCCACTTTTAGAAAGTCACCACAAGTCAGCTAAAAAAAATGGAAATCTGTTAAAGTAAGATGATGGCATATCAAGACTCCCAGTTTCCTTCTCACAGAATCACAGAATGGCTGAGGTTGGAAGGGACCTCTGAAGGTCCTCTAATACAAAACTCCTGCTCCAGCAGGGACACCTACAGCTGGTGGGCCACGACGATGTTGAGACAGCTTTTGAATATCTCCAGGGATGGAGCCTCCACAACCTCCCCAGGCAACCTGTGCCAGTGCTGGGTCACCCTCACAGGGAAACAGTGTTTCCTGATGTTCAGAGAGAATATCCTGTATTTGCCTCTGGTCATGTCACTGGTCACTACTGGAAAGAGGCTGGCTCTATCTTCTGTATACTTTCTTTTCAGTTATTTATACACATGGCAGAGATCCCTCCTGGGCCTTCTCTTCTCCAGACAGAACAGATCTCTCAGCCTATCCTCATAGAAGAGATGCTCCAATCCCTTTATCATCTTAGTAGTCATTCAATATACTCTCTTTAGTATGTCCAAGTCTCTCTTGTACTGAGGAGCCCAGAACTGGACCCAGTACTCCAGGTGTGGCCTCACCAGTGCTGAGTAGAGAGGAAGGATCATCTCCTTCAGTCTGCTGGCAATACTTTGTCTAATGCCACTCAGGATACCATTCTCCTCCTTTGTGGCAAGGGCATGTGACTGGCTCATATACAACTCAGTGTCCACTAGGACATCCAAATGCTTTTCTGAAAATCTGCTTTCCAGCACTGGGTGGCCCCCAGCATATACTGGTATACTGGTGCCTGGGGTCACTCTTCCACAGCTAAATGGCAGACGTAACATAGATACACTAAACTGTTTTTACATATTATTTTCTATTTCAGCTGCATCCATATATATTTTTTTAATTAGCATAATTATCCTGTGGATGTTTCAGACAGACTAAAAAATAACCCTGAGTCACAGCAGACATCTCATCTGACTGCTCCATAGGAAAGACCTCCAGCTTTGGGCTGTGCCTCAATGGCTGGCCCAGGGAACAGGGAAAGACATGACCATAAAAGAAGAGAGCTGGACTGATGGGTCATGAGTCAGTCCCAGCTTTAATAATACAAGTTACCAATAAAATGCATGACAGCTTATCAACATGCAACTAGTCTGAGAGTGTGTTGGAAACCAACTGCATTTTGGAAGGGGAATAATATGTAATCAAAATTAAGATACTTATTATACACTAACAGAATCACAGAATGTTAGGGATTGGAAGGAACCTCAAAAGATCATCTAGTCCAATCCCCCTGCCAGAGCAGGAACATCTAGATGAGGTTACACAGGAATGTGTCCAGGCAGGTTTTGAATGTCTCCAGAGTAGGAGACTCCACAACCCCCCTGGGCAGCCTGTTCCAGTGCTCTGTTACCCTCACTGAGAAGAAGTTTCTTCTCAAATTTAAGCGGAAACACTTGTGTTCCAGTTTGAACCCATTACTCCTTGTCCTACCATTGGTTGTCACTGAGAAGAGCCTGGCTCCATCCTCATGACACTCACCCTTTATATATTTGTAAACATTAATAAGGTCACCCCTCAGTCTCCTCTTCTCCAAACTAAAGAGACCCGGCTCCCTCAGCCTTTCCTCATAAGGGAGATGCTCCACTCCCTTGATCATCTTGGTTGCCCTGCGCTGGATTCTCTCCAGCAGTTCCCTGTCCTTCTGGAACTGAGGAGCCCAGAACTGGACACAGTATTCCAGATGTGGTCTCACCAGGGCAGAGTAGAGGGGAAGGAGAACCACTCTTGACCTACTAACCACCCCCCCTTTCTAATACACCCCAGGATGCCATTGGTCTTCCTGGCCACAAGGGCCCAGTGCTGGCTCATGGTCATCCTGTTGTCCACCAGGATCCCCAAGTCCCTTTCCCCTACACTGCACTCTAATAGGTCATTCCCCAACTTACACTGGAATCTGGGCTTGTTCCTACCCGGATGCAAGACTCTACACTTGCCCTTGTTATATTTCATTAAATTTTTCCCCGCCCTACTCTCCAGTCTGTCCAGGTCCCGCTGGATGGCAGCACAGCCTTCTGGCGTGTCAGCCACTCCTCCCAGCTTGGTGTCATCAGCAAACTTGCTGATAGTACACTCTATTCCCTCATCCAAATAATTGATGAATATATTGAATAATACCAGCCCCAGTACTAACCCTTGAGGCACTCCACTAGATACAGGCCTCCAACTAGATTCTGCCCCATTGACCATGACTCTCTAGCTTCTTTCCCTCAGCAAGTTCGCAGTCCACCTCGCTACCTGATTGTCCAGACCACACTCCTTCAGTTTAGCTGTAAGGATGCTGTGGGAGAGTGTCTCAAATGTTTTACTGAAGTCAAGGTAGACTACATCCACCGCTCTGCCATCATCTATCCACCTCATTATGTTCTCATAAAAGTCAATGAGGTTGGTCAAGCACAACTTCCCCTTGGTGAAGCCATGTTGACTGCCCCTAATGACCCTCTTATCCTTGATATGGCACCAAGAAAAGAATAACAAAATCACAGAGAGTCTGTTTGACCATTCTCCATTCTGTGACTCCTAGGTTTTAATTGTCTTTAAGCAAATGTGCAGCATGAAATACGCCATAGCATACTATTAACTGCAGTGTGATCCGTCTGGGAAGTAGGGGCCAGTTCTGGGCCATGCTCAACTCTGTGTCACTGGAGCCTAGATTTGTTCTGACCAGCAGTAGTGCCAAAACCATTAGGAAATTCCAATAACCTTGTCAAAGATTGGTACTTACACACCTTTCATTTATTCTTTCTATTTCTACTGTTTCTGTTTAATTTATGCAGTTTACTGATTTAGTCACAGCGTGTCATTCAGTACAAACAAAAATGACTTTTCCTCTCACATTTTATTATCAATTATTTCTTGCCACCAGGGGTCACACGACGACCACAGCTTCTCAGAGCTGCTGCTGCCTAACTCACTGATGCCAGCACATAATTCCTGGGTAAGAGGCACTTGGAAATGCCTCTCAGAGGTACAGAAAAGAGAGTAGGGGAATGGGAATGACCATCTTATTACTTAAATATTTTTCTGGGAAGGATCCTATAATATCTGTAGCATTATTTTTTTTTGAAGCTCAGATTTTTTTAAATGGTTATATTATTAATATAATTGCTGCAATAGTTCAGATACTTACACCCACTCTGAACTTCACTATGATTCCAGGCTATTATTACTCTCCCAGTGTTAAGCTTGACTCAACAACCTCTGCTACAAAAGGGTATATTATAAAACTTCCTCTAGGACAGGGAAAAAGAAGCAGCTGACTGTTGGAACCCCACTAGGAAAAGCAAATTGACAGTCAGGAATTGAAATAAAAGCATTAGTATTTTATGCTTTCATATCTGACATCCATGTTGCAATTGTCACCTTGGCAAATTTTGCTTCAAGGAAAAAAGTCAACAATGAAGACAGAACAGCTAAAGAATAAAAGGCTGTTAGAGCATTTAAAAAAACCCTTGTGGGATGTAGTGTGAAACTTTGAGTCAACTATAGTGCATAGTATTGATATTTCAAGTGCAAAAGAAGTAAGGATTGCAGTGAGGGGTCACAGCTCCCTTTCACTAGACACACATACCAAAGGAACAATTTATCCAAGACAGCCAGAATCTAAGATCTGGATAAATCATGAGGGGAGGACTACCATAGGACTATGGAAACGTGAGCAGCTTTTCAGAAATCTTCTCCAGGCATGGCCATGATAAACATCTGATGAACATTTACTCCAATCCCCTAGCACCAGCACTAGATCAGCTCAGCTGCGGTTTGTCTGTCCAGGTCTCAAAAGACCTCCAAGGATGGAGGTTCCCAGCCCTGCTGGGCAATGTATTCTGAGGTTGCATCGCACTCTCAATGAAGATTTTCCTCATGTTTGATTCAACTCCTCCAAGCTATAAAGAGGCCATTCTGTACCACTGCTGAGAAGAATTTGGTTCCAGCTGCACGAAAATATTGGTTCCAGCTGCACAACTGTTGAGTGTGTAAACATCTGTCTGCATAGACCAGAGCACAGATAACCTCCATGGGTATTGTCCGATCCCTTCCAAATGAAGGATCACGTGTACATGGGAACACATGGGTTAGCAGCATTGTTGTCTCACTAAAGTCAGATTAATAGATACAATGAGTAAAAATATTTTTCCTCTCATTGTTAGCTATTTAAGAGATGTATAGCTGCCTTTCTTACAAAGATACCTGTATGTTGGTACCCCTGGATGTTACCTGCAGGATGACTAGTAACTCATAGAATCTAGAGGACATACCTGCTCAGCTCCCACCTTCCTGTATACCTTGCATCACAAAATCTATTAAAACAGCATATTTGGCAGCTATGCTGAAGTCTGGGTTTAGATTTGCAGGGAGAAATGCTTCAAGACGAGGCTGTGGCAATACTGCAGAGAAGGGCAGGGCTTGCAGGGGAACACTGCTTTGCTAGGAGAGCACCATGGTTCCATTCTACAGCTTCATTTGGGGAAACTAGACTCACATGCAGGTCTGAGCCACAGGTGACTTGGTGGTGCTGGGAATGGCCTGTGTTCCTGTCACAACATTTCTGTAGACTGCAAGATATACCTGAAGCCAATTTCTAGCCCTTCGATGCATGAGAATTTACACACTTAGATTAAATTTCAAATAAACAGCATGGAAATATCTCACAAAGGAAAATGGAAGGGAGAAAAAATATTCCAGTCTATGACTGCGAAGATGCTCTAAACTGTAATTTCTACTACTTGATTGCCCATTAATGCTTGTTCATGCAATTTTTTCTGTAGTAAATTGATGTGATTGAGATATAAAAAAAATGCCAGGAGAAGAAAAATCAGAATTGTCCAAGGGTCAGAGTCTTTTAGTCAACTTTGAAAAGAGACAAGAAATGAGAAGATGAGTCTTCAGACCTGAAAAGAAAGAACAAGAGGGAGGACAGTATCAACGTGAGATAGACATGCTCAGTAATTACTATAATGGCACTACTGAGTAGAGATGCAGTAACCTATCTGTAACACAGAGAACAGGCTCACTAGATGAAGTTAAGGCTAAGACCTGCCTTACTTTATCTGCATATAGCCCTACTTTTTTAAAAGAATTACAAATGAGTAAATCATCACCACACTAAAACAAGAGTTTTAAATTGGATATTAAAATTCACATTGTGGTTATAGTTTTTCTTTTCTGTTAAAGTTTTCATAACCTTCAATTATGGTCATGCAAATCTCCTGAGAGCTATTAAAACAGATATAGAGATGCACTCAGCATCTCTCATTTTAAAACTCTGAAGTTCCATGTATTATCTTTCATGAACATTGAGACACTGAAATGAGACCAACTGGTGAGCTTCAACCATTAGACTGGAAATTGTAAGATGAGTATAACTAAAGAGCTGATACCTAGAGAGCTCATTATCTAACTTCCTAGGATCTTACTGATGTTATTAATTTCCTTCTGTCAAATAGGCAAAGATAATGTGAGACATTGAATGACTAGGTCATTCCAAGAAGAAATAATTAAACATTTCCAGCTGCAAATGCTGCTTCTTTATGTGACAAATGATGGCCTTTTCATGGTACAAAATTACACTACAAATCATGATGTTAATATGAGAGATGTATTCTAATTCTTTCCTAAGCTGCAGGATATCCATGGTGAAAAAATGATCCATTTACCCAGAAAGATCGTGCAGTGTATAGCCTAAAAATAATTAGTCAAACACCCTCCCAAGGGAGGTACACATTAACTGCTGTGAATCCTCATCTACCTGATTAGAAGTCTCAAGTAGGAGGTCTGTCAAGATGAGATTGTGAGAAAAACCTCATAAACACCATAAGTGTGGTACCTCAGAAAACATTAGTAAGAAGAGTTGCAAGGGATGCAAAGGACACTGGATGGCAAGTATCAGAGAAATGTTTTCTATGAGTTCTGCCTTTACTCAAATTCAGTTGGAGATAAAACTGCTCCTCTTGCAGGAAGCCTCGGTGTGGCAACACTTCAGAGATTCTGAGAAACACAAAGTGAACAAGAAGGGCAAATGGTGTCATCTCTTCACCAGTGTTCATAAGGCAAGAACCCTTAAAGCTAAAAGGAGTTTTGAAAAAAAAAAAAGAAGTGTAAATAGGAATCAGAGTGGCTTAATTCTTTAAGAGCTCTGAAAGAAGCTATGTCACCATTTCTGGAGATGAACACAAACTGGTGACATGGCACTGCTCAGCACTGTGCAGCAGCAGCATGAACTTACAATCTGACATCAACCAGTATCACACCTCATTTCATAAAGCAGCTTCTCAGATTCTGGTTCTCAAGATGTCTCTTGGCCCTCTGCATCTACTGCATTAAGATCTGACTCCATTCTCCTGTGCTCTTTTGGCCTTCTAATAAGACCTCTAGAGAAGATGATATGAAGTTAGGTATGTGACAGACATTCTCAGGTATCTGGTGTACATGAGCCTCTGAGACCATGAACCTCCGAGACCACTCAGTCCTCTGAAAAGTCTTGTGGCTGCTTCATCCCTGTGAAATTTCCAAATTATTGCACTGAGCTATGAAAGCAGAGTCTAAAAAGCACTTCATTACCCAGAAATTTTGAGTGGGTTTTCCTCTTTCCTTGCTTTGAAACATTTTTTCTGGACACAGTGAATCTTGAGTACTACTCAAATGTCTTTTAGGGGCTAAATGGATGGTGGTAGCAATCTGTTCAGGTTTTGTCAGTGAAGCTTTTCGACAGACTGTTAGTGTTTAACCACCACTTGAGGGAATGTTTTATGTGTCTGTAAACATCAATCTATCCAGAAGATGCTGAGAAAATAGTACTTCCAGGCAAATTCTTTGAGAATGTGGGTGAGGTTGCCTGGGGAATTGTGTTTTGGCATAATGATGCTAATCCTACTAGGCACAATACTGTCTTTGGTGCTCAAGTGTCATTTTGCAAAAGGAGGTTTTCAGACCTCTGATTATTTTCATCCCTCTACTTTTCCTTTTCTATTCTGAGAAGGAAAATAACCTCAACCCTTGTTGAAGAGAGCTTCTTAACTGGTATAAATGCTGACCCAGACTGGCAGTGTTCATTACAAAGTTCAAAAATAATTTTTTTTCTTTTGCCGTTATAAAAGTAATCATAACCCAGTCTTTTAAACATCTGACAGTCAAGCGCTCTGCAAACTTTCCACAATAGCAACATCTTTTGGGAAGATTTAATGTCTGCCAATGAGAAAAGGATTGAGCCTGTGTAGACTACTGAAATACACCATGCATCTGTAAGGTTATAGCCTAAAGAAGATAATGGAAATATATACCACTCAGCTCTTCATAATGTAGGTCCACAATCAAGTATCTTGACTAATTTACAATATACAGCAGAGAGAATTATAAATAATTTCTCACCATGACAGTAATTCATTGAAATGCAAGGCATTTTTTTGCATATCAAATATACATGTTTATAACTCTTGTAAATGTTTAGAGAAAAACAGGATTGTGAAAACAGTGCAGAGACATAAGATTTCAGAATACAGTGTCCAGCTTCTACTGCTGCTCATTGTACTCTGTGTTTTACAAGCCACCAGGAAAAATCAGAACATTACAGTGGATACCACTTGGCCTTCTGTGCTTGTTTATAGGTATTAACAGCATGTGTTTTACGAAAACTAATAGCATCAGCTCTCATTTTATTGAGAGAAATAAACAATACAAAGAAGGATCTCTCAATTTTCAAAAAGTTTGTTATATTCCAGAAAAAACCGCAACCATCTAATATTAAATCACCCTCCTCCTCAGGTTTGAAATAGTGGATTTCACAGATATACATGCTCTGGCAAAAAAATAAAACATTAAGTGCAGCTGATGAAGAAAAAAACAAGGAGGTGGGAACAACTTATATGACACTACAGGTAAATTAGATGAGTCATAGTTCACAGACTAGTAGCACAGGAAGAAAACAAACTATGGTTAAAAAAATCCCTGTAAGTATCTAAAATGGCACTGCTGCAAAGTTTTATCTGCAAAAACAAAGTTAACACCCCTGGTTTAGGACAGTCATTATAATTATATGTGCTTAATATAGACTTGACATTACTGGCACCAAACCCAATTTATGGGAAAAAAAAATAAGACACTTGGCATTTTGCTGTAAAGCTATAAAATCATATACAAGCAGTGTCCAGCCCTGAAGCTTGTAGTGTCATGAAGTCTCTTGCACTGAGAATTAACAGAGGAGGAAAAGGATATTACATTAAGTTACTCAACCCAATTCATCTTTTGTTCCCCGCTTAAAGTCCAGTGTTCAGTTTTGTCTCACAGCTTATTAAACATGAGGAAGTGAAGCTTTAGGGAAGACTCAGAACATGGTTTAATTGTATGGTGTTTTTGACATGAGTGCCACCATCATGATTCCTACTCCTTCTGTCCACCTATGGGCAGCTCTTTCTCTGCACAGAGACTGAGAGGACAGTTTATCATGGTAAGAATATATACCAGTGGTACATTGGTGGGACTCCTTATTGAGCGTTCCCACCAAAGTCCCTGGTTAATGCAATACTTCTTTTGGAAGTGGCATTAAAAAATGGGGTTTCCTAGAAACAATATTTTCCATTTCAAAGGATGTCCATTTTTTGAAAATCTTCCTGAACAGAAGTAAACTATTCCTTAATGTTCTGTGTGAGACAAAACTTCTTCGTAGGTTGTTAAAACATATCATGTTCTTGCAACTCTTTTGAACTTTTAAAAGTTTCATTCACTGTTGAAAGAGCATCTTGAGAGGGTGACTGAACCTTTTCAATTTAGACACCAATCTTAGTGTGAGGTGAACAGCTTTTGGAAGAATTTGTCTGTTCCTGTTGAATCTAGATAGGTAGTTCATTTCACATGTGTAATTTTAGAGTGGTTAAAGTCATCAGAGAGGAAACTCAGCCATTGGTATAATTTAGTAAGAGTTATGGGATGACATAAACTTGAACACTTGGAAATCTTTTGAAATAATCATCCATCCGTAGTTGTCTCATGGCCTGGAATGTGCCTGATTCTGAAGAGGTCCTTCTTCTTTCCTTTTTTCATTCAGATTTTCTGTTGGAAAACATTAATTGGTCACTCAGAAATTTAGACTTTCCAGTGGCAAATATGTAACAAGCAAAACCAAATTATTTCCCCAGTTTGGCAAGACTTTATGGTATATCACAAAGAGAAAATATGTTAGACTAAACAGCTGTAGAGGAAGGCAAGAGATCATTATTATTTCACTGTTTGTGTACCCAAAGCAAACAAAAGTGGATAGCAAAGCACTTTTCAAACAAAAGAAAGCATAACCTTTGGTGTCCACATTTCACAGCAAACTATTAGCCAATGAAGAAAAGGGCTCCATATAATGTATTAAATAGTATGCTAACTATAGAGTAACCATTAAAGTCCATTTTCTAGTGCATTTTAGATCAGAAATACAATAGCCATATTCAAATACACATATCCTAAACTACTGTATCTAACTGAAGTGAAGCAATGATAGTTGAGGTGAATAAGAAAAATCAAGATACAAAAATCAGGAAAAAATGTGTGCTTATGCCATTTTCATCGATCATCCCAGTTTCCTTATGATATGGTTTGATTTTTTTCTCAACTTATTATGAATTTTGAAAAGTAAAATATGTAATGAATACATGTAAAGAAAGTAGTGAATAGAGATAGTAAGTATCTAACAAAGGTTGAAGGAAAATCAAATGCATAAGATGACAAGTACTCTGAGAGAAGATCATTGACTTCCTGAGATTTCTGTGAGTAAAATCATGTGAATGGAAGAAATCAGACAAAAATAAAATACACATATATATAGAGAGAGAGACAGAGAGCGAGCAAGACACCTCTTTAAAATGCAGAGTTATCCGGAAGATGTTTACTCAACTAAGGTAAAAAAAGAGAGGAGAAAGAAGGACTCTGAAATATTATGAAAAGTCTCTCCAGAGCAGTGGGTCAGGTAGACCTGTTTTCAGTTACAGAATGAACTATAAGTCATAAATTCTTCAGGTTAAATCCATCTAAAAAGTTTATGCTCCAGCTTCTGTATGAAGGTAAGATTATTTTTTGCACTTTAAAAATCAGACACTTCAGATAAAAGAGCCATGGGAACATAGAGGTAGAAGGGCAGAAGGTACAGTTCAGCAGTAGCAATGCTTTGAAAGTTTGTTTCCTATGAGGGTGGACTATAGAATAAGACAGAAATGTGAATGCCTCTCCTTTTTCCACCAAAAGCTAGCTTTTGTGCAAAAAGAATGAAAGAATGTTAGTGACTGATGCTTGTCTGACCCTTTGAATGTCAGGGTACATAAGTGGCTCATTGTCTTCCTTCAGGCAGCTGACATCTTGGTGGCAGAAGCAGACTTGCAGTCTCTGGCAGAAGATAAATGCCCTACTTTCCTCAACTTCTGCCTAGCTGTCAGCTCACCTATGGCCAGGAAATTTCCTCTGTATTCTGCATTGTTACATACTATCTTGCATCTACTGGAGGAGGGAAATAAAGCCTTCTTTCTACAGAGCTTTTCTTCAACTCAGCCATTCTTCAACTGTGATGGTGAATGTGCTTGTGTCATCACAGCTGTGGGAATTTTGTTAGGAACGCGTAAAAGTGGAACTTATTCTTTCAGCTGCCAGCCTACATCTAACAGAGTAACTGCAGACAGATGATCTTTTCAGGGCATCATGGAGTGAGCACCAAGCATCCTCACAGCCCCTGTACCCATGGGCCATCCTGGGTCGCAGCTGGAAGTGTGACTTCTGTCCCAAAATGTGCATTCAGACTAATGAGTGGGCACTAGATGGGGGTGGTCATGTGGGCCTGATGCATTGCTGACGTATATAGCTGAAGTCTATGCAGATATTATTTCATCCCTAGTGAGTCTAAACTAGTTTGATTAAAACAAGGTCATATGCATTTTCAGATCTTGCTGGGGAGTCATGCCTCTTTTTCCACTTTGGGAGGAAGATGAGAATGAGTGTTTTTGTGTTTCTGTAGAGCAGAAAGTGGTTTCAGACCAGCCTAAATGCAAAATACAATGAAGTCCACATGCAAAAGAAAGCAGTGGAGTGGATAGTATTAGCCAAAGTGTAATGAGAGTCTAAGGTAAGGAGGGGCTGAAAGTGGCATCCTCTTGGGAGCAGAAGGGTCAAGAAACCTGGCTAGTTTTGATGAGATCTTGTTCAATGAGTGACTTGGACAGTTTGCAAAAGATGAGATCCTTTCTGGAGCTGAGTGCAGGAGACTGATCCACGTCCTTGGCTATAATGTGCAGGTATAGTAAGAGTGTGCCCAGAGCAAAGGCAGAGGAGCAGCCTGGGGTAATTCTTTGATATTAGGGTGGGTATCAAATGTAAGTGCTTCTGCATTAAAAGGGAACAGAACATTTTTTTATTTTAACAGCTTGATTTCACATCCTCATGAATCTTTTAGGGTTAAAATCACCATGCTCACAGAGTTCCTATTTGAAAATATTATGATTTTTAAATCTTAGAAGAAGGTTTGCTCAGCCATCTCTGTCTATCAGGAAATCTTCTCTGCCCCAACAGGCTAAATTTGAAGAATCAACTATATTATCATATTAGTGTGAGCAATGGTCACGATTGGCTCATTTCCCCTTTCCTCCTGTTTTGCTTTCATAAATTAGGACCCTAATCTTATGCATTGGTAACCCTTCTACTTGAGAGCGAGGAAACAGCTAGTATGCATATTCAGCCATTATGTTGAACACCATATAGTACTGATAAACAATATGGTCAATGATTAGACAACTGTGTGGCACACATGCAGCCTTTGTGCCACTGTTTCTGAATAGAATTCATTGTTATTATGCTCTTTTGTGAGGAGAAAAATAAAATCCTGAAACCTCCAGCTTTCTCAAAGTCTTTTATATCACAATTGCAAATGTGGATGCAAAATGTATTTACAAATGTACATTTATAAACGAAGTGTTATTTAGGAATTAATTTACCTTTGTGTTTATGTTACTCTGTGTGTGAATTACAGTACTATAACAAAATTGCTCAAAAATTACCTAGTCCTAATTATGAATAATATAGCAGCATCTGGGAAGCTTGGGTAGGTGCCAACATGACAGCTGACGTCATTTGGTTTAAAAGCTGGAATGGTGGTTTCTGAATACAGAACATCTTTTTGCATATTTTGTAGCTCTGGGAACTAGCTATGTCAAACCCATTCAAAGCTTATGACTTGCATAAATGTTCATGGCATTAATTCGAAGGTAAGATTTTTAAGAACATGTTTAAACCTAATTGCTCTGTACAGGACATTAAGCAATAAAAAGATGAAGGTGTTTCAATGGTAGAAGGAGCATAATCACAAAAGACAGGCAGCTGTCAAAGTGGAGGATCAGTTCTGCAAGGAAATTCTAAGCAATCACATCAACTATCTATGCCTTTGCCAGGCAAAAATGCAAATTTTGACCATAGTAAAGCCAAATTGAGTAATCTAACCCTATTTTGATTGCACAAAAGGCTATGTCTATTCATGAAAGATCTTTGAATGCCTTTTTTTTGGCAACCTCATCCGAGAGAAATAATAAAGAAGATTTTTCAAGGAAGTAAGACAGTTTAATACTCGTTTTGTTGAAATAACAACCCACTAGCCTCATCATACATTATCCATTTCTCAAAACTTACATAGTTTTCTTAGTTGTATGAATTTCCAGGCATAAGTGCAGAAATCATAACTCTTTAATAGTTAAAAAAAGTACCTAAACTTAGAGATTAGAAGCTCCAAAAATTTGTATGTCTGTGCACTTTTGAAATAGTAAGAGAAAGCAAAACACAGTGCAGAATATATAACTTGGTTACAGATCATGACAGTGAAACCCAAGTCAAATTATTTTTCATGCTGTCTTTAAATGAGAGATGTGGTTTTGGCTTCCCTTCTGTGTGCTTAATGGAAAACAGTGATCTGTTAATGACGATTACTTCAGGGAAAAATCCCACCCTTACATGTCCTTCCTCAGCCTTCATCTCTCAGACCAGCTATGTTAAATCCATGGATGAAAATACTGAAAGAATGAATCTCCTTCTCATCTGGCACTTTGTCCAAGGAAGAAAATATAATTTCCTTTTCAGACAGGGCATGATGGCGATGGCAGAGGAAGGCAGACATCTCCTGTTCATGCTTGAGCACACAGCCATGTGGTCCTGGAGGAGTTTGTGCTGACCAAGGGGCATGTAGGGGCTGGTGCCGATTGGGGAGCCCTGCTAGTGGGCAGACCCAAGGCACTCTCAGGGTTCCTCCCCTCTTTCCTTCCAAGCTGCAGCCTGTGCATTTAAAACAGATTTCAATGGGTATTATGCTATTTGTATCTGTGACTTAACATGGCTCGCTGTTTTCACTGTAGTGGTCTACTTATATCAATGATGTTAGATACTATAATGTGCGTCATAATAACCAAAGTAGTTCTAAAAAATTGAATGGCAAAGGGCAAGTAAAAATTTGGAGTGCTTTACAAGCAGCTTAAAATGCAGCATCAACCTGGCATTTCAGTTCTTTTAGTATTATCAAGCCAGTGCCTCCACAGAGCCAAAAAAATCATGTCGGCTTTTGGAGGATCGGATGACTGATCCATGTGAGAATGCAAAATAATAACTTAATTTAAATAATTTTGGTCCTAACAAGTTGTAGTCCAAAAAAGACCACAGCTTGACTTTATAATTCTGTACTGACTTTGTAGGGTAGAAAGCAGATTTTTTACTTGTGAACTGTGCTGAATTGGTAAGAAAACATTGAGAATAATTAAAGAACAAGAGGAACATTTTGGCTTGCATTTTCTTGGCTAGAATTTCATTTTTATCCAACTCTTTTCATTATGATCTGGCCATAAAATTGAACTAACTCTTTTCTATGTCTCCGTATCAGTAGACAACATTCTTGGGTCTATCCAAGCTATTTTGGCCTTGTTTATAACATTTCATTTTCACACAGTATAAATGCAGCAGTTTATAAACTTGAACTTTTTATTAGTCAAAGAAAAGAGGAAATACTGTTTAAAAAAGAGGAAAAACATAACAGGAAGATAATTATAATGATCAATTAAATCAAGTACAAGGAGTACTTAGCTCTGACTTTTGGTAAAGGCATCTCAGGCTAAAACACATTCCTGCAGAGAATCTCATTCTAATAAAATTAGCTCTAAGTTCCTTTCCCTCCAGCTCATTTATAGAGTCCTTCTGAATTCTGGCCTATATTCTCCCTGAAGAAGAGCACAGGGCTTCTGCTCACAGTAAAAGGGATTTCAGATACACAGCTAAGATAAATTTAGTTTTCCAAAAACAAGAAAATGATATATTGCTGATTGAAAATATTATTTTGTATCTGCCAACAAATGTAACACAGTGAAATGAGGAAATTTATTTGGTTAAGTACAGATGAAGTTAATAATACAACTGGCCCAACTGAAAGGTAATACATATTTTTAACTATCAATAAAAATATGAAATTAACTCTACCCATCACCATGTTCCCTCTTCCTTTTCCTACTGCCAGAAAGGCTATATGCAATATACAGATACTAGTAAAACTGCACATCTTATTGCACGATACAATTATATATGTAGGATTACATGGCATACAGAAGTCTGCATAGAACAGAAGATAAAAGATCTTATTGAAGAGAATTAATAAGATTGCTAAATATGATAAATTTTGTATCTGCAACCAAAATAATGTTCTAAATAATTTTTACCAAATCAAGAAAAAAATTGACCAAATACTCCAAATAACATTGGAGCTGCTTAGGTGCTCCATTGCACCCTTTACCATAAGATGTAGTCCATACAAAAGAAAGCTTCACTGTTCTTTATTTTTTTATCATTGAGATATCTACTGTATATTTCATTACAAAATAACAAAAGAAGGTAACCATTCTTGAAAAAGAAATCTACTTTTGCCATGATTTTCTGAAGTTGGTGGAGTTCTGCCTTTGTCTTACTTAATTTTTTTATTACTTTCAGTTTGTGTGTGTGCGTATGTGTATATGTGTGTGTAACAGCAATGTTACTTCCACTTCTTGCATAGAAATTCCTCCTTGCTTCAGGAACAACAGCTGTTGAATTACCATCATTCTTACTGTGTTTATGTCCAAGAGATTAAAAATCTTTGTGGATCAGGTATAGTACAGAGCTATAGGCAAGCATGAGAACTGAAATCGATGCGCAGCGATTGAAGTTATTTTAGTTCTTAGAGGCTTTGCATGTCTTTTCAAATATAAAATAATTTCTCTGTAGAAGCGTGACATTTCATGACTAATTAAAATGCATTCTGCAGGCCCCTAGAGAGTTTATCTGTCAGCTTACTTGCCTATCTTCACATTAAAAAATCCTTTAAAAATATGACCTCCTAATGGATTTTAAAAGCCAAGGATATTCAAGATTTATATTTTTCAGACGTGTGATATCTGATCACCTTAAAAAGCCCTTGACATCTCTTATGAGACTGGGTGCTGCATAATATACAGTCAGGGATATCTTATGACATTCTTATAGCTTGGGTAAAGGACTCAGTGATCTGTAACATAAAGAGAAGATTAAAGACCTAATTATTTATATTTGTGCTTGCAAGGGAAATAAAACAAGTCACATCATACCTATAAGTCACACATAACCTATAAGTGTCTATTTATATTGATTCTCTCTTCCCGTTTTCTTGGAGACATGTCAGTGCTGTAGTTTGAGATGGCAGAACTGTCTTCTCTGGGTGTTGAAAGGATTTACAGGAAGGCCACCACTCAACCCAAGGACTGCATGACCGCAGAGGATGCCTGCAGCAGGGACAGGACATAGTGGATGTTTAGTAAAGGAAAAACAAGACTTAGTGTACATTTTTTCTTCTTCAGTGAATAAATAGCCCTTTCAGGAGCAAAATTCTACCAGTTCCCTCTCCAGGAAGAAGGTTCCGTTTTATCACAAGAAACAGACTTAATCCTAGGGAAGGATTTTTTCTCTTGATATCTGATTCATCTTATTTCCAACTATTCTGCTTGCCATTATGGTTGTTTCCTGCCAGGCCATGACTTTAGTATCAACTCTTGAATTTGTAAGAATAATTTTGCTCTACATTGGTACTTTCAAGCCAGATACAGTCTTAGAGCACTTTTTCAGATATTTAGATGGTGGAGCAGTCCTCATTTGACGTCCACAGAATGTCTTTCATTGGCTACAACAGACTTAGGTGTTGACATTTTAGGTACAATTCATCTCACTATGTGAAAAGAAGGCTGCTCTTATAAGCTAGTCATCTAGAGAAAGGCTACTTTGCAGAGTAATTAATCCCATCCTAAGACGAGTAGCTGAAGCTGGAGGTATTGTCTTTCCCAGCCACTATGAAGGTAGCTGGATTGCTAAATGGAGCTGACTTGGATGGTTGAAGACTACTGAGATAAAACCCTTCTCTTAAGTGTAAAAATATCCAGATACAGAACTGCAGGTAGGATGGTGAAACTCAACCTCCTGAATCAAATCTTTCATACTGTGTAGTTTTATGTCTTTTCCTGTAACCACAAAACCCGTATAACCTCAGTGTGTTAAAATACAGGATCAAAAGGCATTGAACGTTCTAATGAATTAGAGTGAACAATGCAATGACTGGCACATCTGCTGAATTTCACAGACCTCATTTTAGATCTACACTAGTTTCCACTTAGAGCTTCTTAGTGCAAGCTGCACAAGATGAAGATGTTTAATTGCTTATCTGCAGCAGAAAAGCAACTCAGATGAAATTATGCTGTCTTACATCCCCCAGGATAAAAGCCACTATTCTGCTTACTCTGAAAACCAGTAGTGTCATTCTTGTAATTTTGTCAGCATGGACAATATCTCATGGATTCAGCAGTTCTCCCTTTCTGCCCCCCACTTTTTGCCATCGGTCTCTGATCCTGTGCACGCAGAGACTGGAGTAAGGTTGCTTGGGAATAAAGAAAACCCTGCAACTTGTCCAGACTTCATCTAGATTTCTCAGTGGAGCAGCATGAACAGGAAATGGTAAATTCTTCTGGAAAAACTTATTTTAAAAGGAAGCTTTTCATGAGACATTTCATGCCTTTGCCCTCCTACAAGATTATTAGATCTGGTGCCTCTGACTCTCTCAGGTAGCTCTTTAAAGAAGAAAGTAGTCCCCTTTGCTCTGTATCACCCTTGGTGGGGATGGTCTTGATCCTCCTGTTGCCCCACAGGTCCCCTCCTGCTGCCTGCCTGCCCCATGCCCGCCCATGCTCCTCCTGGCCATGTGAAAACTTTTACAACCCATGGGACAAGGCTGACCGACATCACTCTACCAGGGCCTCCCTGAAGAAGGATGAGCTCGTGTTCCTTTGCTCCTCTGCAGATGAGAGCACCTCATCCCCACCGAGCCCTTCAGGAACTCTTGGAGACTACAGTGTTGCTATTAGCATTGTTCCCAGGAGCCAGACAAACTTTAATGGTCTTTACCTGTGATGGAGATAGGAGCACAGAGGGTGCCAGATCTGAAGCAACACCTCATCTTTGATCTTGCTCCTTGGTCTGCTGCTGAGCGGGATGTTATCTGAAGCTGAGGCAAGGAAGATGGAGCTGCTTGAGAACATGCTGGACTGCTTCTCAAAGAACCCACAGAGCAGAAAATAGAGTGTTATCTAGGACAAAAACAATGAAAAGATTGTTTAATCAGGCAGAAGCTTTATTACACCTCAGGTAATGATAATAACTCAAACAAAATAACTTTGTTTCTGTTTGGTGGACTGTGTCAATATTTCTCATGTTTCCTCACTGATATGTAAAAGTAGCTTATTTGTATTGAAATAGTTATATTATTTCTCTTATGAAATGAAATGTATGACCATGCTTATTTTCACATATATTTTCATGTACAGAAAACATTTATAACAAATCTTATATGAACAAGGCACAAGAAATTGTCACTGTATGCTTGAATCAGAAAGAGATAGAAAAACAAGCTGAGTCCTTTGGCAATAATTTCATGGAAGAGACTGCATTTCTGCTAGTTAAGATTATGAATTGGTTGGACAAGTAAATTAACCTGGGAGTGCATTGACAAGGTATTTGCTTTCAGAAGATGGATTTACTTCAAAGCAAGTGAAAGAATCGAGGCAATTGAAGTAGGGACTACGTAAGGGTGGCTATTCATATAGCAAAACCCAAAAGATCACTGAGACAGAGGGAACCATGGTTAGATAAGATATTACTTAGATCCTGCACTTCAAAAACATAGTTTCTAAACCAAAATATGTTCTGTACTGTTTGAATACTATTACAAATGAAGATTCTTCTTTCAACAAAACAAAGTTTGCTGAGTTTTGGATTTAGGCTTAGCTTGGTTTCCACAGCACCCAGACATTCCAGTGAAGACAGACACCTCATTATTTGGTGTTTTCCACATGCAGATCAAGAATGAGAAAGAAAACTGATGGGGAATTAGGCACTCAGGGAAAGCAGGATATTGGCACAAGGGAATCATCCCACCAAATTTGGTAATTTGGATTGCTGTCTAATACATTTTTGCTTCTTGCAGGAGACACTATTCAGTATTGATCTTAATTGACTTTTGCTGCCCTGTTGCATCCTAGCTGTTCTTACTACTACAGAGGTATGTTCTCCCTTTGTGGGCCACTGTCAAGGCCAAATAGACAGAAACTGCTGCCGGTGTACACACGGCTGATGGTGTGGGTATGAAGGATCCCACATCCTCAGGGGCTGGATCGGCTGTCCAGGAAATTGTTTTTTGTACAGGTACCTACACAGGAGGTGAACCCAGGGCTTTCTGATGTCTTGAGAGATCCCAGTTGGTAAAGTCCCAATAACTGCTTGCATGTTACAATCCCTATCAGCCTTAAAATGCTGATAGTGATTAATCCCATGGAAAAACACATCCAAAAGATTTTATAATTTTGCAAAAAGTGAAATACAGGAATATTGCATTTGGATAGTAATGCCAAAATGCTCTTCTCATGGAGACACCAGTCCTTTCCTACACTAACATCCATTTGTAATTAGAATGAGCACTCAGAAATGCAAAACACACTCCTGAAATCAGCACTCCTAAACTCAGCATCCTTCTAGCACAACTGAAATACATTCTATATATATGTCTCATCTTGTGGTTCACACATTTGTATAGGAACTGGATCTAAAAGTCTTATGTAAATTAATCCTTAGAGTATCAACATCACATGGCTGGACAAATGCATTACGGGCTTATCCCATCAAACGTATGTCCCCAGAACAGGGAGTTTATATACAATGTTTTTATGAGAGCTATTAGACAGAAAAGAAAAAAATCCTTTCACTGTTAAAGTGTACAACACTGTTTCATTGTCGCATGTAATAGAATTTTTTTTCTTAGCTTTGCAGACTTGCAATTTGGAACTGAAATATGCTTGACAGCACTTATACTGATAGTTCAAGGGAGACCATCACCAAAGTTGTTCATGTTTCTAATATGTTTCATGGAGAACTTCTGTTGTTTGTCCTGATTGTATGAAAATACTGTACAGAAAAGGAACCTCCTTGTCATGGTCTGGCTTTCTATTAATTTAGTTTATTAGTCATTTATAAAACTTCACTTTTCATATTTTTATAAAATGCTATAATGCCAGGTGTTGACAATGGCAGTTTTTCATCCTGAAACACCTGAAAGCTAAGATAAGATTTGATGGTTTATTTCACTAAGTGCCATTGTGATTATATTTAAAATCACACTATTGCTCTGCATTGTATAAAATGGTATCTATGCACCATATGTGAGTTATCTCATTTCCTAGCTACTACTTGTGTCATGCACAGCAAGTGAAATGAAAGCAATACGAGAATCTACATGCTAAAAATTTACTTCTAAACCTTAGAGTCATGTATCTAAACCTGATCCCAGATGCATACATACCTGATAACATTATTAGTATCAGCAGAGTTAGCAAAGTCAAGTAAATTACCTTGTGCCTCACAACTGAATAGTTTATCTCAAGGTATAAGGGTATGAAGCCTAAAGCTGTGATAAAAGTTAAAAACAGCTGCTAAGTGACATAACTTCTATGTTAGCTTGACTTCCAAAGGACTGCATCACATCTCTGTGTAGTCCCACTGGAGGAACAGCCATGAAGGCATGGCACACCATAAAAAGTGGCATGTCCAGCTAATGGGACTGTGCTGTTCCAGCCCCAAACTGTAGGTAGCACGATTTTACAGACATCTCTGGTGGGATTTGGTTTGAGATGAACACATGTGTCTGTAATAACCTCTGTGCAGAGCACTTGCAAGCACACTGAATCTCTCCTTATAGGCAATGGAGAACTGGTCAATCCACTCAGTGGAGCCTGGAGCACAACTTAATTCACCTGTAAGCAGATATCCCATATTTACTCATCTGATGCCTTCTCCATTGACTCTAGCAATTAGAGTTTTAGCTTGGTTAGCAACATGTATGGTATGAAATAGCCATAGAAGCCACTGAAACCAACTAATCCATTACCCTAATGTGCTGTAGACACCACTTGTATAGTCCTGGGTTATATCTTAACCTTGATAGGTTCCTGTCCTTCAAGCAATACCTATATTCAAGCTATGCACATTTTGTGGTGGGCACCTGCTTGCCCAGGACTTTTTCTTGGGATTTAGATCACAAACCCCAACTTCCCACCTGTCTTCACAAACTGCAGGCAGCAGATATTAATGAATAGGAGATTACAATTCAGGGGTGCAGCTAGCACAAGCCACAGGCTGCAGAACTGACTGTTGGAGAACCAGACTTGGAAGAAAAAATGGTCATGAGCCCTCCGGCAGGAGTGGTTGATAAAATGTATGATTAAGGTAAAGCAGTTTTCAGGGATCGTATCATCCGAGTCAGCATCTGGGTTACTGAAAATCAGTGTTCTCAACCATGTTCTCAGGCTGAGAGAGTTGGGGTTGTTCAGCCTGGAGAAGAGAAGGCTTTGGGGAGACCTTATTGTGGCCTTTCAGTGCGTAAAAGGGGCAGACTTTTTGGCAGGGCCTGTTGTGCTAGGACAAAGAGTAATGGTTTTAAACTAAAGGAGAGGAGATTCAGGCCAGACATGAGTAAGAAATTTTTTACAATGGGAGTGGCGAAACACTGGTTTCCCAGGGAGGTGGTAGATGCCCCATCCCTGGAGACATTCCAGGCCAGGCTGGATGGGGCTCTGAGCAACCTGATCTAGTTGCAGATGTCCCTGCTCATTGCAGGGGGGTTGGACTAGGTGACCTTTGAAGGTCCCTTCCAACCCAAATCATTCTATGATTCTATGTATAAGAAATGACTGTGAGCTGCATGGTGGCTATTCCATCTGCCACTTATGGAGGAGACAGAGGCTGCGTGTTGCATATTTTGCCTGGGGAAGCTTCACTTTCACAGATTGACTTGTCCTTGTATTTTTTTTTTTTCTTCTGTTCCATTTGGGTGAGTCTAAATGTTGGCTTCCACAGCACAACCACTAACCTGAGAGTTTGTTTCCTAGGCTTAGTAGGGGAGTAGCAAAACACAGAAAAGTGCATAGAAAAGTTTACCCACACACTTCTCTTCCAGAAACATCATGCATAAAACCTCTGAAAACAGAAACCACATGCACTAAACAAAATCAAGACCTTATTTTGTATTTGGAGGCCAATGACAATATGCTAAAAATCACTTTTCTTAGTCCCCCACAAGGCAAGACTTCTCCATGTAAAAATATTAAACAATATTTTAAACATCCATTTAAATGGTATTTTTTAGTCTGTGAGTTCTCCCAGGCTTATATTGTAGAACTGAGGATTGAAAAAAAATGTATGTCTGCCATCATCAGTGAAGTAGAGTCATTGCACTGAATCATCATTTAGTTTGGAGGCTATAATTGAATCATCTAAGTTCTCTGCTGTGTTGTTCTTTGGATCTTTGTCTACTTGCTACCAGTTGTGAAATTGTAGTCTCACTGAATGCCACTGCAAAACTCTTAGTTTGGTTGCTAGTAAAAACACAGCACTTCCCACCTGAGCTTAACTAATGTCATGTCCATTAAATTTCTTTGAGAACTGTTATTTCTAAATGAGATTAAATGGCTTTTACATAAGTTTTAAACAGGTCAATCTCGTGGATTTCTATAGGCTTGTTCTTACACTGTGCTATCAACTACAGATGAGTGTTCTTATATTTGGTTAGTGATATTTAAAATTGATTTGAAACACTTAGATAAAAACAAAATTAGAGAACATTTATGTGGAAGGCAGAGCTGAAAATACAGAAAAGAAAATGTCTCTAAAGGTTTCTAAAACTTTCTTCTCTCAGAAAAAAATGCATATCAACAGTTGTTCACCCTATACGTCTTCTGCTTTCCCCACTTGGTAACTGGAGCAACACTCTAGAACCTTTAAAGGAAAAAGTCATTTTATGCTCAGTGTTCCTCTGGTCCCTACAGATGACTGCAATGGAGCAGCCTAGAGAGGGCAGAGAGATGGGCTGTGCATTCGGGGCAGCATCCACGCTTCATAAGGACAAACAACATAATCAACACTGTGGGTGGATTCAGAGGGTGAATGGGGACTGGCATGAGCCTTGGATGTCTGTAGGTGAGGGAACAGAAGCACTGATCTCCCACAGCTGACAGTAGTGGATATTCAGCCTAGGAACCCAGGTGCTCAGTATTATTCACTGCGCCCAGCTTGCTGAAAACTGCTTCCTCTTTGTTTGTCCTGGAAAACTATCAATGCTCTATAAAGCTTAAAAGATAATGAAAGGCAATAAAATATTAAAATGTTGTTTGTTGCATCTGAGTAATCAGTTAAAAGACACATTCAGCTTTAAGACTGAAAGCCAGTGGTGGCTTCAGCAGATGAAAGATATGCATATGAGGATGTATGGCATTCAGAATGGTGTTCCCTGATGAACGACCTTTGAAACCAATGAACCATAAGATAATGCCATGCTGTTGGTCTGTTACTAGTATTTGCATCAAAACAATTAGCACTTAAGTAAATAAATCTCTTTTGCTGTACAGATGTCCTCTACCTGATAGGCTTTTGAATGTATAAAACTGGACCAACCATTTATTATAAACTGTGGTGCAATAACAATAATCTCTGCAGTGTTTTTTTGCAGTTGCAGTCATTGTAGATGATAGATGTGTTACAGCAGGGTTGTTCTGACAGAGTAATATATCACCTATTTATTGCTGTGCGGGAAATTGTTCAAGTAATTATTGTATAGCTAATTAATCCAGACTTTGGGAGGGAGAAAAAAAAAAGGGTGGAAAAAGAAAAAATAAGAAAGAAAGAAAAAACCCACAAAAATGAAAGGGCAAATTACAGTAGTGTTGTGACAGGAAAAATTGTATTATGTTCTTGGATATTGAGTTTTCCTCCAGCACTCCCTAGTGGCTCATTATAATATATCTGTACTTTCAGCTGTTGCATATAAATGGAATAAGCATTTACCATTTCTGAGTATTTTTCTGATACAACTGTGTATCATTAAGAAACATTGGGCAATGTATGGCCATGGCACATCTGTTTGCTCTTCTTCCCAGTCCTCTTCCCCTGACAAGATCCTCATGGATAGGTTTTTAGCTTTAATTCACTTCAAAGTGTTGGAGAGTTGAAATTACAAGGCATAAACTTTTCTAATTCCATTAAATTATAAGGAATGTTATAAGCAACCAAGCATGGGCAATGAAAATGCAGCTTTATTTTTAAAGAGTTACAGGGGATTTTTTTAATGTAATATCCATCAAATGCAGCTGGCTTTATGTAAGCAGTTTTAAGCAGAATTGCCGGCAAATGTGCCATAAGAGCACATGAACAGTAAAAACAGATTAAATTTTCTGTACCTCAGAGAATGTGTAGGCATTTAGCTTAGCTTGCACAAGCAGGCAGCTATTGGAGCAAGGGAGTGGCCAACATAACAACCATTCTGCCCTGAGATGTTGCTGCAAATCGTACTGAGTAGGTACCTTTCTTCTTACCTCCTGTAATCCCAGTTATGACAAGAGCTGGCCCTGGACTGTGCTCTGCTCCTGTGAGCTGCCTTGCCCTTTGCAGGCAGGGACAACCAGCCCCTGCTTTGTCACCTTCTTCTCCTTGGTCAGCAATGTGAAAAGAATTCAAATATTTGTGTTTGTCATTGTCTTTTTTAAATGCACAGGTCACTGAGAGCTGGAAAGCAGAGCTGGTCAGCTGTCTAATTCAACTAGAACCAGAGGAGGAAGGGAGCAAACCAGCCAAACCATAATTGAAGAGCTCAGACAGGGCAGTACAAGGGAAGAAGGAAAATCTGCCTTTATAGGAAAGAAATTTCAGTTCCTTTAAAAAAGTATGAAAAGCTGTGTTGTGTCATTTTAGTTGTGATGATTATTAAGGGAAGTGTGGATGTGCGGAATTGCAATAACTAGGAGGGCAATGGAGATGAGTGCTCTACAGAGCCCAGAGCTGGCAGGTACATTATACTGGGCACACCTTTGGGAACTTGCTTTCTATTCCAGTCTGCCCGTGGCCAAATCTACTTCCTTGTGCCAGGATCTATGTGCAGTCGGGGCTCTAGCACACACTTGCCACCATGCAAAGATAGGGAAAGTTTCTTATGATCTGCACAGATCCAGGATTATTGTTTTGGGATGAGCATTATGGAGACTTGGCAATAACAGCATGCAAGGAAAAATCTTTTCAAGGACCACCTTATCTTCCATTGCTTGGACCTAATCAAGCTCTCTTGCAATTGAAGCACTAAAATGACAGCTTTCTTACAGGAGGTTGGTGGGCTAGTTAGTGCCACAGTTTTCAGTACTACTGGACACTTTTCTATTTGCTTCACATTGCTACATTTCTTCTCTGAGAAAATCAGTGCATTTTTAAGGATGATTTATTGTCCTCCTGCACTGATACTCTACCAAGAGCTGGCTAAAGCAAGAACAAGCTTTCAAGAAATAGAAACTCTTTATTCAATGACATTTTAGGTAGTCCATAGAACCACTAAATACTGTAGTATCTGGCAGTGCAGAAGTGGCCAAAGTCACAGCTCCAGTTCTTGGTTGTGTATTTCTCAGATACACATCCCTCTGTCAGTGGTACATGGCATTTGCCAATATTTCAGGGACATGCCTCCTGATGCAGTTGTTAGGTATCAAAGGTCCTCAGCCTTTCTTTGTCTCCAATTCATTGTATGTATTTTAAGGCAGAACATGTGCTATAATTAGTATAACCCTTGCAGCATATTCCTAAATTGAAGAAGCACACGCATGCAAGCAAGCCCTTGCAGATATTTATCTTTAGTCTTTGATGGGATGCCTTGACATTGACATGCTGTGTTTTTTCAGGCATTGTACACATTGTCAAGTTGCATCATATTATGTCTGCCTATGACAAAATAAAGGCTTGAAAATGTGTGACAAGACTTAAAAATATATTGATTGTGGATCTATTTTTAAAGAAAAGGGGCACTGAAGTTGGTGACATTTGGTCTCAACTTTTCATAATTTTCTTCAATTACTTGCCAGGTTACATCTATGACAGAAAATTTTCTATCAAGACTATTAGTCCTTTATTGTTATGTCTGTGCTTTATATGTCTTATTAATTCCCTTGTAATAATGACATTTCTTTTGTTCAGTTCAGGAACCTTGCCTTTTTTCTAGCAGAGAAAAAAACCTGCCTTATCTCTGCATCAATTCCTATATATTTAAAATGAATTAGTGTTCTGAGACAAAATAGCTCTTTAAGAGGTCTGATGTAATCTACATTTTTACATTAATTCAGCAGAAATTAAATGCACAGACTAGGTCCTGTCTAACAACTAGAGAGAATATAAAAAGTACCTCAGCTCCTACATTAAGAGGCTGTTATAATTATATCAATTGTGGTTTTTTTCTGTTTTCCAGCTATGGTAGATCATAAATCATCTTGCAGAACAAACTGAGTCACCAGGATCTTTTATAGAATACAAATTAAGTTATTTATATTTTTTCTTGGGCATTTTGATCTCAGATAGGTTGTTTTCATCTGCTTGATGGCTGGATCAAAAGGCTGGACTATTTTCACAACTACAAGAAATGTACCCTCACAGCAGAGTTGAAAATGTTTTTAGACCTAGTATGAAAGTATGCTGTTTCATGGCAGAATATATCCTCAGAATCTTCCTAAAATGTGTTGGGGAATCAAGCCTTGCCTATTTTGAAGTGCTGTCAGGTTCATGGTACTTCTGAGAGAATCTGAATCCTGTGTGACTGGACACTGGAATGACAACAGCCATATGCAAATGCCAAGACACAGTCAGATTATTTCTTCAGAGTAGCAGGGGCTGCTTACAGAATTATTGCTTTCTGCTCCTCCTGGTTCGCTTTTCCTCACCATCCTTCCATAACTCTTAGAATAGTTATTCTCCATATACCAACCAACAGTAAGTACTTCCTTAACCGTGATCTGTTCTTTCCTTCCCTCCCGAAATTGCCAACAAGTATCTCAAAGTCTACCAGAGCAGTTGGATCGTGAAAACACAGGGAGTGGTAATAACCTAATTTAGCTTCAGGCATTTGCAACATACGTGTCAAGTAGCTTTTGGAAAGAGTGTGTTGCCTACATCATAGCTCCCCAGCCTAGGCTCCCTTCATCATCAGTGCATTCAAAAGACACTCAGACCCATTTTAGATGCCTACGATAGGATAAGAAGCTTTGTATCCCAGGAGGGCCTCCCTCTGTTGATGAGTGTAAAGGGAATCTTCAGTGAATGGACTTCTCAGTCGACATTTATTTCACCAGCAACTTTAATAAATGGTGTCTCTAACCATTTTAATTACTGATGAAGCCTCACTTTTTTTAATCCCAGCATGAATCCCCCACTGAATTTTGTTCAGTCTTGGAATGCACTGTTCTGTTGATTTCTTGTCATTTAGCAATTTTCACATTATTTGGTCAATCAAGATTATCTTTGGTGCCATCTGATGATCTGTTTGCCTCATGTTCCAGTTTGGTGGTTTTATTAAAAGCAGTGTCATGCTGCTAAATGTTCACTGCTGCCCAGTCTCTGGGCAGGGTGTTTGATGGTCCATTGCCACAAATCACTCAGGGCATTGGATCAAAATACCATCTCTGGTGGTTTACTTCCTGCAGTATGTAGAGACTACAACATGGCCACCCTCTCTCTGGGGATGATAGCCCCATGTTTTGCTGATCAGGCTTGGGTAGCTGTGCATTACTAGAAGTTGCCAGGTCTATGCAATGTCTTATCTAACCTCCTCCCTGCTCTGTTCACCTTGTTGGTCACAAGGTACTTGTTCAATTGCTTGAACTTTGTTTTAATTCTGGGTGGGAGGATACCTATAAGGTTTTTCCTCCCATTTTATCTTACATCTCTCATATCAACTTGTAGCTCATCATTACATCTTGTTTCTTAATATCATGCAATTATGTACAGTGTAACTGGCACTGAAACATCAACCCAAATGCAGCTACGGAGCACCTACATTTCATTACATTCACAATGTTTATTGCTGGAAACAGAAGCACCAATCTCAGCACAAGTGACTGCTTCTGATTATGTTAATTGGTTCAGCAGTAAAACACTGAAAAATACTTGACAACAATCTTCGTGTCTCATTTCAAGTTTTATAATAAGACTAAAACTGTAAAAAGAAATAGCAGAGTGCTTGTTAACATTCTGATTTTGCCAGTAAATAAAATAGAGCATGGCTCACATTCATCCTACTGAACTGTTTCCTCCATACTGTCCACTGGGAAGAGATGTTGGTCCATGCTCTCTCCAAAACCAGCTGTTTTATTAATTCCTTGTACATTAAATGTAGGCAGCTATCCCACAGGATATCTAAGGGATTTTATTTTTTGTTAGGACTGGATTCACATCACATCTGTGTGAACAGCAACTCTACACTGACAATAATATCAGAATCTGACTAAATCAGTACGTTAAAAATATTGACATCAAAGTTACCTGATGTCATAGACGCCTTCTCAGGATGTTTGGTGATAGGATAACTCTGTTAACTGTTCCACACATATCTTCCAATAAAACCAAGTATTGCTAAATTACGCTTTTATTGCTAAATAATAACTTTAGTAATAAAGATAAGTGTTTTATCCTGTGTCCAAAAATAGTTAATAATCTTATTTCTCTCACAAGAGAACGGCTACTGTTTATATTCTCTAGAATTGAAATTCTTCCCTATTTTCACACAATTGGTTATACATGCTATCCAAAGTACGTTTCTATAACTTCAACTTACAAAACTACTGATTATGCAGATCACTCAGCCACTAACTTGCATGTTCTTCCATGTGTAACAGTGCTTAAAAAGTTAATAAATGTCATGGGGAACTTTTCAATTTCACATGTGACTTGACTGTTTTCACCCCAGAGCCTGTTCTCAAAAAGAAACTACATTGATTCTCCCTTTGGGTATGATCCTTGGACTCCACAGAAACTGGTAAACATCCTCAGGCTTCCAAAATTGTTCTCCTAGGGCACAAAAAATATAACTTTTTCTGATATCCTATGCCCTTGCTGCCACTCCCTGGCATATTGATAAGTCTGTTTTCAGTGTCAGCAAAACAAGGTCTTGAAGCAACTTCAGTATGTGGGCCTTGCCTTCAGCTTGAATCCACATACTGAACAGTTTAATAGCCTGTTACTCCCAATCTCAGATTTTCATTCACATTTATTTCTCCCTCTACCTTCCTCTCCTTTTAGTAATCTTTCTCTCATTTGTCTCATAAGAAAGCTGCTGTTGCTCATATTCTTCTGAATTTAAATACTTCTCAATTTTCACACAAAGCATGATGGCATTTAGAGAGTATATTTTAATAAGGCTATGTCCTTGTTTCAGATGAGCTCATATATATATATATATATATATATATATATATATATATATAAACATATATATATAAAGTTATTTTTTTCCCCCAGAACTAGTTCAAGATCACTGCTTTGTAAAACAGACTTAACGGTGAAATGATCCAGGGTGAAAACAAATTTCAACTGAGGCAGTTAAATCTTTCTGAAGTCCTTTTCCAAGTACCATGTAATTTTGTAGCAGTATTAGGAAGTATTTAAACTTTATTATATATATTATAAATAAATCACACAGATGCCTGCTTCTGTAAAAAAAATGCATCATCTTTAGTGAGAATCCTTGCAATATATGCATGATAACAATGAAGCAAGTGAAAGACATATGTCAAGAGCAGAAGTAAATCCATGCAAGTATGTGATGGATATGAGTTTATACCTGGTAAACACCTTTTCTTGCACATTTATGGCAAATCAGTAAGTAAATTTATCTGCTTCTACTGACAATGACCAGACGAAGGTCCCACACTGCTGTTTAAAAATATTCAGAGTCTTCCCTTTCTTTTCTGCATGAGCACTGACAAAGAACCAGACAGAAATCCAGTTCTGCCCTTTACTGGCAGGTTTGTGAGTTGGACTCAATGGAGTGAATTCTGGTCTAGATTAACATTTCTATATATTTTTTTTATTATTATTTAATAGACATTTTATACCAGCAGAAGAAACCCAGAAGGTTTTACAGAGTGAAGATAACAGTCATTTTTGACACAAAACAAGAGCACATGTTGAATTGCCAAAGTGCAAGATACTTATCTTGCACTTACCTTTTAAAAGCCTTAGTACAAAGGACCTGAAAAGTCATGGCGGCCACAGGACAACTGCATACAACGATGTACAAAAACACATTTAAAGCACTTTATTAGAATTTCCAGAGGAACATGAGGCATGGGAGAGTCTGTTCATGCCTCAGATTGTTTATACAGCAGAAGTAACTATTTTGTAGATCTTGAAAGACTTGTTCTCCTAGAAGGAAGAAGGTTTTGCTTTTTTTTTTTCCCAGCAGGCAGTCTGGAGTCACTTTGGCAACCTGGCTCCAAAAGAAATGTGCAGAAGATGATGGACACGTTTGCATGTGACAGTGGTGCCACCCATGTCAGCAGAGCTGTGTAATGTCTTTCTGTGTTATCACAAGCAGGATGTGATGGGAAATGTCTCTGCTTACTTTTGCAACTGAACTCACTGACAGAAAGTGGTTGCAAAGCCTGCCCAGATGGGTTCTGTTAAAAATAATCACTTCTGCCTCACTTAGCCTGAGCTGATTGATCTGATGTTGAGAAAAAGTTGGGCAGAAAAAGCAAAACCATGGCTGCTTATGAGAATATTCCTCCAGGTTATCCATTGAATTCACAGTTTTTAACCAAGTGAAGAGCTAAGTGTACTTCTGTAAAGTGCTTCAGGCTCAGATTTTACCTTTTCTTGGGGAACTCCTGTGCCAGAGTTCAAACTTTGGATTTGCTTGCAGGGACTGCTGTTGCTGAGCTCATATCTTCTTGTCTCTACAGCCTTTATCACACAAGAATGAACTTCAGATACTAACATAAAGTGTTGCTATAGCCTGCTTATGCCTCAGTCAACATCTAAGGTGCCACTTCATGTCTAATTTGAAATGGCAGGTACTGACCTCTTTTTTAAACCAAAATATTTCAATATTGAAAAAATTGCCCTCCTGAGAAGCCAGGAAGTAACTGAAATAGATGTGCCTGGATGGTTTTGTGTGCTCCATGGTTATGAGCTCCTCTGAGGAGCACTCAGAAATGTTGTTGACTGTGATCCAAGCAGCTCAAATAATGTGTTGCTTTTACAGTTTCTTATCATATTGATTTTCAGATTATTCACTGAACCTACTGATCCTTTAAAACCCTGTTCCACTATCAGTTTTAAACGAGGTAGCTAGACAGATGCAGAGACCAGCAGTGTGAGAATGCTATTTGGATGCTGTGAATGCACTCCTTTGTGCTTCCAAGCTGATGCACTGAGGTGTAGCTGAATTCTGTGTTTGAAAGCAATCAAAATTAAAAGTATATTTTTCATTCTCAGTTTCCTCAAAAATGTAGCATTCGTGTCAGCCCCTCCTTAGATTTGGTTGAACGGAGTCCTGTGAGTTTTCTTGATGTTTCTAGTGTTCTCAGAAAACAAACAGTAATTTTTACTTCTTTCTAAATTTTTCTACTTATGTAACCAACATGTTTTTGAGCCTTCAGATTGACAGCATGAACTTTGGCTATTTGAACTTACAGAGGCTGCATTTAAATGATGTGTCTGGGAATATTTCCAAATGCCTGGATCCAGGTGTTAACCCAGCTAAGTTGTAGCCTCCCGTTGGGCATGGTTTTGTTCTGATTTCTCTGTCACATCTTGGCCTCCAGTGAAGAAAACTCACATACGCTCACTAGACAGGAGACAGGTAGTACTCTTGTCACAACCCAGCTCTAGAGTTTGGCTGATGGTGCTCTGGTGTCCAGGTATTCCCCTGTTAATTTCTTTCCATCCTTCTGACCTTGTATTTTCTTCTATTAACTTACAGTCTTTTCCTTGCCCCTCTCTCCCTTTTACCATACTGCTCCTCATCTACCTAGCTGCAGTCTTATCTCCTCTAGATCCTCTACTCTTCTCCTCCCAGCTATGGTCTCCTTTTGTAGCCAGCTCCTTCCCAGGTGTCCTATCGCCTCTCAGTCTCTTTCTGTTCCCTCTATTTCTCCCAGTCCCATTTTCCTATTTCACTCTTTTCCCTTGGTCTCTGGCTTCCCTCCGACCATGAGAGCTATCAGTCCTGACTCTAAGACAGGAACACACTAACAGTTCTTTAGCTTTCCTTCACATTTGAACAGTCTATCCATGGGAGAACAATTGCAGTTCTTGGTAGCTCATCTAAGGACTTAATTTCTGTAGCAAATGGATGGGTAACTTTCCTTTCGTTTTGACATTGAAGAAGATTATCTGTAATTTTATCCTTTTTCCCTTTGTGTTTAGTGGCATAATTCCTATAGCTTTTTCCCCAATAAATATGACACTATGAAAAATAAAATGGCAGTTTTCTAGCTACTGCTCGACTTTCAGCTAACTAAGTCCAAGTTGTGGCCCATGGACTTTGGAAGTTTTTCTGAATCTCCTTTTGCTCATCTTTTTTCCAAACTAAAATATTAAATTGAAAGTTGCCCTTGACAGGGAGAAGCCAATATCTCTTATTGCTTCAATTTATTTATAGAAGTCAGCAGACATAATAGGTAGAAAGATATAATTCACTCAGGAAAAAAAAAAATAAATCTGCTGATACTATTCCATGGTGCTGAGACAGTAAAGAAGAAAATATATGTGATCAGTGTTGCATTTGGTGAAGACAGTCAGGACAGATGTGATCCCACTGAGCCTTCTAGGGCCCTTGAGCTTTTCAAATGTTGAAACCATCTCCTACTAAGTTATTTTAAACATATCCCATTCTAGCTCACAGTGAATCGACATAGGGAAAATTCCTGTGGGATTTCATTCGTGAGGTCCTTTGTTAACAGTTATAAGAATACTGGGAAAGAGGCATGCAGTGTACTGCCTTCTGGACATGAAGGGGTTTTTTTTGACAATTATTTCATGGTGAAGGCTCTCTGTTTTACAAGTACTAGATCTCCAAGGACCTTGACAAATTAAATACTGTGAAATTCTCTCTGAATTAGGCACAGAGGTGCACAGTATAAATTTAATAGTTCAAACCAAGATACTTATTCAGGATTACCAGTTTGCAACATTTTACAACCTGAGCTCTGAAATTTGCGTCTATAGCAGAAGATGAAAGAGAAGTACGAATTGAAGATTGCACCAAATTTAAGATGAACTCACCACCGATGACTGATCAAATGTCATACTCTACAACTCCAAAGATAAGTTTTAAAGACTTATTTAAAGGTCAGCCTCTCTTTAAACCCTGCAAAAAAGCACTTAATGTGACAGTAAATTTTCTTGTGATGCACACCATAATTATACAAATATGTGATATAACTTAATTTGTCTGGCATTTTGAGATAGCATGTCATGCTTACAGCTTAGCTGAAACTGAGGAGGGATTGGGAAGCACATCCTATTCCTGAGGGTAAAATGTAATTTTCTAATAAATAAGGAGTGAGGATGGATGAAAATGTAAATCCTTCAGACATTCTGAATTCCATCATGACTTTGATATATAATTGTTTAATGATTTCCTGAGGGAAAAATGTCACCTTGTATTTAGGGAATAGTTGTCTGGAAGATTTGGTAAAGCAGATGTCCTAGAAAATATCTGTAGGAATGCAATGGTTCTTCAGGAAATACACAGCTGCTGTTTGTAAGGCAGTCTGTCTCTCAGGCCTCCTCATTTCTTTCAGGAATAATGCAGACTTTACAATTCAACATTAGTACACTGTAGGGGTTTGAGCTGTTAAATCTACATAGCACTAGGGAAAACATACTTAGGGAATGGGAATCTGCTAGAATACATCTAAGCAGAGCTGAAGAGTTGTTACAGCCTGAAATGGAAACACTGACCTAGATTCTCCTCTAAGAGGCACCGTTGTTCCTTGGTGCCTCCATAGAAGTCAGTGTAAAGTCATTCCACGTGTCTATTGATAAAAATTAAAGACATATAAGGGGATCAATAATAGCTGCCTTGCTTTTTCTATCCTGATTTTTTTTCAAAATCAACCATGCAGTTAAGAAAGTCTCACATGTAGAAAGTGTTAAAAAAGCAAGTGGGTTGTTTATTTTGTTCCTTTTGGTGTAATAAGCAATATCAGTCTGTTTGCTGGGGTTGTGACCTCAGGTGTGCTGAATGTGGATCACTAATAATCAGGATATTTTGTACTAGAAGTAGCACACAATTAAAATGTGAATGTGTCCCTAAAACTGGATTCTTTACCTGGCGTGCATGCAAATAAACCAAATTCTGCACACAGAGAGGAGATATTGATTTTATTACAGATTGCACAGGTCTGGATGCTAGACTAAACTAGCATACCAGCAATACAAAGTCTCAGTCATTTATACACAATCCTATCAGCATATACATGCCCTCAGGGCAGTCCTGTAGGGCTGACTGGTTACAATATCTGCATACAAGTTACTCATATATAACAGTATTCTTACTATGCATACTCAGTGAGTAGAGGTCTTCTGCCAGAGACGGGTAGACTTAGACAAGAAACTGTGTCTTTGCTTTAGGTTAAGCACGTCCACAAAATTTGGTAATAATCACTAGATACTCAACTGTCTGTCCACAATTGACTTCTCAAATCTGGCATAGGCTTTCTTCTACAATTGAAAGTTAATTACTGCTAGACATCTCATCTATTATTAGTCTATTATTAACTTCCTACTAGGTCTCATGGTCAGGTCTTTTGATGAATCTAAGAACAAGAATATCTGTTGATTTTTTGACTCCTTGTTGCACCAGGAAGTCAGCCTTTGGTGCATCTATGTGCAATGATGTTCCAGTTTGGATCAGCAATACACTCCTGAAGCAAACATTGTAACTGCACAGAAATTTGCTGTGCCTTGGTTCCCTTCACGGACTGACTTCAGCACGTACAACAGGGATCATTTCTCATCCAAGCTAAGCTGCAAGGTGTCTTCCATGGCAGCCCAGAAGGAACTACAGGTGCAGGTGAGCATTCAGCTCCCCAGCTCAGATGAGCACAACTCAAAAGTAAGCTCCCCTGAGCACGTACCATGTTGATGCTGTGTGCTCTGCACCAGATGTTTTGATCTACATACCCATTCCCATTGTGCTGCTCTGCTTACTAGGGGAGGAGTAGTGGGGGACTCCACAGTTACTAAATGGAGAAGTGTTTTGAAATGACAGCTTACCAGGTCTCAGGCAGTTATCTGTTCTTCCACCTCTCCCGAAGTCACCCCTGACTTCAGGACTTCATTAACCAACACAACTTTCTTCCTCAAATGACAGGTGAGTAAGGAGGAATAACTGGAGTAACTGGAAATAAAGAGTACAAGTACTTTTAAATGAAAGCATACAGTACTTGTTTTATCAGAAACTACAAGGGAAGAGTGAAATCTTCACATATGTCATTTTACTCATGCTGAGGCTAACAGGCTTGGGCATGCAAAAACAGGGGAGGAAAAGAGTGAGAAACAGATGTACCCAGAAGGTACTGGAGTTTTTTGAGACACTGGAAAAGGATACCAAAATAGATTTTTTTGGGAAGAAAAATAGTAAGAGAAACATTCAAATGAAGTAATAAGAGAGTTTTTTCATTTGAAATGAATTTGTAGAAAACGTTAAGTTGGAAATATTACAGTATGGCTATGGTTTCCACATGGAATGTTTCAGGATTCTAGCAGAAAAGGTGAAATATAATACTATGTTTTGAATAAACGAGCTCCATGTCAAGGTATTTGGGTTTACTGGGTAGAACAGAAACCACACTATGGTATTATGCTGCCACAGCACCTCTGAGAACTTGTGCTTAGAAGGCTGGCTTCTGGGCAGGCTCAGTTCTGGACTTCATGTCATGCTCTCTTCACTCCTCTCCTCTGACTATACAGGATAAGAGGTAGAGGTGATTCAGACAGGTGATTCAGTCTGTAGGAATGTAAAAATGAAGATTTCCACATCAAAGCTTTGCTTTCACAATGCTTACTATGTTTTCTTTCATAAGAGTGACATAATGTTGTTGGTAAGAGAAAAATTTTAACTGTTTTAATTTAAAATGTTGGCCAATATTTGAATTGTATATAATTTTCATGGTCAGAATTTCCAAAATTGACATTCTAAATTTCAGTCAAGACTAGTCATGAATGAATAGGAAAGCACCCCATGAAAACATTTTGTACTGTCAAAACAAGACTCTGACAGCCACAGATTACATTTGTCGGTAGCAAATTTGGCACGGGTAGTGGCGATGAAACATACCATGTCTGGTCTTCTCTGCTGTCATTATGGAGGGCGACAACCATGAAAAGCAGCACAAGCTTATTTCTTAGCCCATCACAGAAGTTGCCATTAAGACATGAACTTCTGAGGAGAGAGACAGTGCAGACGTCCTTGTGCAAAGTGGTGTTAGGGAGACCCTGACAGGTTTCACACTTACTAGTGAAGAATTACAGACGTGGCAACTTCTAACTGCTCAGGTGTAAGTTATTGACATTAATTGGTACAAGCTAATGAATTAATTTGGTCCCACAAAGGATAATTGAAGTGTTCAGGGAACAACAGTGCAGGAGCTAGTACACATCAGTAGTACCAAAGAGGGATGAAAGGGCAGGTTGTGTTCTATAATAAAATATTATGGAAAACCATCATCCTGAAGTTGGGCTCTTGCAGTTCATGGACACTTGCCAACTTTGGCCACTCTCTGCCTGTAACTCATTTTCCCCATTTTAAATAATGAAAAGAAATCATTGAAACAAGATTAAGACTTATGACACACTCAGTTACTACACTGAGAACATCTCAGGTTCATCAAGTACAATCTTTTGTGTTCAATTTGGGTGAAATGTGCTAAACTAGGCCCCTCTGAATGACAGGAAAAGAAACACTGAATACCCAGCTACTGCTCAAGACAAGGTTCGGTGAAAAATGACATGAGAACACATAATTAGAGATTTATAGCGGTTTACATGTAGAGGGGGCCATAAGGACACTTTGGAGATTTCTTAAGTGTGCAGCTCTGCAACTTGCACATTTTTAATCCAGAGCCTTTTTTTTTTTCTTTCAAGTCATCTTGAATTTCAGCACAGTAGCAGAGAAAGAAAATGAGCAAACACTGCTCCTGACAAGACTGTCCATCTGGCATAATTTTTCCATGTAACAGTGTTAGGAAATGTCAGCTGTCACTTGTAAGTGAATGTGTGCAGGTTCAGCTGCCTAAATTTATCATGGAGGGTGACAGACCTAGATAAATTCGTCCAAGGCTTCATTTCCAACAGCTGCTACAGTTTAGGATTCAGCATCTATTCTCAGTATGACTCACCACCGAAAGCATAGTTAGGCAGCTGTTAAATTTTAGCCAACCACATGGCTGTGGTACAGCTCTCCCCAGCCTGCTGGGCAATTCCCGTTTCAACCCACAGGGCCACTTCTATGTGGGGAGTCTTGCACCCTAGCTGAAACCAATGCATTATGGGCTGGCTTGGATGGGAGAGCAGTTCTGCATCCTTGGTTTTCTCTGCTTCCGTGTAGGTGGCTCAAGGCTGAGGTGGTGGGAAAAACCCTCTGACCCGGGACGAAAGGTCTGGGAGAAGCGGTCACGCAATGCTTCCTGCTCTCTCACATCTCTGTTTTTAACAGATGTGGGGGTCCAGCAACATCTTCAGCCACACCAAGGTAGTCCCATGCCTCATGATTATAGAAAAGCCACTGGTGTGTTCATGGGCTCTGCTGTGGATGTGGGAGGCTCCCCAGTCCTGGGGCTGCCTCTGGGGTGTATTGCCAGCCTACCTGGCCCATGCTTCAGCTCCTTGGAGATGACCATGTGCCTTGGTGCCACCCTCATCTTCCCTGTCAGCTGGGAGGGCTGCAGTAATGCACAGCAGGCTGCTTTTTGGGACCAACCCATGCTGTGCTGTGTGCCCTCCATGGGACAGGGCTGGGTCAGGGAAGAGCTGCCCACTCTGTGCCAAATCCAGGCAGCATCTGCACCACAGGAGTAAGGGCTTGTAGGGCTACCCCAGTTCACAATACAGCTCTGCTAAGCTTACCAGTACAGCTGTTGAGGCTGCTGCTGATGGGTATGGTGGGCTGTCACTTTGGGAGGAGGGGGACAGAGATGCTCACCCAGAAGCCAGCCAGTGTGCTAGTTCATGGTTTGAAAGTACAGAACATGCTGACCTAGAGTCAAGTGCTGGAATTGTATCAAGTTGTTAAAGAGGAAAAAAAATGGACCCAAACCAGCCAGTTCACAGTGGACTCCAAATCTATTTAAATACAATGCATGAATGCACAGTCTTAAGTTTGGTACAAAACATCACAAGAAGCCTGAGAACAAGGTTTGAAGAAATTAAGCACATATGCATGAAAAGGAGCAAAACTGAAGTGATACGTACTCAGAACATATTTTATTACTACTTCAAGTTAAAAACTGCAACCTTTTTGGGGTACTAACATCTGTCCTTAGTCTGAGAAATAGTTTCCTTATTGAGTCTGCAGATAAATCTAACAGTAAATTCAACAGTGTGATAATTCCTGTATTCCACAGTGTCACTAAGAATTTATTGCCATATTCGACAGAATTTCTGCCCCTGAGGGCCATTGCATCTTCGTTGCAGGCATTTATTGAAAGACACCCTGCTTTGCTTAGTGTCTCATACAAAGCAAGATGAATTACAGTATTTCTGAGGTGGGAGCTATGGGGGTTAAGGTGTGATGCAAACAAACCAGAAAGGAAGCCCCAGGCTTCTGCCTGACAGCTTGCACAAATGCCATGGGCAAGAAAGTAGAAAATCAGCTGTTATTTAAATATATCACCTAAATATACATGTGAATCATGTCACAGAAATATTTGACCAAAAAGACCTCAAGGATATTCCCATTAGAAGGCTTCTTGCTGCACAGGTGCAGTCGAAATAACCAGCATGTTTTTAGAACTGGGCTTTTAGTTGCAGATAATCTGTTTATGTGGGGTTAAGAACAGTCAACAACTTAAAGCTTCTGGGAAACACAAAGCACTAATGAAATAAGTAGATGTTTGGCTACTTCAACCACATCAGTCTGAAAAGCAGAATCTAGCTTGGAAACTTGGGATTGTAGCATAAGAACTCTTTAAGCCTCTTACTTCCTTAGTTGCAACTGATTTTTTTTCCTAAAGAAAAGACATGGACTTCCCACAGCAGTGCTGGGGAAGCAGCAAAAAGCCTGTAATCTAGAGGAATTTCCAGTTCTGGACGTATCTGATAATGGAATACTAAATATTAAAAAAGAACCATCAAATAAATCTTGGACTCTTAAAAAAATGGCTACTGTATAAAGACATAAAAACTGAACAGACATGCCAGCACTTTGAACTCTCTACCATGTCAGATTACACTCCTGAGTTGGGGGATGGCTGATTGTGCATTGTTCCATTTAGAGCTGCTCAGGAGTTTTTCATCAGAACAATTTTCTGGAAAAAAAGTAAAATTTACCTTGGGGGATTTTCTCTTTGCCATGTGACAGAAACAGAAACAAATTAATTTTCCAACTGGAAAGAAACTTCTTCTTCTTGGGGGTTATGCACTTCTTACTAAAAACTAGAAAGATTGGTAAATTGCCCTTTTTTCCCCCCCTCCAATTATTTTACAAATTTTAGCAAAATCTTTCCAATCGTGCAGCTCACAAGCCCCAAAAGTTCCAGTTCAGGGCTGAAGCATGCTTTTAAAATGTGTAGACTTTCACTGGGATGAATGTCCATTTTTCCAGACAGAACAAAGCATTGTCAACATTTCACAGAGCAGCAAAGCACTTTTCAAATCAGCTTCATGGATACTACCACCTCTCACCTGCTTCTGGTACTTCTAGTGTCCTGCAGCACATCACAGGATACAGAGAGAGATAATTATCTTGCCTTTTAAATGTGTGAGAAAGCCAAATATTTCAAAGCTTTTTTTTTTTTTTTCCCTAAAACTGAGTAGTACTTACAGTAACTTTGAAAAGCATGTCTTGCTTTTTCAAAGATTTTTAATGTAGCAGAAGTGATTAAATCTACCTATTATCAGCCTTGTCTGCAGTGGAAAAAATGTGCATTGATCCAAATATGTTTGCTTACTCAGCTGTCTCAAATAATTAGAAACCAGGAGGCTGACTTTTGGTTTAATTAGGTTTAATTAATTGGCTCACATTCACCCTCACATCAAGTCAAAATTACATTCACAACCATCAGATGGAAACCAGTACAGATCACTACTGAGAGTTCTGTAAGGCTGTTGGCTGAAGCTACTGCAGTGTTCGTATCAGTTTAACAAACCAGAGGACATGTGAGATCAGAAGTAAAATGAAGACAAGACAGTTCCAGAAGTAAATCAGGAAGAAGTGTCAGATATTTAAACAAAAGAGATGACTGCTAGACTGAAGTTGGCAGACATGTGGGATGAGACTCCCTTTAGATTATGCTAGGCATTTGCTGTGTTGATGCCCTCACCTGAGCATATTCCCCATGACAGATGAATAGGCATTTCTGGAACATATTTTTCCTATTGTAGATAAACCTCAGACTGAAATAAATAATGACCTACAACTTCATCTGTTACTAATGCTTTTATTGTAGATGCCTAAAGTAAGGTGAGATATACCCTTTCCCGGGCATTCACATTAGAGTACAGTTAGCTTTTAAAAGTAAAAGATTTTTTTTTTTTTCCCCAAATATTACAGAGCATACCAGGCTATTTATCAGTATAGGAGTTTCTCAAGATAGTTTGCAGAGCTTGGCACAATTACCTGTAAGACATTTAATTAGGATTTCCTGTAAAAGTTTCCTTCAAATGCAGTGTGCCACCATATCTGGGAACTCTTGTGTAGATCATCACATTGACAACCCCAGACTTCGAAGTTATGGTGATGGGTTTTAGGTTCTTCAAGCAAGGTAGCCAGGGTAGAGGACACTACAGGGAAAACTGTGTATAAACAGCAATATATTTATGCTCAATCTGAGCCCCAAGTGGTCCCAGCTACACTATAAAGCAACCAAGAAAAATACACTCATGTCACCGTTTGATTGCAGGGCGACAATAAACTGTGGCAGATGCTTTGTTAAACAGAGAAAATAATACAAAATATACAAAACAAATCTTGAATTCCCCAGCAAAGCTCAGCACTGCTGCAACAACCGCAGGGCAGGCACCCGGAAGTCCTGGGTTGGATTCTGCAGCAAACCAGAACTGGATTCAGGGATGCAGGATCTGTCACTAGGCCTCAGATCACAGGGACGGCAGATGCCGGCCATAGTCGAAAAGAGCGAGACCCTGGTGATCTACCACCTTTATATGATGTGTAATGTGGATGGGATGGAATACTTTGTTGCTCAGTTTTAGTCACCTGTTCAGTTTGCTCCTTCTTGCAAATAAGCGATGTGCATTCTTATCTGTGAACTTTGCATACCATTGCTATGTCTAGCAAAACATGTATCCAACTTCAGAAAAGTGCAGTTACTAAGAAGAACTTAGTTGAAAGAAAAATTCACTAAAAGAGAAACTGGTCTTGTTTTTTAACAAAATGAGGACAATTCAAAGGAGAAGCAAAGGATAAAAATAGCCTTTAGAATGTGGACTCTTTGTGCCAACGACTGCATGTGTCTTAACATTTGTTTTCCTTTTTTTTTCAGCTGAATATAAATCCCTTAGGGTATGAACATCCAGATGAATTACATAGTATGACATTTCTGTTGTTTGACACAGAATAGCCAGTATTTAAGAGGGCTTTATAGTCTTTAACTTTCTATTTTACATTTCTGAAATGGTGTCTACAGGTTATTTTTCATCCCTTCTTCTATGTACACCTCTTAATTTAATATCAGAAAGCAAAATTTTTCAAAAAATTCTTTGCAACAGGTTACACCAATGAAATATCTTTAATGAAATTTCATACACTGTCTTTGCTCTGACAGCTGACAAAGTCTCAATATTGACTAGCTTTTGACTGCCCCAATGAACCTTCCTAATGAGCTCGTCCTTTGAAGAGAGAGATGAGAGGAAAGAAAAGAAAAATAATGCACAAGATAAAAAAAAAAAAAAGGAAAAAGAAAGAAGACAAGTTGTGATTAAAGGAGGGAAAGATTTTAAAATTATTCCTGAATTTATTCTGCATTCCTTTTGCCTCAAAATTTCTTCTTTCCTTTTTTAGCCTATGCCACTTTGCATTTTTTGTGGCCTTCTGCATGTTTTCTAAAGTTCTGTAAAATGTAATCTTATAGGACAGAGCTCCAAGCAGCTTTCCAAATTTGTTTCTTTAATAAAGCCAGCCAGATCTCCAGCTTCACACAGCTCCCTCTTAACAGAGGTTGTGTCACCGACATATGATCCCAAATAATGACAGATGCATGTTTGTGCCAGACTCTGCAATCTGCCTCAACTGGGTTCATGGCTTTGTTTATCGCTGCTCAAAACCAGATCAATATGCAGCTTACAGCTGTTAGATAACAAGATAAGCACTACGACCTCCTCTCTCTTTTCTGACCCCAGGCTTTTATCACCCTCATAAAAATGACTCAAGCAATCTCTTGTCCAATCACCATGTATTCTCCAGTGTATATGATTCTTTTAGAGACTATAAGCTACAGTTTAATGAGTTTGGTGTGCCTTTGAGCAAATGAAAGAGTTTTTTCTCTGTTCCTTTCCCTCCTTCCCCAGGGAGACAAAAACCTGAATACTTCAGTTTCTCCCCTCATGCAAGGTCGTATCTAGAAATTCTCTCCTACAATGCTTCATTGTTAGAAAAGACAAAGATTGCAAACCCTGACCACAAATGATGCTAGTACAAAGAAGTCATGACTGTTTTTTCTGGTTTTATGACTTTTTTTCACTTTTCTACAATGCAAGAACTGTTGACTTCAGTATGTTTATTGGGTCTAAAACTTTTGGTGTTGTATTTGCATGTTAACTAAGTTGTTCTGAAGGAAGTTACCAAATACTCTAAACAGAAAGAACTAATTTAAATTATGAACTCAATTTGATGTGTGTGTATTCAACTGAGAGAAAGAGACAAGACATGGTACAGAAAGATGCTGTTTTTTTAGTGAAAATAGCTGACAGTCAGAAGGGGACTAGCTGTGAAATTCAGGCACCAACTCCCTGCTGTTGGTATTGGCATGGACAGACCTTGACGTCTCAAGAGCCGTCACACACCTCAATGCAAAGCAGGGAATTTTGTAAAAACACTGAAAACCCAAGTCTGCTCTCCAAGGTGGCAATTTTCCAGCTTACATCAGTAACAAGGCAAATTGGAACCAGACAGATTTATTTATATGGGTTAGTAAAGACTCCTTATGTGTGATGACTTTCCCATAGGAACAGCTTTTGAGATAGCTGCCAAATAAAAATTAAATGCCATGATACCATGTTTATTTATGCATCTGTTATCGCTGCTCTTATTTACGTGATCCTGGTAAACTTTTGTGTGTTTTACAGTACAGACACATTTTTATTGCATGTTTGAGGGATTAAGTTCATATTGATGGAGCTAAGCAGTAAAAAAGCCTTCTGTTCAGGATTTTTGAACAGAATATGACTGTTCATATGTTTCTCATGGAAGATGAAAGTTCACAGACCTTCAGAAGCTACATGTGCTCTTCTAGTCTTGTTTCAGAGATCATTTTCATGAAGTCCCATCCTGAGACTCACTCATATCTATAGCCATATTCCACCTCTGGATGGTGCCAGGAATGTGAAGGAAAGCGAGATATCAAAGCTATCATGTCAATACTGCAAGTTGTTTATGAGGAAAATTTAAAAACTCTTTGAAAGAAAGCATTCACAAGAACATGAAAGAAATGAATCTGGCAAGGGCAGCAGTGCCAGCTGAGAGACTTTTTAGGTCAGGAACAGCAATCTGGGAGTGCATCTTTATTGCTCTTAGGTTCCAGCAATTCAGTCTTTGTCCTAAAAAGTTTGTGCATTTGTTGACTACAGTTGGTACTAAGAGTCATCTGTGATAAAGTCCACTGAGGGGATAGATATCAATTGAACATCCATGGTTCATATACTCTTGCAAAACAGAGGTTCAGGATTGTTCTGTTAAACTGCTTCAATGGAATAGATATTATGCACAGACCTCTAGTCATGAAGTGGGTTTGCATTCAGCATTTTGAAAGGGGCAAAACAATCAGTTAGAAAATAGAGTTATACCAGAATATTAGAGAGGCTAAAATAGTATGTTTTCTAAGGAAAGCAGGGAACAGATTCAACAAACTAATAGGTTCCTTTCAGACTGATGTTTTTAGATGGTTCTGGTGCTGATAATTAATTTTGTCTGTCATTCCAGCATTATTTGTCATTTTTGTTCTAAATGGTTTCCCATGGTTGAGTGGGAAAATACCGTGAATCAGTTAAGGGAGGCTTATTTTAGACAAATGAAATTAACAGCAGTATTCTATTGGTTAGAAAAAATAATCCTTTTGTCTAGTATGTTGAAGAGAGGGAAAAAATTTTTACAGTCTATCAGATTTTCAAAGATGCATATTCTTTTTCCTGTGATTTAGAAACAAAATACATAAGTGCATATTATTTCAACAAGTAGCTGTGAGACTGGATATTTATATTGAAAAAAACCTCAAAAAGTAAAGACCAAACAAGCTTTCTAAACAGATGTTTGCCTTTTCTGTACAAACAAAGAAAATCCTGCAACTCAATTTATGGACAAAATTTTGGCTGCTGAAGTGTTGTGTGCATCAGATGACTGCTTCTCCCAATTACTGTAACTATACAGCACTCCCTCCTCATTTGGGAATTTTCCAGAATTTTTCAGGATGGAAGAGTCTGTTACATTTATTTTTGTTGTACCTTTAAGGGATGCATATGGTCCTCGTGCAGGGCTAGCTCCAGCAGAACCCAGGTGTGAAGTCCCCATCCAGTACCTGACTCGCACACAGCAATGGGCAGAGCTGGCTGGCAGGAGAGGCTGAGCCCAGGGTTAGATGAGGAGTCCCATCCCCTCTGCACTTCAGGTGCCCCGGTCCGGGCTGGAAGCAGGCATGTTTGCAAGGAGAACATATGGCACAATGAGTCCTGCAGAATGAAACAGCTGGGTTTGAGTATCCCGTATTCACACTGTTTGCCTTTTGGGGGGCTGCAGTGAACTGGGCATGCTAGGTGTGCTCAGACAGTGTGTTTTGTCTTTGTGTCATCTGAAAGAATCTGTTTTGAGACACACTTCTGCAATGCAAACCAAAGCATAGTTAAGTAGTGACAATTGACATGTTTATTCAAAAAGTGCACTCCTGATGTGAAATGAAGCATGACCACAGTCTACCCGTTGCATGCTTTGGCTTCAGAGTCAGACTTCCTGCTGGCTGACACCTACTGTGTCATTTGGAGGAAGTGAGGAACACCTAAAGTTTTCAAATTCAGAAAAGAGGAAGTATTTGTATCGCATCTCTCTTTGCCCATATTCTGTGTGTTGTCTATAATCTGAATGTCCATACCATGCCAGAGCTGTGAAAGTTTGCAAGCACTGGCACATGTTTCTTTGCTCTACTTTGGAGTAAGCATCAAGCATACAGGAGGAAACCTGGCTTTTTCATGGTGGCAGGATGCTGGCAAATAGGTGATATTGCCAAGAGGGTGGGAATTGGCATGGAAGCAGGAGGCAAGTGTGTCTGCCTGAGGCAACAGCTACAACTCATGGAGGAAAAGCTAGTGGCACAGACTTAGGAACCATTCCCCTTTTTTTGCCTGCTTCAGACACGGCCTCATTCAGCTGTGTTAATTTAACAAAAAGGAATCACAGGGAGGAAAGTGTGAGAAGCTCCAGCTTAACACTTAACAGCACTTGGAGTTGAGTGCTCTACCATTAAAGACAGTAGCAACAAGTACCATGCCATACACCTCCACCTTCCTACTGAAGCTGTGTCTCTGCGTAGAGGGAATACAAGGAGCATGACACATAGCGGGTGCTTGAAGGACACATATTTAATGGAAGAAGGGTTTGAGAATCTGCTTTTGTTTTAAACAACGCTTCCTTCAGTGTAAAAGACAAAGGTGCCCTCAAGAATGAATCAAGGAATCCAAGGATGGGTCTAGTATGAAGACACCTCCAGCTGAGTGTGAGATATCTCTCATACCAAGGCAAATGGGATTTGGCTTCTATGTGATGGTCTGCAGTGCAGTGAGGAGTTAACAGGGCTAGTTAGTTCCATGATAGGAATATGGCTGTAATAGCACTGCTGATGTGACAACTATCTCAGGTATCTCAGCATTGCTCTTCACACACTGTGTAAAGTGACTGATAGTTTCTAAGACATTGTCGCCATCATTGTCACCAATGTTCCCATTGGTCATTGTATCACAAGTGTTTCTACTGGTGTGGGCCACTCACTGCTTGACTGGCACTGTTCTGGATGGATGCAGAAGCAGAGCCACAGATGGCTTGGGAAGCTTCCTGTAAACACAGATGTCTAAGATTCTGTTTGGAAACCTTCTGATTTTGGTGGATGTGGAGCAAAGGTCTCTGATTCATGGATTTGGATGTTGCAGCCAAAGTCCTGCCAAGCCGTTCTTTGGGTGGAAACCTTATTTTTAAAGCATACTCAATGGACCTCATCTGCTTCAATGGATGTGGCAGCACTAATTCCAACAGAGGCTTGAAGCTAAAAAGTGTTTCTGGAGGAGAATATCAATTGTTACAGGTGACATGAGCTCACCCCGCTCTTCTGGCCAACACAACTTTTAATTAACATCTGGAGTCACACAAAATCATAGAGAATAAATCTAGCTAATTTACAGAAAATTCACCTTAATAGAATTGTATGACTGAAGCATGTAATTTGGTTTAGTGCCCATTTTAGCTGTACTGCTAATGAAAGTGCTGGAAGGAAAGCTATATGCAGAGAGACAGCAAAACAAAATGTAATCTCCTGCTAATCAAATGGGATTTAGCAATCCTATGGTAGGTTTATACCAGCTTTTAGTTCTCAGACACTTAACTGGAGCAGTATTATTTTTCTTTTTGTTAGGAACTGCAGCCAACTTTCTGACAGTCTTCTTAGGAAGACCAGGAGAAAGAAACTATTAGTCTTAATGATAAATGGAAATCTTGGAAATTTTTTCCTTAACGGGTAATCAAGGCTGCTAATGGAGTCAGTAGAACTTTCAGATAACACTTTTTTTTTTTAATAGTCTGATATAATTAGGGGTGAAGTCGTGGAGAACTGGGCACAAATAGTGAAGTTCTCTAACACATACAACATCCTGTACACTGGTTTTCACACAAATAAAAACTGGCTTGCTTTCTGTTCTAGTGGCTGCAAGTGATAGATGAACTATGTGAGCAATGAAAATATTAGATTAAATCTACTGAACTTCATGAATATTCAAAACTGTCACTTTTCTCCTGTAGTTCTGAGACTGTATATGTAGTTATATATAAAATAGAAACACTTGGGACAAAATGACAATTGGAACATAGGCTATAAAGCCTTGGGAATGAGAAAATCTGAATCAACCTAGTTTCTTTTTCCAGATGGAAGAAAATCAGAGTCTTAAAGAAACACTTGAGTGACACAAAAACTAGGAAAGTAGAAGTTTATTAGTTAATTTTTCTGCCCAGTTGCCTTGGTGTCAGACTTAGAGCTGCATGTAAAAATGCCTAGGTTTTTTTTTGATAAATCACATATTTTAGGACTTTGGGTCCCAGTCAAAGTGATACAACTCAGTAGAAATATACAGGCACAAAACTGTGTAATGGAAAAATGTTTCCAAATGATTTTATTCTCTGTTTTTTACCCTCTCAGATTGCTACCTGGACAATGGATCCTAGGGAAAGGCTCCTGATAACTATGGGTGTAAAAACATGAAGGCAAATTACAACCGGCATCCATCAACTCTGATGTGATCCTTATTCAGCACAGGGTAGAATTATGTTACAAACAGAAGAAAAAACACATTGGAGAAGAACCATTCTGCAGTCTCCAGAAAGAATAATGCAGGTTTTCAAAGCAGCTTTGCAGAAAGAGGTAGATCCACAGCTTTGCTTTCTTTCCAGCCATTCATGGCTGGAGATCTAACAGTCCTAATCCACAGCTTCACTTCCATTCCCAGTGGAGGCTGTGGCTGACAGAATTGACAGACTCTACATGCTCACTGGCCATAAACTAATCTCTAGACAATATTTTCTGTATTGAGAATTATTTTCAAATGGATTAACTCACGCTGTGTGCCAAGACTTTATTTTTTGAGATTGTGATTTCAGTGTAACTAACAGACACGACTACTCTCAGCCTTACTTTGACAGTTAAAAATAACCAAATTAAAAGCAATAGATGTGTTAGAAAACTGCCTATCATCTGTTTGTTTGATTTATTAACCCTTTCAGAACTCATAACTTTGCTTGTTTGCCTTGGCATCCCCTCAGCATTTCACAACTTGACTACTTAACCTCATGCCCAAAGCTCTGCACACCAGTGACATTATTCCCCATTGCCTCAAAGATTAAATGAGAGTGCAGTCATATTCCCAAGGATTGAAGGGCAGACAAGTAGCTCATCTTGATTAGGGTAAGGGACGAGGACTTCCAGATCTCCCTCACTTTTTCTGCCCCATAGGCCCAGCAATTGCTTACACCATTGGTCCCATCTGCCTCAATGGGATTCTTTTCAGTTTCCCTATTCCAAAGATGTAAAGATCATGCAAATTTGAACAGTTTTTACCAGGTTGTAAGGGTTGAGCAGCCTCTTACATATGATACTCATTTCCAGTGAAGTTCAGCCACAAATAAAGTATAAAAAAACTTTTTGACAGGGTGAGCTGTCTTTGTAGCATCTTGTGAAATAATTTCCTGAAAAGCTTGAAACCCATTGTTAGAGATAGTGTCAGCAACTTTAGCTGGTCTCTCACACTCAGGCTGGATTAGATGACCATCTTCAACCTTCTACACAGTAATTTTGCTCTCTGCTACGAAATAACCTGTTGTTTGTTTAAAGATGAAAGGATTTTTCTCAGCTATGGTGTGAAAAGATGATGAAAACGAGCAAACTAAAAGAGTTATTGCAGAGTGTTGGCAGCATCCTTACCCACAGCCCCCATTGGGACTTTGTAGTGATAGTGATGGGCAACCTACAGTTCCAAGGCTCCTTGAACAGTTTTCACCTGAGTGTTGTTGCTACAAGTGCAAACACACACTCACACATGCTGATAGTGGGCACTGGTGCACTGATCCAACAGCAGCAAATGCAGACATCTACCAGGCATCAGAGATGAAGTATTCAGCACACACCACCCAGACTGACTTTAGAAATTGAAATTTTGGCCCTTCTAATTAGTCTGATAAGCCTCAAAATGTCAACCAGTACCCAAGAGGCTTTTTGAGGCTAAAGAAAAACAGACAACAGATTTAAAAAGAATGTTTTGTCTTTTTATCTGAATTAGCTGAGTGACTTAGAAAGGTTTTAAGACAAAATGTTAATGTTACTGCTGTTGCACACTAATGCCATTAAATTCAGGTACACTTAATCAAGTATATATATTTGAGGCACTTCTTAGGAATTTTACCTACAAGAGGTTGCAAGATGTCCTCTGACTGGAAATTACCTGCAAGCACTTTAGGAAATATATTAGTGTTCATAAACTTGGGGGAAAAACACCTAAAAAATAAAATAGTTCATTTTTTTTTTTAGAAATTAGGATATAAATAAACTCATTTTTTAATAGTGTTAGCTATTTGTTTTTTAAAGCTACTTGCAAGGCTTTGAGAGCTCTCTTTATAATGAGGTCCAGAAGCAAAGGCAATTATGTACATAAACTTTCAGTACAGCATAATGAGTCCCTTCAGGCTGGGTTTTCAAATGTGTTTCGTGCCTACAGATGCAGAGGTGCTTTGTGGCATTTACAAAAGTGTCTGCAGATACTTAGGAAGGGTGCCATGAAGGCACCTCTTAAGAAGCCAAATAACTTCAATTTGCTTCACCTTCTACACACCTGTGACAGAAATAACACTGACCTGCATCTCACAGGAATGGAAAATTTCCTGGAAGTGATATATATTAAACAAAAAAACTTCATAGGTTTCACTGCATAGAAAGCTCTTATGGAGTGGTCAAAATTTCCCACGTCTCTCTTTTCACATATCCAAAATTAATAAAACTGAGTTTTATATCTGACTGCAGCTGGGAGTTGGTGGGAAACACAAAGGTACATCGAAAATATAATAAACCTGACCACACTAAAACCCCCCACCCTATTGTATTCCAAATCCCCCAAAACACTGTTTAAACAGTTTTAAGTAAAATTATTGAAAAAGTGATCTTCTGGGGTAGCACTTATTCTTAGTTATGGTATAAACACATTTTGGTATTGTTTATATTTAGTACGGATTATAATGAAATCCTGACTACTCCATTATTATGGAGGTTGCATTTTTTGTTCCATCTCAAAGAGTGTGTTGAGTTTCATCCTGTAAACAGTTGCAAGGCTCACACACCCATGTCGAGTAAAATGCTGCCATCTTTTGGCTGTACTCGACAGAATCAGGTAGAAAAGACCTACAAGATTTTATCTTCAGAAAGACAAGCAGCAGCTGCTCCTAAGAATGTTGTCATCAGCTATAACACTGTTATCATTGCCTCAGTCATTAACTGTATAGGTGCTGTACAAACCCAGAACAAAAAGCAGTCCTGCTCCCAAATAATAAACCCAACCAAACAAAAAACAACAATAACAAAACACAGACAAACAAAACCACAATAACAAACAAAACCCAAAACCCCCAGCAATAAAACCAAAAAACAATAGAGAGAGAGAGATACAGACAGACAGATGTGGAAGCACAGCAAACCTGTGAAGCAGACATATAGAGATAACAGGCAGTGGTTTCAGTATCCCTTTGAGGAAAGGTTTCTAGACACTAAATGGATTCTCTCAGCTATACAGCTAAGCTCCATGGAGCTTGCTTTTTCATGGTCTTTAGAAAATATGCCCACATTAAATAAGTGGTGGAAGGAGCATAACTCATTTTGATAGGTATCATTTTGACGAAAATGTATCTTGAAATTCTAAATACCACCACTGTTAGATTAATACCCCTTCCCTCCAGCTTCTTCCTGGTTGCTCTACAGATAAAGCAAGACTAGCACAGATACAGACCTTGCCTTGGAAATGAACTTCCCTGAAAAGAGAGTTCCACCCCCCTCCTCCTGAAGCCACCACGAAGACTGAGCCGTGGCTGCTGAAGGGAGATCGCTGTCCAGGCTTTCCCTGGGGGCTGCCTCTGCAGGTGGAGTCACTCGTGCACTTGCCCTGGCAGAATAAATAATTTATGGTTTAACACTTTTCCTCTTTCTGGAAATTACCTTCTGCTTCTTTAATTCATATGTTGTGATAGTACCTTTCACAGAAAAAGCCATGTAATGACACAACACCCCAGGTTACAAAGAAAACCGCGAGGGTGTTCTTCTCTCCTTCCACTTTGGAATTCAGCATTTTTGTCTATGTTAAGTATGGCCCTGGGCCCTTCCCCTTTCCTACTGTACACAAATTACACCTCTCACACACAGGGATATGCAGCATCCTACAGCAAAAATGCCTGTTTTCAAAACACAATAATCCATAAATCTAGCTGGTGGTCAAGCACTACCATTCAAATATTTGTTATCCTTTTGCACAGTAATGAATAGAAAAAAAAATAATTGCCTGTTCTCTTGTTAAAATGTAATTGTCAGTTTACATCCAGCAGCAGTCAGCATCTGCCAAGTCTCCAGTCTCCTTTAACATTCTTTACTATCCAGGGACTCTGTCACAAAAAAACTAATGCCTATGCTTTGCCAGGATCATTGCTTATTAGGCTGAGGATTATTCCTCCATGCATACACTTGTATTTGAGGCTTTTGTAGAATTTAGCTTGCTAGTGGTTGGGTTGTATGCATTAGGTATCGGAAAATTACTTCTGATTTGCCTCCTGCAAGCATTCAGGCACCCTGTAAGGCAGGCTGCTATTTTTTGAGATGGACAACATCCACCTAGAAAATGTACTTGTATTAAATGTACATAGATCAAATTAAATATATGATTTTTTAAACACAATTATTATTCTACATGTATATATTTGTCTTGTCCATATTTTTACCTAACTCAACCTAATCTTAATCATAAAGGCTAAAGCTTGAGTTTCCCACCAATGAATCTGTAAGTCAGAGACCAATGTGCCTTCTCAGTCCATGGGAGCAGCTGCATTCCAAGGAAAGACCTATTCCAGGGGGAAATAGCTATTGTGCTGTGCTTCCAGGTTCCTGGCAGAAACCTGGCTGAGAGAAGTTATTCTCCTCTGAGCCCCAGAGCCTTATCCCATTTGCGTCCCCAAACACAGCTCAGTTTCTATGGTAACAACAAAGGGGAGATAAAGTCAGTTCTGGGAGAACGATTCTAAATCGAACCCCAAATAATTCTCTTTTCTTTGGTTCTCAAAACCCAAAGACAACAACATTTTAGTGCTCTGCTGCAGTGAAGTGTCTGGAATAAATGAAGGTGTAATGATTTGCACAGTAGTAATACCTCACTCTTGAATAGTCCTGTTCTCTCAGTGTCTATAGCCCATTAACTGACAGGAGTTAAAACACATTGATCTCCATCACAAGTGGAACACAGGATAACAATGTAAGCAGAGCTGACTTTCAGAAACCCCTGAGTTGTGAACCCAGGTGCTTGAGTACCCATTAATGCTTGCAATATGGATCATTACTCTGGATTAGGAGAGGAACTGGTGTCTGAGGACACATCCTGAAACATCAGAGTGATCCTGCCATCACATCTTCCAGCAGATCCCAGTGCAAGGAAAGCGTGCCCTGGCCTCCTGCTGAGTCACTGAGGAGAGAAGGAAGGAAACATCGGGCATTTGCAATTTGCACACATACCCCCCTAAATTAAACTTCTGCATAATATAATAAAAGCGAACACCTCAGTAGCCCTGGCTCTGTTCTTCGCCTTGGTCATTGCATTTGGCACAGAACTCTTTACTCTGTTTTTACCACATGGGTACTCACGTGGCTGGATTCCTACCAGCCAGCCAAATCCTACTATGGATTTGCTGGTTGCTGTTAAAGTTACGACACACGTCCAGCAGATATTTGACTGATTTGTCTGTTCTTGTTTTCCAAAGGCGGTAATGCTAAGTATAGAACATGACAAGTATTTGGCAAATTGTTTTTTGCAGAATGTGAATATCTGTCTCCTCATTCAATTACAGTTTTGGCCAGGATTGTCACAAAGCTTTTCAAGTGTTCTCTTAGGGATCTGCAATCACTAATGCCAAGAAAAAATAGCTGTCGTCTTGCTAAAGAATCTATTTAATTTTGTAAGAAACGTTGCTCTTATATAACATGGCTGCTTTTTTATATATCTGCTGCAAAATCTTATTCTATAATTAGATTTAAAATAGGAAATAGAAAGGAAATACATATATTTTACAAGTGATTCTTGGTTAAAACATTCTTCTGAATTTGTAACACTGCCAAAATTCCAGTAATACCTGAAATGTGGTGATTCATAATTTTGTTTTCTATATTTTAAGAATAAATAATGCCTTAGGTACATCTGAGTGGCAGATATGAGCTATGTGGGCAAATGTTGACAGGAAATTCATGTCAAAAGTTGAACACGATAAGTGGATATTTTGTTTGCGAAGAACATTACTGAAAGCCAGTGTTAGTTATTGTAGGTATTAAATGAAATTGTGGGAGACTATAGACTCCTAATTCTGGAATCAAATAAATTATAGCTTTCTCACTTTCTCATAGAACAAAATGCATGCTTGGCATTGACTTTTAATTTAATTAAAATAAAGAAACCATCAGTTTCATTGCTCAGCATGTCTCCACAGACCAGCTGCAGAGACATAATCTACTGAAGGTTCACAAATTAGTAATTCAGAAGTATGGCAAATGTTGCTTTTCCTGACTGGTGAAAAATGTCATGGAGCTGATATTTTTGTGTGATGTCATCTGATACAATTGTCTGAGAACAACATTCTGAGAATGCAGACAAAAAAAAAAAACCTTCAAAATATTCATTTTTAATTAGGTCAAATTGAAATCTCACCCCGAAACTTAAAAGTCACATCTGAGTCCCTCTCCATCATGATAGGCTTAGAAGATTTGAGATTTCACCTGAAGACAGGTTACATAGGAAGGCTACAAAAATGGAAGTTGGAGAGAGACCATACGGGGAAAAAAAGTGGAGCTAAAGCAACAGAAAGGCATATGAGATGCATTATCCATCTTCCACCTGTATTTTTTACAAGAATGTAGTCTGTCTCAAACTAGGACACAACATATTTTTGAGCAGAGAAGCATTTTGCTGGAGGGACTTGTGAGCAAGAGAGGAGAAGGGTCTTTTTCATAATGGTAGGCTGGAGTCCTAAGAATGTGGATTGGAAGTGATCAGAAAAATTACGATTGCAGAGTTGAAAATACTATTTTTAAATTCTCTGAGATTCCTGCTCTTAAAAGTTCAGTTTATGTTGCGTGGGAAATCTTGTTACTATGCTTTGACAGACTGTGCTTTGCTTTAAAATGGACAGAAAAAATTCTCATTCTCCGGAAAAAAAAAAAAAAATGTTGATGGAAAAACTACCCCTCCAGGACCAATTGCTAAGAAAGGGGCAAAAATAGGACACTTTAGAAATATAGATTCTGCTTCTGACTTATATAGATGCGAAGATTTCCTACCTAGTAATTTTGAGTTCATAGCCAGATTCTTTGAATGTTAATGAAATTTTCACAGTGACACAAAATGTTTCTTTTTTATGTGTGTATAAATCAAATGAGTAAATCTACTGTTTGGCTTGTTGGATATTATTCCATTTTAAAACCTATAGTAACTTTGACTTCATCTAACTTCTGAATCTTCCAAAATTGCTTACATTATTTGACTATTTTTAAGTTGCCTTTTTAGGAAAAAAAGCACAGTGTATAAAATCAGTAACTCTGAAGTTCTTTTTCTGTACTTTTCATGGGTCAGTTTTAACTGGGGTAATGTTTGAAACATCTTTAAATGAGTGAAAGTTTTTCTAAATGAAAGTTTTGATTCTCACAGAACAAAATTCATCTGGGAACTAGACATTTAAGTAAGAGAAAAAAAAAATGAAAGAAGCTGAACAACAATACTCTCCTCTTAAGGAAATAATGATAAAAAGTATGGTACTCAACATCAAAAAACTTAAGGAATATAAGGGAAAAAGTTGTTCCAGTACTTCAATGTATTAATTACTTCAATTTATTAACTTCTGTTCTGACCAACAAGTCCTGACCATGGACATGACCCTTCATATCGCCCAGAACATAAGCAATGACAGCAGCTGGTAAATTCTTAGCAACAGATCCCAAAGCCTTTGTGCCCTTGTTTCTATGATCTCTGTTACACAAGTACTACTTAGTCACGGTGTTGATACGCATCAGTCTGCATCTCAGCTGATCATTGCTTGTCTTGTGGCTTCTAGCTGGCCAGCTCAGGGATGTGGATGGGGCAATTCAGGACAAGCAGCTGATTTATATGCTCAGTTTTCCTCTAAAACCAAGATATAGGAGAAGACAGAAGAGCTGTGGGCCAAGTCTCAGCTTCAAGTGGAGCTGGGACTTGAACAAGGTATATTCTTGGACCTGACAGCATGGAAGGTCATTGTGGCTCTGGAGCTTAGACAAACCCAGAAAGCCCTATATGTGTGAGAAAACCCAGATAAATTGGAGTAGGCAGCTGTCTGCTCTAAGATGGACCAGACCTGTCCTGAGAAATAATGGAACTGGTTTAGGTGTGTTAGCATGAGTACCTTTAGCAGAGATATCGTGGCAGCAAATATTTCAGGGCTTGTACAGAACCAGCCATGCCCTGATGGCTGATGCCCAACTCAGTATCACTTATAAAAAGCTGTTACCTACAGCTGGTGGGATAACAGGAAGAAAAGCAAGTGTCCACAGGTTACAACTAGATTTCCCCCTGTAGTATAGAGATAATATTCTAGCTATCAGACAATCTCCATGCTGGAAAACAAATTTAAGTTTCATGCCAATCTTTTAAGACATATAATTTAATCCTCCTCTGAAACTTCACCCTAGTCCATTCTTCTGACCATCTAATTCTGTTTTTGGTGGGCTCTACAACTGCTTCTCCCTTTCTGCTGAAAACAGATTTTTGGTTGAAGGAAGAGCAAGTCTTACATTTGATATGGAATTTAACTTCTGTAAAAAATTAATCTGTGATTCAAAGGAACTGCTAAGTGGTTTTAAGAAAAGTAATATATAGCACTTTGGCAAGAACACGTTCAGAAATATGAAACAGCTTAGTGCCCTACCTTCCTCCTGTGGCAGGTCTGACATTTGTATGCATTGCTAGCTTGGACTGACAAACTACCCAGTATTTTCAATTAACATCCCTGCTGCCAGGTCTTATAGTAAGTAAGGAGATACCAGATTTCAGCTAAACTGGAGATAATGTCAGAAAGCAAACTACCCCAGCCACCTACCAAATTACAGACAAGCTTTGACTCTTATCCAGTTGTCTCAGCCACTCGTGGGAGGCAGGATGGCCAGAGAGGGCAAAACTAGAGAAAAATACCTCTTCCACTTCCTCATCCCATCCATGGAGACATCCAAGGCCGAGCTGGAGGGAGCTCTGAGCAAACTGATCTATGCAAGCTGAGGACTCAAATAACCAAGACTTTGTTTAAAAAGTCCTTTTTGTCAGAGAGAGTCTGATGTGATTTTTGAGCTTTTATAACTTGGCATCCTGCAGAATAACAATACAAAATCCTGCTCTTCTCTGAGCCACATTTATTGTGGCTGGGTAACAAGGGAACAGAAGGTACCTCTGGGTGAAGTTGTGATTTCCAGTGATCTGTCTGATTTCCAGTGATCCATCTGATTTCTAGAGGGAGCACTTGGAGTGATGGACCTAACAGAGCATTGAAGGAAATATAAATGCCTGTAATCTGTTTTTTGAGAATGCACCCTAGTAATGAGGCAGGATGGAAAACATCTCTAAGGGACTTCTGCTGGGGAAAGGCTCTGTCAGCCAAATGCAAATACGTAGAGTAACTTACCTGCCTCCTGTAATCCTTTGCTCATTTTTCTCTGCTGTCTTTGATCTTCCATCTGCAGTTGCACTGAACATCTGTCTTCCGGGTACCAGAGTCAGTGATGCATGCAGTGCCCTCCCTTGGTTACCCAGGGGAGAGAGCAATGCCACTAGTGATTTGGAAGATGAAACATGTGTCCTACACCTGGGACCAATCAGACAGCCTTCCCAACCCCAGTTCGGCTCTTGTCTTCCCTCTTCTTTCTGAGTGACAGCAGGTCAAAGAAACATCCTCCAGAGGGAACAAGAATATAAACTAACTCTCATCTTGCATAAAAGCAAGTTGAACAAAGTCCAAGTAACAATCTGAGCTTCTTCCATAGCTCCCACTCTGAATTTTTGAACAAAAAGTTCCTTCTGCTACTTTAGTATTGCCTTCTTTTCAGCAAAGAGTGTCTTTCCACACATATACCCCACTACAGCGGTGAAGCGAGGCACAGTTGTTTGTGTTGTCTGAAGTCTCATGCCTTCTGAGGGCACTTCTAACTTTGTGCCTGGATTTCTGAAAGCTTTCCCATTGCCTCCCCCTTACCTGCTGATGGCAGAAGACTCTGGGTATCAGTTGTGAATAGAAAAGGCATAGGATATTCTTTGGAACCTTCAAAATAATCTGAAGAAAGCATTTATTAGTGCGAAACTACAGAAAGAATGGCCTAAATTTACTATAAGCTTCAGAAAGAAAGCTAATGGAAAGAGAAAAATTCTAGTCCTGCTGTCTACCTAGATACACTGTGTGGTGTCTCTGAAATGGCAGTATCCCTCAGTCACTCTGACGGGGGCTGACTGGGGCTGGTTAGAGGAAGAAGAGTGGATGCAACCACACAGATGTTCACACACTGTGGAGTCAGGGAGCAGCTGGGATCTGCTGTCTAGATCCAGACCCTAGGACTTCGATGCTTCTTTAGAATCTGCAGGTAAATTAAACACTAGCTGATCATGATTTAGGAATTCAGATGAATTACAAAAAAAAGAAATTCATGTAGGCATTTCAGAGCCTTGCAGAATAGTAAGCAAAATCATCCTGCACAAACAAGACATCAACTGAAAAAACTGGCTCACTGAATCGTTGTGTTGCTGTTGCTGTGACAGTCAAAGGACAGGTAAGACAAGGTTTCTAGACAGGGTAGCATTTTTTATTCGGCCAGATGGTATACTTGGAAAATTAGATAGACCTTAGGCACACAAGATCTTGTCTCAAATACAGATCACATCTTTGACTAGACCACTTTTTGGAGACACACATTCCTCTGGTTTAGCAGAAAAGGGATAGACGGGATTTTCAAGGATGTCTCAAAACATATAAGTTACCTCTGTGAGTCACTGAACATAAAGACTGTTTCTAGCTAAAGAAAATTGGGTTTGACTCACAAATTCTCTCTTAGTTTACAAGAAATAATCTTCCTCCACATTGTTCAGAAGACGCTTCAAAATTTTCTGATAGCAGTTTTATTATGATGCAATATTTTAGTTTTTCTTCATTCCAGAACTTGAATTACTAAATTTTTATATCTAACCTTAAATTTTAGCAGCTGCTTTCAGAGTCCTGTCATCATATATTTTGTGCAGAACAAGGAGATTATGAGCAATTTCAGTCTTGGACTCACATCAACTGTTCTCTCTTCAGACTCACAAACTGTGAAATCTGTGCCATCCAAAACATCTAAATATGGAATTGAGGCCAATGCATTTTTTATCCGCTGCCATTTTTTATAAGTAATCAACTAGTAGGGTTTCAAGCTGCAGGCTATGAGATATTGTGATAAATCTAAGAATGCTTTGGTTTTACTGCCAGTATTCATTGGTAAATAGCTCTGCTCTAAGGATTTTAAGATTTATAAATGTTTGTGGCTGTGGACAGAGAGAAGGGAAGAGTTTCCCTCACTTTCCCTTATGGTTTCTCCTTATCACTGTCATGCAAAATAAAATGGTTTTACTGTTAACAAAGCTACTACTTGGTGAAACCATGTAGTATGCCACCACCCTTCAGTATCTCAGGACATACACAGTATGTCACTGAGCTAAGCAAATGCTCAGCGTCATATGTTAAACCAATGAAATTATGATCACTGATGCAAATTTCAAGTCTTTTTAGTGAAACCAGGGAAAGAGTCAGGAAGGTCTTTTTCTTTTGATAATGTCAGAATGGATTACACCCCTGGTGGGAAACTGATCTTCAAAAAGGATACACTGAGGAACAAAACACAGAGCAAAACAAGATGGACTTACTGGATCTTTCTCAAAGAGCAATGGAAAAATTATGGAGGTTATAAGTAAGGACAGTAAAAGCAGTTCTCATAGGAACATAAGAAAATAGCTTTAAAAATCTCTTATGTTCTGGCAAATTTAAGGACATCTTCTGAAAGCAGAATATGACTATCATACAGACACAATCTCAACTTCACACATGAATCCTCATCCCTCATTTGTCCACCTGGCTTACATGTCAGTGTATACCCAATTATCCACCTTACTGTGCAGCTGCACTAGGGAACACAACAGCAGATGTTCTCAGTATTGCTCACCACTAAATTTATTGTCCCTCCTGTATGATGTTAGAGACTTTACTAAAACTCACAAGATTTATTGGGAAGCAGGAGGTAAACAGGAAATTCACGGCAGAGGTGAATTCCCTAGCAACTTTTATTTTTTGTTAAATGAAACAAGGAATTCAAACCAAATGTCCTAGTGAAACTCCTGAAGCACCACCAGGACCTCAGAATTAAAACCCCACCATCCAGAGCGTGACAGCCTGCCTGTGCTTCACTGACACATACTGGCAATTACCAATGCTGCCAAAGTGCTCTGAATCACAATCTGTGAAGCGAAAGGAGATTCACAACAATGAATCAGGTATGTAAACTGCCCCATGATTTGTTTGTCTTGACTTTTTTTTTTTTTTTTCCTGGTACAACACATATTTTTGAAAACTTCCAAGTTCATAATAGGTAGATTAATTCTAAACCATTTTTAACGCAGCTGTCTTTAGTAAGCAGTTTCATCTGACTTTGCATCAGATGATGAAGTACAAATTAACACCTAAAGAAACACATTTTCATGCTGCTGAAAAATTATTAGAAGTATGTGCATTTGGTAACCATGTGGTTTTTTTGTAACTAGATGCCGTAATGGAGAATTTCAGAAGTACACCTTTTATAAGTGATATTGAAAATATGACCTTTTCTATTTTTCGTTTTAGTTTGGCATCTCTACAAGAGGTACACTCCTGCTCTCTCCCTCAATGTGACATTAGCAGTTTTTAGTTTTGTTTTCATTTCGTATTGTGTGGGAGAAGCAGGTGACAGTTTACAATGGGGGTCTAATCAGCACAGTTGTGATATTGTGTATTTCCTGAATGTGATGGTATTAGGTGTATTCCTGATTTATTTATGCAGAAAATTCTTACTTTATTTCATGAAATAGTTTTGCTTAAGCTGAATTTTGAAACAGACTCTTGTTATTAGTACAACAAATAGAAGGGGGTAAGCTTTTAGTTTTCCTCTGGGGAAAAGACTCTTTTTAGTAATGTTCAGAAAGAACCAGTGCTAAGAGGTGTTCAACAGAGCAAGGTATATTCCAGAATATTTTTCCTCTAGTGCTTTTATCCACCAATTCATTCCCCGTGCTCTAAACGAGCAGTGGGTAGTAGCAGTAGTAGCAACAGAAAGACACAGTATTACACATTTTTCAAACCATATCTATTTCTGTGATACATGTATTTGTGAAAACAGATTTCAGCACATAGTAACCATAGTGCTCATTTGATCTATAAATGCTCGAAATGCAAAGATACATGTAGAAAATATAGACAAAGCAGATGCCTGATAAATTACATACAAGTCATGTCTGTAACATTTTTGACATATTTTCAGATGGTATTCCTGATCTGCTGCTGAACAGGTATTTATACCTGGTTGCTTCCAAAAATAAATCTTTCATAGCAATCAGAGTGCAAAGAGTGCACAGCACAACCTTTCTGTGCAGACGTGCCCCACGACCAGCAATGCCCTGGCAGACCCTGCGGGAAGCGCAGGGGGAGCGCAGCCCTGAAACAGGGAAAGAGGGGCGGTCGGGGGAACTCCCAAAATGTGGGGCGCTGAGTGCCCCCATAAAGTCTCCTTGCTCCTGTGCCCGTTGTCCCGGGGCGGAGCGGGGGGGGACACTGTAGCACCACCCAACGCGGGCGGAGCGCGGCGGCTCCGGGGGCTGCGCGGGGAGCGCGGAGGTGGGAGCAGCGCAAGCCGTGCCTCGGCATTACTTTTATTTTTATTTCTGTTTTTTAATTTGTTTTAAAAATCTGTTTATTCCCCCCGCCCTACCGAAGTTGCATGTCTTCTCAGCCCGTCTGGGAGAAGAGAAGGAGAAGGGAGCGGGAGGGGAGAGCTCACAGCATCTATCCTGCGGAATGTAAGCTCCCTGCCTGCAAGCAGCCCATGGAGCAGCGGCTCTGCCGGCGCGGAGGGGAGGGCGCGGGGAATCCGCGGGAGGGGGGAGGCGGGGCCCACGGGGCGGGGATTTTTTCGGTCCGGGCGGAGTCCGCTCCGTGCTGTCACTGGGCATCACGCTCCGTGGTGGCGGAGCCCGGCCGCGCCTTCCAGGTGGGCGACCCGGCGGGTACTGAAGCCAGGTGTCAGGTGCGTCGCCGCTCAGGACGTCTGTCCAGGAGACTTTAGGTGTCTTTTTACCTTGGGTTGCTGTGGATGATAGATGCAGGTGGGTTTATTTTCCGGTTTTCTATTCTGTTTCCCCTCACAAATAAGTGCAAAAAAGTTTATGAAGGAGAAATCATGAAATGAGATTGGCTGCAGAAGCTTTGGCTTGATGAGATGGTGAAAGGCTCGGGCAGATCCGGGGTGCTGCGGAGATGCTTCTCTGTTCCCTCTGCTCCAGCCATCCTGGCTGAGGCCCCGAGAGATGCTTCTCATCACTTCAGCACAACCCAGGAATGGGTCTGTCTCTTTCACTGTTAGCACAGACATTTTTGTGGAAAAAAAAATCCCTCTTTGTATGTAGGAGAGGTTGCCTTAACTTTTAAAATACTAAATAAAAGTAGCTTATATTTCAAAAACAATGGGTCAAGGTTTTGTCATGCTGTTTTACCACACTGTTAAAATTTTCCTTTGAGTAAATAGTATGTCTATCAAATGTGGTGGACTTCTTAGCATGTATCCTGCACTTACGTTGTTCTCATTTTCATCTCCATCTTTTTCATGAATTCCTAAAAGTAAGTCTGTAGGTCTGCATGCGGGAGGTTTCCCACAGATAGCAGGTTTTGGCAGCTGGGAGATACCATAACATTTGGATCACAGAGCCTCCTGTCTTTAAGATAACCTTTAAAGACTTACCTCTGTGTTTCTTGACTCAGTGTGATTTAGGGCATGGAAAAAATAGTCCAGAACAGACAAGAATTTTGTTTCAGTGTTGTGAAGTCCCACAGAGTCCCCTTCTTTCAGCTGTGTGTGAAATAATTATTTCAGGTGATAACTCTGTTTGCGGATGCTTCCTGTTAAAAATAATTCAGTTTCTCATCTGGAAGAAAGGTTTAGTGTATAACAACTTAAAAATATAGTATTCCTAACATCATTTTGGCATCAGGTCAAGAAATTGATACCTTCTTCATGAAATTTCATCTGGGATTGTCTTTCAAATGTTATGTGTTTGTTCATTTTTTTTTTTAATTATTTTAACTTTTCAGTAGAAAGATAAGTCTCTAAATGAAGGAAAATCACTATTTGAGAATTGATTTCACTGTGAACTGAACAACAGGTAGATTAAGGCTGTGTGGATGTATAAATATAAGGAGTTTTTTTATAGCTCCTTTATATCACAAGAGAGTAATGTAAATGTAGTGTAAGAGAGTAATGTAAGTTTTTTAGCAATATTATTTTGAAGTTGGGGTTTATTTATGTTATACAATTTCATCAGCTATTAAATATTTGAAGTTAGTTAAGCATCATCTTTGGCATGCTGCACAAAATTGCAAGGGAAGATGGTAAATAATCTGCTAATTAGAAATAATGAATAAGCTCATTTAAGAAAAAAAAATCTGAATCTCTTAGGGCTAATAAGTTTGATAAGTTGGTACTTTTTTGGTCCAAAGTGAGGAAGAAAAACCAGCTTCACTGGTGTAGTACACTGCTCGAACTAATGTGTGGTAGCAAGTGCAGAAAGAAGCTTTACACTCTCAGTATAAATGCTCATGTTCCCAGAAGCTGATGTAACATCATTTGAAAACTTTTTTCCAGCAGACTGCTCAGACAAAAGTGCAAGCAGTGATGGGTGTCTGTTTTGCTATATCTTTAGATTGCTACTGTCAGAACTGGTTAACTGATGAAGTATTTAATAACTGGTGATGTGAAATGAACTTTTGGCCTGTTTCACCTGGCCATATGTTTTATATTACTTTGGGTATGTTTTCCATTCCACATCAATTCGAACAAATGCAAGGAGACAAACTGGATGCTCATTTATTTGTTCCGAATGCAATTAGAAGTTTCATTTTTTTTAACATTTTTTTGAGAAATTTTGGCAGAATTTGATATGGTTGGGTCCTGCAAGTTCCTGAGGTTACTAGAAATTAGGGTTCAGGATGCCCTACTAGATCATGGAGAATGGAGAATGCAGTCACCTGTAAGAAAGGGTTGTCTGAGTTGTAAAGTAACCTCTATTAAACCAAGCTACCTGTCTGGAGGAAAAAAAAAAATCAAGTGAACTTTTGAGCACACAAGCCTATCTTCAGGTGTTTTTCAGTAATAATGTGTATTATTCAGTTAAATTCTAGCATTAAGTAAGAACTAGACCCATTCTTCAAGGGATTTGTATGGGAGTTCAGTGGCTTTATTGAAATCTGAATTTGGCTTGTAGTTCATCCAAAGTTGTAAAAAACTTAACATTTTATACTAATAAGAGAGTTAGTCCTACGCAACGTATATCTTCAGATATTTTCCTCTGCAGACCCATGTCTCAAGTTCACCCCAAGCTTTTGGAAGCACATCTTCTTGTGTCCTCTTTGTCATCTTTCAGTTTCAATTGGCCGCATGGCTTGACCTTCACAGTGTGCCTACTAACTTTTTAAAACTTACCTTACGCTGAATTGCCAGGGTCTGCTCCTTGTGCCCAGGTATTAAAGCATCCTGCCGTGGCACACCAGGGCCAGAACTTGCCCTGCTGAAGCTGGATGGGTTGTGGTCTGCGGAGAAATGACTTGGGCACTGGGCTATGCCTGCACACCTGGTGTCAGACGGCTAAATTTTAGTCAGCTGAATCCCACCCAGTCAGTAAATGTCCTTTTACAAGCACTGTAAAAAGGAATGGTCAATGTCTTTAGCAATGCGGGATGCATGTGACTGCATATAAAAGATTTACATTTTATTATTTATATTTTTGAGTTTAATGCATACATACATACATACATACATATATATATATATATAACATTAGCCATATTTGCTAAGGGAATCATAATCTTTGGCTTGTCTAGCACCATGACTGTGATGCTTTAACGATAATACTATTCTGGGATATTTCAAACCCTTTGCCTGTGATTATTCTGGTAAGGTTAGTTCCCACATAGAAACATTTATGATGGCATACTATAATCTTTGCTACAGATTATCTAGGTGTAACCAGTTCAGCTTGGAAAAAAAAAAATTACATCTGTAACTAAAATTAATCTGCATGTAAATCAGACTAAAGTCTCTTCAGATTTTGAAACCAGATTCTGCAATATGCTTTGAAAAAGAGAAGAGCAAGTAGGACTGATTTCAGTTGCATTCCTCAATAAACAGTCGTGCAAACAGAGTATACAAAATTGTCTTTGTGATGGAAAAAATAGATTAGTTTGATAGAAGCTAGGGTATAAGCAGAATTATTAAAAATATCTACCAATGATTACTTATTGAGTTTATTTTACTCTACATATATTTCCTGTGAATTCTTCCTTCTGAAACTCTCCTTCAGCACAATGCTACTGTGCTTTTTCTCCTACCAAAAAAAGGTGCAACTGTTTGCCTTTTCAGTCAGTTAGTGACTGAGAAACATACAGAGTCATATTTTTTAATCAGTTGTTCTTTCATATGTGTTTTGTTCTGCTAAATTTTAAGTTTTTAAAATTTCAAGTATATTGACAGTCCCAGTTAGTTTCCTTGTATAGCCTGCAATCAGAATTGTTTAAGGGATAATTCTTTTTTAATTATATTTTTTTTTCCTTTTCAAAATGGTAGAAAGATTTCAAATGTTCTTTCTCTTAGATATGCCACCTAAGACTCTTACTAATCTAAATTACCATGTTGCTGCTAAATGGGGGAAAAAAGCAGAAAGCATCAGTGATTCAGATTGTCAGTGACCAACAGTACAAGGTCTGTGAAGTGTGCATAATTTACTCATCAGAAGAGAAAGGAAAGACGGACCATATACATTGGAGTTCAAAATCACTGCAATAATGAGACGTTTAGTACAGTGAATTTGTTAGAGTAGGAAGACAGTAAGAAATGCTTGCTATAGTTGTTCACCATGACAAGAAGATATGATGAAAGAAAAAAATCCACAATCTCTGCATCTTCGGTAAACTCTGAACTCTCATATTTCCAGCTGGTTAATGCATCTTTTCATACAATACAATTTCCAAAAAGCAGTGATTAGGAGTAATACAAAAGATGCTGCATATGAAACACATGTAATCATTCTAGGAGTATATGACTTCTGGAAAAAAAGTTTTCATAAAAGTTTTCTTTTTTTTTTTTTACATTAGCAAGCATTTTGAATCAATGAGTGGAAATTCCTACATTTTTTTTATTATTCTCCATTTTAATAGAAATATCTGTGCAGAATTTGCCTGCAACCATGCAGGAGGCTGGCTAAGCAGTTATCTATCCACATTAAGCACTCTCTTATTGCTTCACAACATACACACACACTGTCTTCACTGCATGTGAATATACAAATTCATGTTTGTGATAGGAGAGAGATGTGAGGCTTGGGGTGTTTGGCTGCTTTATAAATAATGGAGGAGAACATCTGTCCACGGGTAAATGTGGGAGAAGTAAAACTGATATCACAGCTCTACCAGCCTTTGTGAACACAAGAGCTTCAGGGGTTGTGCTTGAAATTATTATTTCTGAGTAAAGAAATAATACTTTTTCCTCCTCCCAAAATTGTCATTGCTTTAATTCAGCTCCAATCAAGACGAAAGCTTCACTTGGCTTGGATTGACTTCATATAGAAGATAATACATTTTTTTTCCTGTAAAAGTCTTACTATTCATTTCCTCACCTGAGGAACTTTGCCAATAAGTTGCAAATAGCCCTCTCCAGCTGAAACTGTGAGCTAGGGAAAAAATCTTTAGAATAGCCAAGGAAATGCCAATGAACTGATTTTTCTGTTGAAACTGAAAAGACTGAGAAATATTTGTTACAGTTCAAAAAGGCAGGAACTGTTATTAAGTTATGTACCTACTTCAGTCTTGTTATGGAAATGTTTGTTTTATTTTTACTGTTTGTTTTCTTCTCTGTTTTCAGAAAGGCACTCATTGTCAGAAGAGAAACAGCAGTAGCTGCCCTTTGGTAGAAGGGCTGAACATTTGCTCTGAAGGAAGAGACCACGCTCAAGTACTTTATTAAGATACCTTCCATTCTGAGCCTCAAAAAATATCATCTAGCATGATCCTGGGTTTAAATAACAAAGATGAATTTGAGGTGATTGATTGGTTGTTTCTGCTGCTCTGGAGTTACGTGCAGAGCTGACCACTGGAGAGGCACAGTGCAGGGCAACACTCTGGTGCTGCTATACAGTATTTCAGATCTGTGTAACTAGCCATGACGTGTCTCAGCTGAGTGAAGATCACAAGAATCCTGAGATGATTTGACCTGTAATGGAGGGACACTTTTGGAAAACTGCTGGAGGACTTCAGCACAGGGCACCTGGTATCTCTGCCCTCACCTAGCTGTGTCAAAGTCCGAAATGAATCACACTTGGACACACAACCTGAGCTTTGGTGCACCTACAGATCCTGTTCTGCCAAGGGCTGGGCTCTCACGAAATGGGCACACAGTAGTGGCTGTTTTTCTTGGATTTATCTTGGTTTTTGGTTTCTTGAATAACTTGATTGTCCTCATCCTCTTCTGCAAGTTTAAAACCCTGCGTAACCCAGTCAACATGCTACTCCTGAACATCAGTATCAGCGACATGTTAGTGTGTATCTCAGGCACTAGCCTCAGTTTTGCATCTAACATCCATGGCAAATGGATTGGAGGGGAGCATGGTTGTATGTGGTATGGCTTTGTCAATTCCTGCTTTGGTAAGAATTCAGTGGTAATTCTCTTATCTTGTTAACACTCACGTGAAAGCAACTTGATAAGCCAGCTGATTGCTGCTCAATGGTTAATAAGAGGATATTATGACTGCCTTGTTATGGTCAAACACAAGTGAAATGTATGGTTTAAAACATTTTCACAAAAGACTTTATGAAAGAATAGTACAGATCTGATAAATATTTCCTAATGTATCCCATTTTTTGAAATTATTTGTTTCTAAGAGCTACCAATGGCATCCAGAAGGAAGCAAACCGCTGGAAGGAGTATGAATAAGTGTATGAACATATGTAATACTTCCCAGTTTTCAGGAAAATCTGTGCCAACACTGAAATACAGGCCCCTCAGTTCTGCTTTTGTCATGAACGAGGTCCCCTGAAAGTATTCCTTTTACCTTTTGTAGTTATCTGTTAGTCTACAGTATGAATTCTGTCATGTCCCAGCTAATGACACTCTTCATCATTTGATGCTTTCTGTTCTTCCCCAAAGCAAAATCTTTATGTTAAAATTACATACTTGCGGATTCAATAGCAAATTAAGTCATAGGAATGGATTTGTTGGAAATCGACAAAGTGTGCATCAAAGCCACAGTAAAACAGTGTTCAGCATTCTTCTCCTGTTCAGACAAAGGTTTTCCTGCAACCACATTTTGCACTACTAGATTTAAGGTTTTTTTTACTGGAAATTATTTAAATAATTAGAAAAGGAAAAAGGACAGTCAGGGGAAAGGAAAAAGCACGGTCAGAGGACAGCCTTCATCCCTTCAAGGTGGCCCAGTGCTTTAAGAATTACATCACCAAGTAGTGACCCTTTCTGTAGTTATTCCTACATTTGAAAAAAGGTCTGCTAAATGTGGATGCACATCTAGATATGATCGTTATCTCACCCAGACTAGGAGACTTCCCACAGCTCCCGCTTGCTGAATGTCCTTGCTTTGGTGCCTCCAGGCCACCAGGACAGGAGTGAGCGCATCCCCGGGTCTTCTCGCGGCCTGGAGTTGCTGTGTGTCTCGTGCAGGTGCTTTGGCATGAGAAGTGGTTCTGCAGCCCTTGATCTAGAGTCAGGCTGTGGATACAAACCCACATTTTCTACTTGAAATATAAGCTCGCGATATTTCCAGGGGTGCCCTTGCCTTCCTCAAATGTGTGCTCCACTGATGACAGCTATCTCCACCCGACAGCTTCCCCTGGGGAACTGCTGCTTTGCCCAAAGTGAGCTCTCAGAAGTCAGGAGTGTTGTACAATATAAAAGCACTGACCTCGGCCATCTGAAAATAGGCTCCATTATCAAAAATGCCCTGGCATGATGTTTTTGGTTTGGTCTGTGTGGAAGAGAATGACATGTCATCTTCTTCCATGTTTCATTCCCATTTTTGTGAATTTTAAGAACTCCAATATTGCAGCATCTAGTCTTCTCATGGATGAAAAGGTTAGGACTGATTTGGTTTTTTTTCATCTTTTGATTTTAGCCTCTTTTTAATTATTTAGGGGTGGGATGGGAAAATAACATTTGAAGAGAGCGGTGGAAAAAAGTATGTGTTCAAGGGATTACAGAAAAAGCATGTTGAAGGTGCTCTTTGAGCCTGCTCTCTTCTGTCAGGACACCAGTGTGTTACCTTCCTAGTAACTGTGGAATTAAACCAACAAAAGGGTAAGTTACATTTCTCCTGAGGTGATTTGCTTATGGAATAATTCTTCTAAGTCAAATCCTCTGTATAAAACAGCTGGATGGCAAGAGTGCAGGTTTTAGTGATGCTGCTGTTCATGTGAGAGTTTCTGGTATAATTCTTAAAATTCTTGAATTTTACTTATATTTAATCATTAAAATTATTAATTTTAAATTATTCTTAAAATTGATTAGATCATCAAGGGACAAGCAAGTAAACAAAACCACAAACCCCAGAATGCTGAAGGTGGCTTCAGCTCCTCCGAGTGCTGTTGGTGTTGTCAGCAGGGTGTCCTGGGTAGCTGCGGCAGCCTGAATGCAGATAGTTACTGAACTATGCACATGGAAACTTTTTGGGACCATGTTTAAAAAAATATATATATTTTGCAACTATTTTATCGAATTCTTACAGCACTCACAACACTTTTTCTTTCACTAGAGCATATGAAGTGCATACTGAAGAAGATTGCTTGCAGAGATATAATTTTTAAAAATCACTGAAAAATAACATTAGTAAAAGCAAATAATAGTAGCAGCTTGTTTAGCATTTATATATCTCTATGGACAGATTCTATCTGCCGATAAATACCATTATTCATCAGGGTTTTTGAATTTCTTCACTCCAAAATGTGCTAAAGAATAGCCACTGTAGCTGTGGAGGGTGTTGATGGTTTTTCCAGGTCTTATAGCACTTCAAAACAAAATGCTTAAGTATATCACTATCTTTTTTTGCATTCATTGTGTGCTGTAAGCATCACAGACTGAACAAGGATCCATTGAGTGAAATGGCTAAATTTCTTTTACGTTAATTAAGAAGTGACATGAGAAAGTTGTGAGGTTTTTATTGAGACTTGCAGGTATTATTGCGAAAAGAAAAAGCAAATAGCATCTAATTCATTGTAGGTTTATTTTCTCTGTCATCTGTGGACTTCGGAAAAATTGTATAAAACTTATTAAAATTATTTAGAAACTCAAGAGGTGGAAATTCAAGTATATGCTGTGTCATAAGCTGGTGGTTTAAGACCTCGCTGAGTGGCACAGTGTAGTTACTGAGGATAAAGAAGCTTTTTGTCAGCAAGAGGATTTTTTGGCACCTAAATAGTCCACTTTAGATCACAGCCTTTTGACCTGATCACTGTAACTGCTTCGTGAGAGGCAAAGCTGATTAGATTTATAGACATAAATGCAAAAGCCACAAAGACTTCAAAATACTATATGAGGCTGCAATATAAAAGGAGCATATAAGAACACAGAAATGACAAAACTGTGTAGGCTGGGAGAACATTTCTTTGTGTTATTTACACTTTTATTGCGATCTCTTATCTGTTCTTAAGAAAAAAAAAATATATACTTTTTATTCACTAAAAATTAGCTTACCCTCTTCTGCACCTCATGTCTGATTTTGGCCGGTCAAGGCTAAGAGGGATGGTCCTAATGTTTGGGTTCCAGAATAGAGATGTGTAGTAGGAAAGGTAATTAAGAAGAACTGAAGTTCAACATCAAGCTTTGTAAGAATACAGAACTTTCATGAGACAGATCCTATCCTACCAGGATAAACATCAGTATAGAGACAAGATTTTGGATGATGTTACAGTAAGTTCACTGGCTTCAGTTGGATCGTTCTTTCCTGTACCAAACGAAGATAGATACCTTATTTTTTAAACAGTATTTTCCTAAATCATGAAGAAATTTGAAGTAAGCAACTAATCTTCATGATGTGGTAAGTATTTACAGATCTGTAAAACACATCTAAGGCAACTTCAAACTGTTAAAAATGCACTTAATTTTGAAAAGACTTCTGAGTCAAACTGTATTTTTGGGTTTGTTTTTCTTTCCCCCCCCACCCCTACTTTGTTTTGAGGTGCTATGAAAACCTCCTTCTTCCTGTTTAAAATAAAATAGAGAGTGAAGGTATTATCCCCCATATCAGTGGCCTGGTTGAAACCCGAGCCAGTAAAAGCAGGAAGCTGAGATTTGCTTCAAATATAAATGCATGATGATAGATCACTCTTTTTGTCTGAAGTGTTTTACTTTTTTAAAAATCATGTAATTGTTGCCCTGGGAGGTGGCCTGGAAAGCAGATCTGATTCTCCTGCCAACAAATCGACAGTGCAATGTACATTGATATCACTTACTGTGGAACTGAGCTGTAAGTTCTTTGACTGGCCAATCCATTGCCTACTCCAAGCCTTTCAAAACCATGACCCGAGAAACAAGGGGTTGCCATGGGCACAGTGGAACAAAATGTGGACAAAGTATGCTTGTTTTATTTATGTGTTGCTTTCCACACATCTGCCTTATGTTTTCAAACCATGCACTGAAAATGTAAGGTTTAAAAACTAGTAGGAAGTGCAGATGCTGATCAATAAGCATGGAAGGAGGCCATTAAATACCATGAGACCTGCTGTGGAAGCATATGAGCTGTTGGGTCTTGATCTGATGGAGCATGAGGAGGAACGGCATAGTCTGTTCCCATCATAAATGATTTTACCCTGGTGCTTGTGCATATTTGCAGCTCCATCAACTACGTCACTGCATTGGGAACTGCATGTGTCGCTGAGTTGGGGAATAGAATGGATTTGCTAAATGTTCTCCTATTACCCACCACTTAGCCACGGTTTGACAGGCTCATGCTTATACATTTAATCAAACATGGAAAGGCACACAGGGACAGGACACTTTTTCCCAGCTGACCTCTGAGTAAACTTTGCAAGCAAGATGTAATAAGAACTGTTAAATATATAATGAAATGATTAAGCATTAGATTTTAAATTAGGAAAAATACATTACTTAGTAACATACTCCCATAGATACCGTATATATACACAGTGATATGCCATCCTAAAATGAAGATTGTCATACAGCTTTGACCATCTCACAGATAGTGTCTACCATGCCCCATATAAACACTTTGAATCTCTGGGCAGATGAAAACTTTCAGAAACATTTCATCTTTTCCCAATATGCTTGCACTAATGTAGACTTCCAAAACATGTAGGACAGGCAGAATTTGGGCTTGTATGGCTTCTGGAATTTATTTTCAGAATCAAAGTGCCATATCACTGTTAAATATTAAATAGATTAATACATATGGGAACAGTGAAGATTTCTCTGGCTCAGAAAATCCAACACTAGATTCTAATGATGGAGAAGTTTCAGGGAACATCACTAACAAGGATATTCTCGTGATTGTAGAACTCTTTGCTCATGTTTTCAGATATCTACTGGTTGTTTTCCTCAGACTTCATGGTAATTAAAATACCTGGCATTTGCCTGAGAAGTTAATTCCAATATTTCACTTAAAAAAATTAGTTCAGATTAGTGTTGTAGAAGTGAATGCCAATATGCAAGAGGACACAGAGGTTCCTATGTCATGTGAAAGCTGTGTGATTTGAGACCAAGTCTTCCCATACAGCATCCTCTCTTTGTCTTGCATGCAGGAGAGGGCTATGTTCTTAAATCTGTTCTAACTAAAGTAAGGCATGTATATGTGCCTTTATGTCCATTGATAAACTAAGGTCCTATATAAAGGAGGACTTTAAAACTAATATTTTTAGCAACCCTGTAGTACCTAACAATGTGAGTAGATAATCTTTTCAGTTGCGTTAATGCAGTTATTGATTTATTCCCTTGTAAAATTCCAGAGAACACACTGAATGAGAAAGGGAGCTGCTCATTATTTTGTGTTAAAGTTCAGCTGCATTGTGACCTTAAATAATTTTCTTCTTAATTTTTTATCTTGATTTGATATTCCGTGGCTTAGACTCACTACACTAAACTAAGGTACTTACATTTAGAGTACAGACTTCTACCATTCTGGAAATGCTCTGCTTATGAGATGCAATTGAGATCTCAGGTGAAATGAATGGCTCTTCTGTGAGAAAATACATTTATTTCCAGGAGTAAAGACAATCTTCTTTGGCTTGATCCTGTAAGAGTTTAAGCCTGATGTTTTCTGAGCTTTGATGCAGCAAGTCCTCACCTCCCAGGGCAAAACCGCTCTCAGCAGCTCCTCACCTGCCCACTGAACATGGATAGCTCCTTTTCCAGTGGCTTTGGGATGCGATTAAAGTGGTATTTCTATAAATAAAGTTGATAGCAAGTACAACTCCTCAGTGGTGCCTGAAAATCTGTAGTTCTGCATCAATCCCCCAAAATGTTCTCTGCTTGAAGTGCATGGACTCTGTTATTCCTGCAGCCAGCATGACCCATGCAGGTTTTCCTAGGTAGTTGTTCAGCATCAGAAATACACTGCTGTTTCAAAGAGAGGAGTTAAAAAAAGGGACTGATTAATGGGATTAGGTCAAAGGTGCTTACAGTTCCTTTATCTAAAAGATGTCATTACCTAGAGCACTTTACTTATTTTAATACAAGGTTACAACTAATGGTTTGTCCTGATTTTTTCTGCTTAATTTTGAGCACATGATGTGCATTAGATCGCACAGTAAATGGAAACACAAAAGTACTCATTCAGGAGATATATAATCTGAATTCCTCTTTGGTCTTCCCTCTCTAGAGAAACTGAAGCTAGTCTGCTGTTCTTTTTATTTAAATAATTAATCATTGAGGTGGTGGTTTATTTTTAAATACAATTCTGTGGGCTATATTTATATGGAAAATGAAATGCTGAACCCCCTTCGAGACAGATGTGAATCATCTGACTAAAACCAGACATTTGCAAATCCCCCAGGCTTCTTTTATAATCAATAGAAAACCAATCTTTTACTGCCAGCATGCAAATTGTCTGACGTATTTCAGTTGTTCTCTTCAGGGTCATATGAGCTGTGTCCCACAGCACCCCTTTATCTCCACCAGCTCTGAAAGCAGCCCAAGCTCCAGGTGAGATATTTGCTTTATACTTTCATGAAGTCATGAGATGACCCTTACAATCAGGGTGCTTATTGCTCCTTTTGATTTTCTATCATTTTCTTACTTTTGTTTATAGTTCCCTCCCCACTTCAGTGCCCTCTCCCTGCATTTTATTTTTTATTTTTTTTTAGTTTCTTTCTGGCTTCTGTAGGCCTTAAACACTGTACAATGTTGAAATCACTTGGAATAGTTGTCCATGAGTGAGCATTTGGAAAACATCTGCTGTGTTTCCATGAAGAGGTGCCCAAGGCCTCTTTCAGAGCTTCAGATCCCACATTCATAATGTATGGGAAATATTGGAGAAAAAGAGGCTAAGAGGAGACCTTATTGCTCTCTACAACTACCTGAAAGGAGGTTGTAGCATGGAAGGTGTTGGTCTCTTCTCCCAAGTAGCAAGTGACAGGACAAGAGGAAATGGCCTCAAGTTGCACCACCAGGGGTTCAGATTGGATATTAGGAAAAATTTATTCATGGAAATGGTTGTCAAGCATTGGAACAGGTTGCCCAGGGAAGTGGCTGAGTCACCATCCCTGGATGTGTTTAGAAGATCCATAGATGAGGATCTTAGGGACATTGTTTAGTGGTGGGCTTGGCAGTGCTAGGTTAACAGTTTGGCTCAATGATCTTAAAGGTCTTTCCCAAGAAAAGTGATTATATGGTTCTATGCTTTACCTACAAATAACTTGTAGATCAGAAATATTTGGCTTCTATATTTAATTTAAGTGCTTGAAGCTGCAAGTTGGCTTGGGCAAAAGTTTTAGAAAACCTGATAAAGAAGAAATCATATAATGTGGAAAAAAGTGGAAACAGAAGACCTGATATCGTACTTAGAACATTATTTCTGAAATCAGAAACTTCACTTTGGTAGGTGTTTTAACACCAGTTTAGAATGAGACAACATATTGCCTTCATTACAGTAGAGCATCACCTAAGGGCTCATTCAATTTATCCATGTTTTTAAGTAATTGCAGACCATGGGTGCTGATGCTAACAATGTTGTGTCAGATCCTGTGGTGTGCAGTTGGTGTCTGTAGTACCAGACAGACATGGTTGCTTCTCCCCCTCTTAGTCTGGGCAGCCCCAGCTCAGCCCCATCTCCACACCATACTGCGATGGGACTATGGGATGCACCAGAATCTCCCCACTGCCCTCATCCTCACACTTCCCAGCTGTCTGCATGGTGGAAATTCAAACAGGAGCTGGAGTGTGCTCTGAACAGGTCTCTGATCCCCAGGTGTCCTCAGCATGCACCAGATAGCATGTATTGGTTGGGTCATTATATTTTCCCTTGGCTGCCATCCTTAAAGTTTTCTGCTGCATTTTGTTGTATGAAAATCTAGAGTCTACTTTCCTAATGCCTGGCCAAAAGAAAACAGAAAAAAACATGCAGACACATCAACAGTGAAGGGTGGACAGCAGCTTGTGTACATGTGCCTGGAAAGAGGGAGAGAAGGACTGAAGAATTCTGTAAGGAAATTAATAACTTTGGCATTTTGGGGCACAGCTAGCTGTCCATGCATTGCCAGCTTATGTTCTGTAAAAAAATATTCTGCCCATACCCAAAGTCTGTTTCTGTGGCTGTGCAAGTGACTACAAATTTCTGCCAATATTTGATGCTTCCTTATTGATCAGACATGCATGCAGTTCAGTTAGATATTTTTGGTTCTGGGAGATTGCTCTTGATTATGGCCATGTGTTGCAGAACATTGAATACTTTATGCAAGGAAGTACTGAAATAACATCACTTTACATAGTGACCTAGAATAAGAGCTTATAGGAAAAGACAACATCAGTTTCCTTGCAAAATTATCCTGATGGTGCATTGAGTCTAAAAAGTCACAGCTGTAAGCTGTGTTCAAGTGGATGGAACAGCATTTCTGTCAGGGTTAAGTCTAATCATTTGCATTTGCAGGCCCTTTTCCCTAATCCTGGGTCATAGCATTAACCCAGACAATGTTATGCCTGATGTCAGTTTTCTATTATTTTAGGAAAAAGCAAAAACCAGCTGTGCTGGTAGTCAAGCCACACACGTGAATAAATATATTATTCAAGTGTAGCTGGCTCTGTGGTCCCTTAGTGGGTAAAATGAAATAAATTATAACCCAGTAAATAAGCAATATTCAGTCCCAAAAGGTGTATTAGGAAGCAATGGATTTTACTTGTGAAACACTATTAAATTATATTCTATTTATTGATGTGTTTAATAATATCTAGTAATTCTTAAAACCATCTGTGTGGTGACACACCTGAACAGAATTCAATAATTTTTTTAAAAAACTTTAAACTTTCCTTGTGGTCCCCGAAGTATACCAGAGAGTTTACTATCTGTGGCTATTTTCATCCAAGTTATATACCTAGTGGCTATTTCTTTACTAATGACATTCATTTTCTATGTCACTTTCTGTTAGGAAGCATTTAAGCAGAATGCGATATATTCCAGTCTAGTAAGCAAATGAATAACTACAGGCTTTTCAGTGATAAAAGGGATTGGCATCATTCCAAATAATGACACAATAATAGGTAATAACTAGCAATTTCATTTTCCCTCTTTTTCTCAGCTGTGGCCAGTACTTCACACTTAAATTAATCACTAGGTTGTTGTGGGGGTTTTTTTGTGGGTTTTGTTTTGTGAGTTTTGTTTGTTTGTTTTGGTTTTGGTTGTTTGTTTTCTGTTAGTATGTCTGCCACTTTTCTAATTAGAAATATCTATTAAGATGAGAAAATAATTTGCAGTAGTTTGTCAAAAGAGTGTATTGACATGGAAAAAAATTTCTTCGAAAGCTGGAGCTATCCTGTTTACATTTGTATTTTTCTAGGTATCAACACTAGTCGAGAAACTGTTTCTGAAACAGGAGATTCAGTAAATGTCTAATAAGTTAATAAACTACAGCCTTTATTGATTCGCAGACCACTTATTTTTGTGTTGATTTTACAGAGAACGTAACTCACATCCAAATGCCTCCTGTTACTGGAAGATTTGTGGGTTTGAGTTTGTTGTTTGATTTGGTTGTTTGATTGGTTGTCTTTTTGGTTTGCTTTGGTTTTGTTCATAGCTTTGTTTGTTTAGGGGTTTTTTTTGTGTGTGGAGGGGGGTTTAACACTAAGTCAAAATGACCTCTGGCTGCGATACAGGCAGGATGAACATTTGACATCTGCAGACAGCCAATGCACAGCAGCACTGCCCTAGGCAGCTGCTTCCTTCCCCTGACATCCCACCATCACTTTTCTGAGAAGCATCCTGTCATGGGGTTTAGATTGTGGGGTGACAATAAAACCCTGGCAGATGTATTGTTAACCTTCTCTTCCCCCCACTGCCCCTTTTTGCCCCTCTCTCTCCTCCCTTCCCACTAAGGACAGGCGATCGGGAGGGAAAGAAGGACAGAGAGAAGAGAGTTGGAAAAACTAAAATGTTTTGCTAATGCTGCTACTAAGAATAGAGAAAATAATACAAAATATACAAAACCAATCTTGAAAGTCTCAGCAACTGCAGAGCCGGCACCTGAAGTCCTGGATTGGACTCTGCAGCCAACCGGAGCTGGATTCAGTCTGTCACTAGGCCTCAGTTCACACAGACGACTAGCAAGATCCTCTCCTAATGTCGGCCATAAGCTGAAAGGAAAATAAGGCAAAAGGGAAAAAAGAGACGAGATCCTCGTCATCTCCCACTTTTATATGAAGTAGTCATGTGAATTGAATGTTATACACAGTTGGTCAGTTTCTCGGTCATTTGTTTCTCGTTGCCCCTTTCGGGAGATGTGAATCTGTCCTTATCAATAGGTTAGCATTCCATTGCTATGTTTACCAAAACATAGATCTGGTTCTCCAGGAAAGTGCAGCTAATATGAAGGCTTTAGCTGACAGGCAAAATTCACTAAAAGAGAAACTTGTTTTTTAACAAAACCAGGACACATCCCTGTGCTTAAACTCCTGAGTAGTTTGGGACCAGGTTACCCCTCTCTCTCCCTATACTGTTCTGGACCAGTGCAGCTCAGAGGAGGCAGATGAGCCCCGTTCAAGGGTGAAGCCGTAGGTTTTCTGAGGGTGCCCGACTCCCTTCTCGTCTCTCCATGGTCCAGACAGTAATGCCTCTAATCAAAGTCACCATCTTTAAAACTGCTGTGCTATAACAGTGCTGTGGCTGAAGGTTTCTCATGCCAGCTATCAGCATCACGCTCAATCGCTGTGGGCAATTTCAGCCAACAACTCTTCCCAAAATGTGGCAAAATTGCATTATGTCTCCTGTTTGTCCTTTCTTAAACCCATTTTGTAGGCAGATGCCAATATGTTGGAAGTACAGTCTCATCCGAAAAACAGATACAAACTTCTACTGTTCTTTATGAAAATATAGCAGACACAATGCAGAAGGATAGTGACTCATTGGGGTAAGCTGTAAATCTTTCCATAAATTATGCAGTGTTTTATTAGAGGTGGACATTAACTATGTGCCAATTTTCTAGTGTTGCTTTTTAATTGTATTTTTTTTTTCCTCTATGGTTTTTGTTGGTTTCACTGATGCAATCCAGACCAGAAATAGTAGGTAACTATGGGAAGAAAGGATCAAAGTGAATAGGCTTCAGATGAGTCAATAGATGGAAACTGTTTTATGCTGAATTATTTTTGTAGACATTTATAACAATAAAAAATTGTTCAGGAGCAAATTGCTATCAGAAAAAAAAGGGAAGAAAAAAGCAGACTTCACTGTGAAAATTTTTCATAATGAATAGTTCAATCATCTTTAAAAATCAACAGCACTGTAAAACTTTGCTTAGATTAGGACTCAGTTTCTAAGATTCAAAATTATTAGTTAATTCACATACATGTCATTTTATTGCTACATATCTAAGTGTTGTCTGAGTCTCTAGTACAGACCTCTGAGATAGTACTGAAATAGCATACTAACATCTGGCAAGATTTGCTTTGAGCTAAGAAATGGTATGAATTTTACAAATCATAGATAATCCCCATTAACTTGTCCTTATGAACATTTTACAACACACCACGGCTGAATACAGTTGGGTCTGCATTAGGCTTAATTCTTACATTCATATGCACACTGAAGCATTGTTGTTTGCGAAATTTACAGTTTGTGGGTAATTTCTGTTCTGCGTTCAGGCTGTTTATGAAGTTACCAGGGGACCTCTTTACACTGACATATTTAATCACCCTAATGAAATTATGCAAGCTGCTAGTGCGCTGCACAGCAGGCAGTGCAAGGCAGAGTATCCTGGAGCAGGGATCTCACTGCTTTCCACTCTGCCAGGACCACATGGGAGGCTGCTGGTCAGCCCTTTGGCTGAGCCATCTGCCTTGGAGTGATCTAACCAGGAGCTAATTAGAAACAGTTCTAGGGTAGGAAGTAATGTCATAGGGATGAGGAGTTACAAATTCTGCCTCTTAGTGAAAGAGTGGAGCATCTACCTGGTACATGGGTGTGTATTATGTATATGGTCTGTACACTGACTACCATGCACAAACCAGCTCTTCTCCATGCAAGTCTTTGTAAAAAGTCCCAGCAGTTTGCCTTAATGTATCCAAACCACTGAATTTTGCTCAAGTTTTGGTCTGCTCAGTTTTCAGGGAAAGAGTGTATGGCAGCACAAGAGGCCTGAAGTCTATCAACAGCTGCGTGAAGATGTCGAGGATTGCTTTACTGTGTGTATTTCTTAAAACTGAAAATGTGTTTCTATTTAATATCCTTGCAAGAGGCAAAGACTGTACCAGAGGAGAAAGATGAAAGGCTGCCAGATAAATATGCCAGTCAGGATTTAAATGGGCTTCTTCTAATGGGTAGAAAGCAGGTTATGAGGCAAGACAAAGCCATAGCTTAATATTTTTTGTGATAAGAGCAGTAGTCATACCACCATCTGTTTTGCTCCATGTAGCAGTTTTTCTCTATTGGTCAGTGAATCAGGGGTGTTTACAAGGAATTTGAAGATAAGAATAAGTAGGAGTTTTATAAGTGTTAATATATTTTATTTTCTTGGGGCACTCAGACCTTTGGGAAGAAATATTAATAGTAAATACAAGGAGGTAATTGTTTCTTACTATGCTGTAATTGTTTCTTCTTATCATTTTAATAACTAAATAATATAACAGTTGTGCTTTTAAAAGGTGTGTGTAATAAGTTTGTGCCAATCAAAAATTTTGCCCACTTAAGCTTCTAATACGCCTAACTTAAAGTTAGGAGAACTTTCAGCATCCAAAGAGATATATTCCCAGCAGCCTGTGATTTACGGTGTAAGGACTTTATCCCTAAGTAGTGCTGTTAAGTCTAATAGGTCTTCCTGCATTTATCTTCCAGGCTGCTTGCCCTCAGGAACCCTGCAAATTTTTGGTACGCACAATATAATATGCCAAGGAGTTGCATTTACTAACTACGTACTATGCAAAGTACCACCTCTTGTTTTTTTTAAATTCTGAGTCTGCAACCTGCTGATTTAATTTGAAAATCCAGTTCTTGTGTTATGAGAAACACTAAATAATCTTCCCCCATCCACTTTTTCACATTTTCTCTTATTTTCTTTGTTTTCCTTTTCTAATAATCCCTAATGTTTGCTTTTCTAAATGCTGCTGAGCATTGCTGTTTTGTGGAAGTGGTTTGCATAAAGCTATCAATCATAACTCTCTTTGTGAAGCAGTAAGTCAGTCAGAAACAATTGCTGTGTATTTAAAGCTAGGACTGCTTTTCTTCACATATGGCAGTTTACATCAGTACTGCATTTCATCTGATCAGTGACTCAGCTTCATGTGGTTGTTGTGCACTACTTTGCAGTCAGCTTTTGTTTATTTTGAGTTATTCAGCTTAGTGTAATCAGCAAACTTCACTCTTTGCCATGTTTTCTGGATCATTTATTAATGCGATGAATAACCCAGGGCCTAGCACAGATCCATAGGGGACTTTACTGGACACAGTTTCCACTGAGAAAACTAATTATTTTCTCCTGTTCTTTATTTCCTGTTTCTAATCAATTATTTATCCATATGAAGATTTCTGTTATTGCAAGGCAGCTTACTATCCTTAAGAGCCTTTGGGCTATTCAAAGTTGTTTGGAAATCCAAGTAGGCTTTATCAGATATATCACTGCTGTCTACATGGCACTGCCAGGGACCTCTAGTAAATTAGTAATGGATGGCTTCTCTCCATGCTGGCCATGCTGACTTGTCCCAGTAGGTCATACCTCTTTATACATAGAATTGTAGAATCATAGAATCATTTTGATTGGAAAAGACCTTTAAGATCATCAAGTCCAACTGTTAACCACTGCTACTATACTCTCTAGTGCAATTTCCACCAATCTATCCAGTGTTGCAGATTAGACTTACTGGTTGGATGAAAGGTACTGCAAAGGATTTCTGTCCGCATCAGTTACAAACCATTTCTTAATGGATGTTAGCAAAAGATCTCCCCTTCTGAGGTCATTCTGATGGGTTAAGGAATGGAGAAAACCCTCTTTTTCTCACTGGACATCCTTCATCCAGCAAAGCCGCCTTGGACAGAAATAGGTGCCAACTTCTCCAGTGTTTCATCTCACCTCGACACCTGTGAAGTTGTTGGGTTATAAAACTGCACAAGAAACTCTTGGCCCAAAGGCAGTGGTCTACGTATTTTGACACTGCATTCAGATTATCAGATATGACTAGCTATTGAGCACTTATTATAAAAAATAATTTGACCACTAGATTTTATGACAGAAATTTGACTCAGAAAAATAAGTATTTGTAGTGTGTTCCACCTCCAGGAATGGTAACTGCTGAAAAAAAGATGATTATAGGATCATTTTTAAATCTCTAGAAAGATAATGTTATTATTAAAAATAGGCAGTTGCATTCAGTGAAAAAGCAGAGGCTCGTAGGAAGGGAGTTATCTGTGTGTGCTCTATTGGAAGCTTGGCTCCCTGTCCGGCAGGTGAGAATACATTCTTATTTTACCTCTTAGCTTACTTGGTGCTACATCCCACATGTAGACAAATCCTGACACTATGTGCTATATGTTACATCTCTGCAGATTCTCAGGTCCTGGGGCTCTCTCCCAATTTGAAAAACAAAAGAGCAGTACAGGCAGGAGATAGGGGTCTTCCAGGGCAGCATGTCACAGATATGGGGCTGCTGCCATTAACCTGACCACCCTGAGAGCATCCTCCTAATATGCCAGCACTGTACATCCATTCCTGCTCTCCACCTGCACACAAACCCCCAGACTTCTCCTGAGATGCTGCTGTACAGGAGCTCCATCTAGTGCTGACATTATTTCTTCCGACTCCCTAAGGCAGCTGAATAAATACACTGCTATGGAGGCAGCCAATTTAGGAGGCTGAATTTGCAAGTGCTAGCCTGATTTACAGAATGCAAAGTGATCCTGCATAACATATGGAAAGTGAAATTGATTTGTGTGTGTGTGTGTGTGTGTGTACTGTGGTGGTATCATTGAGATGCAAAAGGGAATTCTTTGCTATATATATAAATGCTTCTAGGAGTAGTTGTTTGTTGCTAGGATAGTTGATGGATAGGCATATTAATAACATAGCAGAAAAGCATAGTACTACTCAGTGATGCACATTAATTCATAAGATACAGCTAAGAATTAAAATCATCCTGAAAGCACAACACATACACATTTAAAAATTCAGCAAGGGAGGAAAGAAAGAAAAAAAACACAATTATTGTTTACTATCCAAGCTAATACATACTCTCTGTATTGAAGATATCACCAAACACAAAAGGAAGGGTATATGGAACAAAGGCAGAACCAGAGAAATGACTGTTGAGAAAAGAGCAGGAAAGATTTACTGAAGAGGACCGGTAATCTTTGCTGGCAGATTTGTCCTGGTAGGCTTGGATGCAACAGTGATTTTGCAGTGATTTCGCTCTGTAACTCCCACTGGAGTTAAACAGGAAAATAATTCTTTAGGGAAAGGAACAATTGCTTGCTCTAATGGACTCACAACTGCAAGTCATCTAAGCAAAATAAAACAAATAATTACAGGCATTAGATAAATTGCAATTGGTGTATTTACTTCTGTTCAAAGTGAATTGTTGATATTTGAAGTAGACTGTATTTTGAAAGCCTGGACTGACAGCATTTAAAAACTGGTTGTAAATGCTAATGTGTAACAAATGATTGTGGGAAATATTTTCTCAATTTCAAATCAGTAGAAGTGCTTTTAATACCTTACAAATCAAAACAAAATGGTGTTCTGATCACTAACACGTGTGAGCATTCAACTAGAATGAGCCACCAAAAGCAAGAATTTATTTGCTGTGACCATTTATTCTGTGTTTATTATACATTATAACTACTTATTAGGCGTATCCAAATACAGCCAATGGTGTTTTAGAAGCACATCCCATTCTCAGCTGCTTCTGTCAGTTACTGCGGCATCCACTAATTCCTCTGCAGTTTGTATAATTTATATTAGCGCTGAACTTATCAGGAGTTACTATATTCACACTGTGATTTTGCTGTATCATAAAATGATTTATTGTGATTTGTTTATTTGCTGAAGTGTAGATGCCGATCTGTAATATTCAAGCAAGTCAGGCTAGTATTGGTTGGTTGTCCACCAATGCCAGTGCTCACTTTGAATCTATTTGTCTTAACTCTGGAAAATCTTCCAGATTCAGTGGGCTTTCTTTTTAATTCTGCAAATGTTTGGGGTCTTCTGCCAAAATCTGTTAGCAGCTGGATTTTGGCTCATAAAACATGTATCTCTTTTTTTTTTTTTTTGTTTGGAAGAGAAAAGGAAAAAGTGGGTATTCTGGGGGATAGTTAGGAAGCAACAACAGCCTCATATGTCTGCCAAGCTCCAGATCTGTTTCCATCCCTTCTGAATATTAATTTATGCTTCTCTTCCCAAAGAAACAAACCAACAAAAAATCCACAAAAACCCAACAACAATAACAAACAAAACCCAACCTAACAATGAACAAAAAAACCAAACAAACAACCAAAAAAACCCCATTGATAAAAATGATCTGCGAAATTCCATATTCACAATCTCTTATTCTTTTCTCTCAGATTTTGCTCATTTGATGCTGCTTTCCTGCTAGCCCCAGCAGATGTGGAAGTTGTTAACTATCTAACTTAACTGTGTTTTGTTCATTTAGCTAAGTTTGCTTCATTCTGGGATACCTATCCCAGATTTTGCAGGCTCATCAGCATTCTCATTGCCATTTGTGGCAATTCTGATATCATGCAAGAAGAGGAGATGCAACCTGCAGAGCCTCACTGGAGGCTGTATATGAGATCGGTTTCTTCCTGTTTTGACTGTAGGAGTGCAGGGTGTGTTATAATACTCAAAGCTAGAAAGAAAAATGGATTTTTTTTTTTCAAACAATGAGTTTTGTTCTTTCCTTCTCCATGATGCTGTGCAAAAGTGCATATGCTGTGAGGAGGTCAGTGATGAGGTCAACGACATCTGCCCAGTGAGTCAGCTTTTAAAAGTTTCTACTTTTATCTATATAGTATTGTCACCTCTTCACCTGCAAGGAAGTTTCTGATGGCAGCAACTGATGTGGTAGAAATTATTATGTTTCTGTGGAGGAAGTGCTTTGACTTCAAGGCAAGCAGAACCCATTAGTTTTGCTTATTGGTATTTACATTAACTAGTAGTTAAAAGATGGAAACAAAGACGATGGTAGAACAGATTGCTCCATATGCACTCTCATAAAGTCTCTGATGCGGTAGTAGATGTTAGGTAAGGTACTTTGGCCCAGAGCTGACAAAAGTTTGCCTGAAGTTAAGCTACCATGAGAAAGAGAGTTTGTTGCTTTTTTCTTCCTGCTGCTTCCAACCCTTTCTTGTGAATACTAGACCTAGGAGTTGTATTTCATGCACAGTCCCTGAGGGATGGTACTAATATATGTTTTCAGAAGGGCTTCTCAGGAGATATTGAAGTGCAAATATGTTCAAAACGTCATGTCTTTTAAGTTGCATAAATTTCTTATGTTTCATTTCCATGTGTGAAGTGTTTTATTTCTGTAGAAATGGTCTCATCTGAATTCAGGAAAGATATTTCCCTTGAAATCAACAGAGTCACTGATCAAACCAGTTTTGTATAATTCAATAACATATTTATGTAATATCATTTGGTAGCACAACTTGGAATTAAAATTGAAACCTTAAAATTAAGGAAGTAAGAGCCTTCATTTGAAGAGGGCTTTTTCTTACTGCTGTTTTTCTGCATTCACCTCTAAGTCCTTGGGCAAGCATGGTGAAAGAGATCAGCCAGAAGCAACAGCAGAAGAATACCTCAGCACAGGATTCCCCAATATTCCAACTTGAGGTACATTTAGTGACAACAACCTTTACCTCCTGTTACATCTTATCTCCATCTCATAGTGTCATGGAGAATTTTAGCATATTCTGCAGTAACTGGAGTGGCAGATTTAGCAGCTGAAACCTGAGGGACTAGAGGGAAGTTAACATAACATAACATAACATAACATAACATTGCAGAGAAACCTACCTGCTGCTGGCATTAGGTATTTGCCAACAGAGCATTTCTAAGCGGAGACCAGAGCATGCTTCTCCCATGCCTGCTAATGTTCTTACAGCAGCGTGCTCTTTTAGTTTGCTGTCTCTCCAGATTCACTGTTCACCACTGTGCAGTGGCCTGGCTTCAACAGAAGGAGTGCAAGGGATGGCTCTTGGTGAGTCCCAGCCCTCCAGCTGCTGGTTCATGCTCCTCTTCCACTTCCAGGTGTGTGATCTCCTTAACCAGGATATTATGTTAAAGCTGCCTCATAGTAACATATTTTATATACACACATATACAAGTTCTAGAGCACAAGTCCTGTGAGGAGCGGCTGAGGGAACTGTGGCTGTTTAGCCTGGAGAAAAGGAGGCTGAGGGGAGACCTTATCACTCCTTGCAACTACCTGAAAGGAGGTTGTAGCATAGAGGGTGTTCGACCTCTTCTCCCAGGAAGCAAGTGATAGAATGAGAGGAAATGGCTACAAGTTGCACCAGGGGAGGTTTAGATTGGATATTAGGAAAAATTTCTTCATGGAAAGGGTTCCAGGCATTGGAACAGGCTGCCCAGGGAACACCCTGGAGGTGTTTAAAAGATGTGTAGATGTGGTGCTTAGGGACATGGTTTAGAGGTTGACTTGGCAGTGCTAGGTTAATGGTTGGACTTAATAATCTTAAAGGTAATTTCCAACCAAAACGATTCTATGATACATATGTATGTAGCCTCATAAATAAATGCAGCTTCACCATTTTCTCTTCCTTCAGCAATGCAGCTGGGCAGCTGTGGCTGGAGTTGCTGTTGCTTAACCTCTGCTGCTGGCAGGTTCCTCTGGGGTTAACAGGGGGTCTGTAAATGACACATGGGAACTGCAGCACTTACTATCTCCTTGATTTCCCCCCTGCATTTTGTATGTAGCCAGAAGATGATCTGATGTTCATCCAGGGGAGCTCAGCTGGCTCCATCGCACCTTGGGTCTCAGCAGCAGCATAGCCGGGCAGACTCCAGTTCCTTGCCTTGCACCATCCTCACAACCAGGGCTCGCCCCATGTCATTCTCAGTGGCTTGATTTGGCCTGGCCACAGACTGCAGTGCTGTCAGGAATTGTAGGCACTTGTCATGGATTGAGGTTGGTACAACTAATAGGTGAAGGGAAATGGATGTAAATGTCAGAAGAAACAACAGCAGAAGAGTTAGAAGAATGGTCTGTGCAGGTAATGAAGAACGCTGTTTCCAGATGATAAGAGCAGAGCACAATTTGTCAGTGGAGGACTCTGCATCCCGTGGAGAGGACCATGACATCCGGGGTGCAGCACATAACACCTGCCATTTCTTTCCCCAATAGCTCACCACAAAAGAGATGGTGCCCATGCATGTGGGTATGTTCCAGGCAGACATACTTTCTACATCAGGAAATGCAAACGGAGCAGTAGCTTCGCCTGAGACATACCAAGGTTCACATGAGCAGGATTTGTAAGCCATGGATCACTTCATAATGACAGTGGAGTCCTGAAGTGTTTGAAAGCTCTATCCAAAACCCAGTTTGTTGCCAGGGAGGTACCCATAAGGAAGAAGTTGGATGAACTGATACCTAGAGTCTCTTCTTTTCCCTGTTACACAGAAGAGATCTTAGACAGATCTCTTGAGCCTTTTTTGCTTGTGAGTGTGAGTGAATGAAAGCTATGAGAAGATGACTGTGAGTGGGTAAAATCAAACTGCATGGAGACTGGGTCATATTGGTCTTTTCTGAGGACTTGCATTTAGTTTTGATCCATCAATGTCTTTTTGAAGAAGGTGTTATTACATTCCTCCAAGCTCAGTCTGTCTAAGCTTACCTGTGGCTTCTTTTCATTGCCCATGGTCCTTGTTAACCTGAATACAGTGCAGGACATGTAGTAGTACACCATGCAACTGTGATGCTCCAGGAGTCTAATAATGATATAGGATAATGACCTTCAGGTGCTTCAGGAGGGGAAATATACATCAGTTAGTAGTCAAAACATTTACCCAGTGTAGGCTGAATCTCTGCAATTCTAGGGTTTTTTGAATTACTACATTACAGTGAGCAGCGTTGAACAGCAAAAACTAATACAGAAATGTAATGCTCTTGGGATTTGCAGGAACAAAACAGTAATTTGCAATGCCCTTCACCTAGACACATACTCTCTGCTGTGCTGCCAGGAATAAATGTACAGATCTTTAAATAAAAGTAAATAATAGATAATATCTTAGATGGTAGTCTTATAAATGGATGGCTGTCCTGGTTTATGACTTGAAATTGAATTTCTTGCACTCTTCTCACTGCAACTAATTGCTGAGTAGAAAAGGCTCATGCCTCAGACTCGTCTCGTCTCAAAGTCACTTATTTCCATGGTTAAATTTTGAATAATTATTTGTTCTGTAATGCAATCTGCAGTGGATTTTTATGTAATCTTTCAGTACTGTTCAGTGAGAACCTCAGCTTTGTTCCTGTATATGCATGAAATGATGGGGGAACAAATTAAATTTCTTGCTGTGATTGACTTCTGTGGAGTTATTTGGCTAGCTACCAGTTTGAGGCCCTAAATATTTGTTGGAGGCAAATTCTATTTAGCTTTGTGATGTCTGAACTTAATTTTGTTGCGATATTAGAAAACATTACTCATTTAAAATTAATATGTGCAGTCTACCCAGTCATAAATGTTACTGCAAAATAAGAATGAAATGTTGGTATGAAGCATTGTGATTAGCTTTAAAATTATAATTACTTTCTTCTTTTTATAATTTACATTAAATTTTAAATTTGTTTTCTGGTTATTAAGACTACAGCGATTAAGACTACATTCAAGTACTATTGCCATAATTCTAAAATATTTATTTGCTTTTTGTTTTAAAGCTGAGATTCTCACTAATTCCTGTGACTGCAATAGATAAGGTGTAAAATAGAATATGAGATAACTGCAGGATTTCTGGCTAAGGCCACAACACTTGAATGCATATGACTCTGATATACAAAGATAGGAGACACAATGAAAAGTGAGAAGCTTTATTCTGCTTTATCCAAACTGGATTACAAGACATGAAGGAAGACCAAGGAAACTATGGACCCACTAGTCTAACCTCAGTACCTGGAAAAAGTTATGGAGAAGATCATACTGGGTGCTATTAAAAGTCATGTAAAGGACAAGGCAATCATCAGGTTTTTGCTAGCAGCTCATTCACTAACTGTTACACACCTGCTCCCTGTTTTTTACTTCCACCCAGTGTAAAACTAAATACTGAATGCAAAATCTGATTTTGCCCTTGTTATGAAATTATGTTGTTTCAGTCCAACAAATTAGGCCTGCGTTACTGCTATAATAGATGAAATGACAGTGGTATCTTCCCAGGATTCAGCAATTGAACAGATAAAACAGTGAGATTAAAAACCCATACTTTTTAAAATTAAAAAGTTGACAATGTTCATAGCAGAGACAATGAAGCATTAAACTGTAATTTTTCTAAATAGTAAACTTGGTTTAGTACATTTTAACCACATAAACCACATTGAATTCTTCTAACTTTTGATATCTCTTATAAGCTATACCTTATGTGCTTTCCTCTTTTCCCTTGTTACTTTGAAAGCTCTAGAAGTCAATGCACAGTGGTGTTAATGTCAGTGCTATTAAAAAACCCAGGTATAGCATAGACCTTAAAGTCCTACTGTGACAAAAAGAAAAAGACAAATATTGATTTTTTTTTTCTGAACTTCTATGGTTTGGGTTTCCATATATCACTGTTCTTTTACTCCAGAGAAAAATGTAGTTTGTGTCATGTCAGTGGTGCTCAATAATAAAAGATGAGTAAAGTCGAAATGGCTCCTGCCAAGAAGTGTAATTAAGTGTCTCCCATCTTGTATGTAGAGAAGAAAAATAATCTGCTATAATTTAAAGGAAACATTTTTGGTTATGTCTCAGTAGTAATATTTGATTTATTTTTTACTGACCACCATGGTCCTAAGCATTAACTCCATGCCAGTTAAAGACAGGACTCTTCTTTGGCTTAAAGCAAGGAAACCTGCATTCATGGCCAGTTATCTTCAGAGCTGCTCCATAAAGCTGTCCATCATAAATACCAGCATGAGGAAAGCTGAGTATCTCTCTTGTCTTAGGCAATAAGCAAAAATATGAGGAAGTGCAAACGAATGCTATAAATCATGGCAATACAGAACCCAATCCCCTTCCTGGGGTTGGAAGAGACCTCTGAAGATCATCCAGTCCAACCCATCTGCTAAAGCACATTCACCTAGAGCAGATCACACACGAAAGTGTTCAGGTGGGTCTTGATTATCTCCAGAGGAGACTCCACAGCCTCTCTGAGCAGCCTGTTCCAGTGCTCTGGCACCCTCAAAGTAAAGAAGTTTCTCCTCATATTCAGATGGAACACTGTAAGAAGCTGCTGGGCAGCAGCACAGCCACAGGGATAAGCAGGCAGAGCTGGCAGCCAGGCTTGACCTGAGAGCCCAATGGCTAAAGCAGCAAAGGGGCTTGAGACAGGAAAGTTTGAACACCTGATTTGGGTTTCTGGGAAAAACCACACCTGCAGGGTTGTAGGATATTCTCCACAAAAGTATGTCTCATATGCTATCTCTTCAAAATAGGGACATTGTGCCCTCAGTTGCCATCAGAGGTAGAGCAAGAATAACATAACCTTGCCGTAGTGCACTCAGCTGGGAGGGGAGAGATTTCTTGTTCCCAGGAGTGTTTTCTGTTAGTCCATGATGGTCTAATCTAAAATGTAGAAGTAGATCTATATCACCTTACTGAAGCCTAAATTTCAAATATAAAATCTGGATTTTTGCCTTAGGTGCCTACATGAGCAAAATGTTTCTGATAGCAAGAGGATCTTCAGTCAAGCAGATAAAAACTGGAAAGAGGCCATACTAAGGAAGTGAAGACAAACAAGTGTGGGTTGGAAGTGAGAAGAGATTCTTTGTTCTTGAGCTAGTAATTCAGAATCAGTTTTTTTTTTTTTTTTTCGATATTGAGACGTGTTTAATGCAGGAATTAGGGCCATGGGCTTTCAAGAGCTGTTTTGTGTAGGAAAATAAATCAGATGAGGAATTATTAGAAAGTCTGTACTGCCTCTAAAGTAGTCTAACCTTAAAACAGATTTAACATTACACTCTTAAACTGTATCATTCAGCTGTAAGTGTATCTACTTTTTAGGTCTGTATACCCAGTAGTATACAGAAAATAATATAGTAGGCTTTTGTAACAAGAAAGATGATTTCTTCATCAAAAGTTGCCCTCTCTTCACACTGTTTTGCCTTCTCTTCCCCTGAGAAACAGAGCATCCTATTGCAGCACACAGTGCTTGCATTGCCTCTGGGTCCTTTGCCATATACGGCTCTGCACAAAGTGACTGCAAATTGTCAGGATGGCAAGGATAGGAAATGAGTCACTGAATTTTAGGGGAAAGTGAAGCAAAATGTTATGCCTAGGGAAAATATCCTACTGTGACCTGCGTGTGTGCATTGGGGGGTGGGGTGTTTTGCCCAGAAACAGGATAGACTAGTGTTATACCCAGGGGAGTCTCTGAGTCACCTTCATTCCATGCCTGGGAAGGAGCTAGAGGAGAAGCTGAGTGTTAAATGGGGAAAAATGGATTACAGCTGTGGCTTCTCCTGAAAATCACTTTTTCTATCAACAGAATTGCTGAAAGTACGTACCACTCAAACCAGAGAATTTTGGCAAGGTATATCTCAATGTTACTGTATAGTTGGCTGTTAGTAATGGCAAGGATTAAGAAAAAATATGCTGGAAAGAGCTGGACTGGCATAGGTCTATTAATGTTTTTCATCTTACAGGACCAGAAGGGTCTAGAAACCACAGGAAAATATGGTGTTAATTTTTTTCCAAAAAGTTCCTTCTATCATAACTCCTGGGAAATGATACCCAGTGTTCTGTTACCAAGAGCTGTAAGGAAGCTGCAAGGAGAACAAAAACATAGGAAATAGCAAAAATCTTCCATTGGGTCATGACTAAGAACCTGCCATTCAAATCCATAAAGATTTTAGAGGGGGTTGGGACCCTGAACTTTGAAAAAGAGGGTGGAAATGTCCTACAACCCAGGTTTTTGAATGTTCCACTGGAAGATATAACTGGTCTCTGGCACCTAGGGCTCAATATTAGCCAAAATAACTTAACTTGATTATGTTATGTTTATGTAAATAAAATTATGACCTACACAGTCATGTTGAGGGTTATCTGTTGATTCCAAATATGAGTGATCAGAACAGAGGTTATATATAGCTGATGGCGCAGAAGTGCAAAAGCTTATTTCATTTTGGGGCTCCCAGTCTTGAATATAAAGCTTTTTACATGTATACAAGTCAATAAAATATTTGAAAAAGCTCATGAATATTGAAAATTGAATGTTTTTAGCAAGAGAATCTTTCAGCATTTTATTAGTTTATGTAGAAAATTTATTTCCTCTGGGTTATACTAACACAGCTAAATCTGAAAACCTGCCTGAAGAGGAATAGCTCCCAAGTATTAAAATCTTCAATATAAAATAAATACGAGTTAAACAAAATTTGGCATACCGGACAGAGCAACCAGCTCCAGTGAGGATTTGAGCATAAATAATAATGGAAATAGTTTTCACCGTTCCTTCCAATAATGTAATAACCCAGAAAGCATCTTTTTTTTCTTGGGTTTTAAAATGAATACCACGCAAAATAATGAAAGTACGCTTTTCAATTTCTTGGTTCATTGCAGGCATTGTGTCCCTGATCTCCCTGGCTGTCCTGTCCTATGAACGCTACAGCACCCTCACCCTGTGCAACAAACGCAGCGATGACTACCAGAAGGCATTGCTGGCAGTCGGCGGTTCGTGGATTTATTCCCTGCTCTGGACTGTGCCACCTCTCATTGGTTGGAGCAGTTACGGGATAGAAGGTGCGGGTACAAGCTGTTCAGTACGCTGGTCCTCTGAGTCAGCCGAGTCCACATCCTATATCATCTGTCTCTTCATATTCTGCTTGGTCATCCCTGTGATGATGATGATGTACTGCTACGGTCGCCTCCTTTATGCTGTTAAACAGGTAAGCCGCTATCAATAGTGCAAGCTGCTCTGAGACATATGTCATGTTTCTCTTCTATTGAGTTTGGAAGCACTGATGATAGAGAGCAAAACAACAAAGCAGAGGAAATTGAAAAGACCACAGAAAGCCTCAAGGAAGGGGCAGGAGATCTTCACTAAGCTTTTTATACTCCTGAAGCTCCAGTCAAAACAACCAGATAACATTCATATAGATACTGACTTTGTGGCTTGGAAATACTGTGTTCTAGGAAAAACAGCATATCTAGGTGAAGGCTGTGTTTGTAATGGAGCCAATATGTACTTGTGTATAAACAAGACATATTTACTGGTCTATAAGTAAAACATCTGTGCAAACATTTCTTCCTGTTTTGGATTGTGACAGTTTAATAATTTCTGCTTCTTAATCTGTGGACACCTAACTCTATAGTAATGCAATTCCACTGCAATTCACAGAATTATCCCATGGATCAGCTTCTCGTTGTAATTCTAAGACTCAGTTTCCTTAAATACTACTAGTACCACTACTACTATGACTGCTACTACGCCAATACTTCTCCGACTGGTTTAAGGGGCACTGCAGCTACTGGTATTCCAAAATGAATGTTCCAAAAGACCCTCCAGAGGGTGTGGTGTAGTGAAGTTTGAGTACTCTTGGCACAGTAGTGAAAGGTTTTAATGATGAATAATGAGAAACAAATGAGTATATAGGTGTTCTCTAAAAACCAATTCTCTAAAGTGTTCAGATGAATTAACTATAGGTGTTAAATGGGAGGAAAAAAAAAAAATCAGTAAACCCCTGAACAGAGGCTCTCATACAGAATTACAATGGACATAGTTTACTTTTGATTAGTCATAAGGATTTAGGGTCGTGCCTTTTACATGATGTGTCAAAACTTTCAGAACACTTGGAGCCCAAATGAGAAATCTTTACGTGGTTGAATGCTGAAAAGGCCAGTAAAATCCCTTTGATGGATCACACATTCATACTTCTCTTAATACTGTGCAACAATAACATGGAAAAAAATTCTCTTGATTGTAAACCATTAAAGTGAAGTTGCAGATGATACCTGGACCCTGGGCAGCAGTAGCTTTTACTATCACCTTAAAGAAAGGCGCAAGATTTTGGAACATGTGCTACTACTAATATGCAGTATTATTCATACTAATATGCTACTAATATGTTTCTTCTTTCCTTCAGCTCTCACTGTCATTCCTGACAGCAGATGTTGTCCACAACATACAAATACTTGTATGCATGAAGCTTCTGTAGCATGTGCTTTAGGTTCTAGTTCTAAATGTAGACATTTGTTACTCTCTTCACCTTTCCTATTTAATTCAGTTATATTAATAATATTACACTGATATGCCCGGTGGGTCTCAAGATGTTGTGGCAAGTATGCTGAGGGAACAAAGTATGATAGAAAAGATATGTGTCATCTATAGTGATTTTGTATTTAGACATGGAGACTGGGTAGACTGGGTGTAAGACTAGGTTGATTGATTAATTTACTATCTAGAGAAAAAAAGGGGAAAAGGAATAGCATTTTCCAGAGTCCTCTTTCTTCTGTCCTCTGTGCACTTTTGAAAGTGATCAGGAAGCCTCTGGGATGCTGAGCTTAGAGAGCCTCAAGAAATTTTGTAAATGGTAGAACTGAAAAAGAATCAAACCTGATCTTGTATAACCTGTTGGAGGGCAGGTCTTAGGGATCTAATGCTTGTTAAATGCAGAGGAACTCCAATGAGGGTTCGATCATATCTCCTCTCTAAAGTTTTTATGGCTTAGGGTCATCACAGCTGCCCAAGCATTTACGAAGTCTTCAATAGCTAATCCCTAAATGTTTGCACAAAACATCTAATGCTTCCCCAGTGTTTGTAAAAGATTTCCTTGGTAAACTACATTTCAGCAGAAAGAATCTCAATCAGAAAACTCATCAGTCTTCAGCTTTCTGTGATGTATACACTACCAGTACCGTAATCCTGAAACCTTACATTTTATAAATTTCCTGTGACATATATATAAATTTCCAAAAACCATATCATGACTCAGTCACTGAAATACAGACTGTTTTTCCTTCAGTCTGAGGGCCTCTAAGTATTCAGTAATAAACAGAGTAGATTATGAAATGCTGAAGCATGCCATGTTTCAAACTGGAGGAAGAGATGAGCAATACACAAATAAAAGTATAGTAGTTCTTACATAGAGCTACAAAGAGTAGGTAGGGTAACACAAAAAATAGTTAAGAGAGATTACTACATCTATTGTAATGCTGTTACTTTCTGTGGGCAAAAAATTCATTATCTTGCAATATTCTGGCCTCATAGATTAAAGTCCTTCTTTGACCCTCGGTGTAATACAATAGAAAAAATGTGGGAGCATTGCAAATGTTAAGTGCATTATCCCAGCTTCAGCTGCCTGGTAAATTTTCTAAAATATGCATTTCATTTTTTTTACAAGATACACAGAAGTTTTTATGTTAGATGATTATAACATTATTGGTATTGCACCCTGAGATCAAGAGTGCAGAAGTTATGCTGTTATTAATACTGAAATGTAAATTAATTGAGGTGGAAGAAATATCTTAATAGATTTGGGATAGTTAATGCAAAAATTGGCGCAGTGCCTGCATTTTCTCTGCAGGGACAGTAATTATAGGTCTGCTTTTCTCTTTCTCTTTTCTAAATTTGGTCAGCGGCTGTAGCATTCTGTCATTCAAGGCGCTGATAGATCCTATGAAGTCATCTGCAACCTGTATAATGGTAAAAGGCACAAGGCTTTCACTAATACAGGTTTTAGAAAAGATTGTCTTTTCAAGGAATTACAACTCAATAGCATCCCTGTATGAATAATTTTAACAGCAAATGCCATTAAACAGTATTACAACATGATTGTACTGCTACTTTAAAGGTATGGGTTATTTTCCACACTGGCTTTATCTGGACAGTTGAGTTTGGTTCTGCAGATGGCCTTTGCTGCCATCCCTGTGCAACAGACTTGGAGGAGCCAAGCTCAGCCTGGCCCAAGAGGTGGAGTGGGTTGAACAATTCCCAGGGAAATGTTAGCTCTGAATAGTGAGGGCGTTTCAGAGGTGCAAAGCAAATGAATGTTCGAAATGGAGAGCTGAAGAAAACCTGTGGTTTCAGAAGCTGTTAGATAACTTCACGGTGCATCAGATTTCAAGACATAGTGAAACACAAATATTTTATGAGACTTGTCTTCCCTCTGAGTCTATACCTCCACTGATCTTGTTTCCTGTTTTTAAGAAACCTGTTCTTCAATTCCTGCAGATGATAAAAATCAGTTTCTTCTTTAAGTTTTCCTTTAGATATGATGCATCTGATACCTGTAAGTAGAAAAGGGCAAAGTTTTCTCCCTCACAAAATATTACTCACAAATATTTTATTCATGAACATTCTACAGAACAAAGGAAGGAAACTGAGAATGGTTTATTTCTCCTAGTGCAATTAGATTTTTTTTTTTTCCAGTTTTTGGCTTATGATGCTTCTCTATGACTCTACCATTGTGTTCCCTCTGGAAAAATGTTCTTTATGAAGTCAGTGTCAGTTTACACTTTGAAAAACTGGCTCAGAAATGTGGAATTACAGAGATTAACATTGCGATCACTGTAGCACAGAAGGCACAACATGATTAAAATCCTCCTCTGAGGGGCCCAGAGAACTTATATAAATCAGCCTAATGAAAATTAGTAAAACTTTTAAAGGAGATCTCTTCAGTCTGCATTATCTCCCAACTGCACAGAAAAATCCTTCCCAAGGACAAGAAGAATTCCAGAGCATTGTTTCAAGACAAGTTTTCAGATCGGTTTTGTGGAGACTCTCATCTTGCCTGATCCCATTGCCAGTCTTTTTTCACTGAAAACTGTGCCTGAACCAAACTCAGCAGCTCCTTATGGAATGTAGCGATGACATGGAAAATAATAAAAAGGATTGTAAGCAGAGCACAAAGACTTAAACACATAGTATAAAGCACATCTAACCATGCAATTCTTGCTCAGTGCACCAGACTGTGTTTTAAAGTGGCCAAAGGGGCCAGTGGTCACATTGTCTCATGGGGTTCTGGAGTAGATGGTCTTGTGACCTGACCTGATAGCACTACTGTGTTGGGGTTTTTTTGTTTGTGTGGGGTTTTTGTTTGTTTGGTTTGGGTTTTTTTTGTTTTTGTTTGGGTTTTTGTTTTGTTTTGTTTATTTGTTTGTTGTTTTGTGTGGGTGGTGGTTTTTTTTTTTTTTTACTTTGAGAATAGAGAGGAAAATGTAGAGATTAAAAACATTTATTACATTCTTTCATGTAATTGCCCCAGTTCTACTTTGACTCTGTTTTTTGACAAACAAACAAGAAAAAATTATTCAGTGAAAATTTTAGGACTAGGCCGTACAAGATAGAAATTGACCTTACCAGTCCTCCACCCTGTGTTCATCTACTAATTCCTCATAAACTGCTAGTTTAAGCAGGGATGCAGATGTGCATTCGGGGAATGGAATGACCTGACAGTTTCCCTTTACAGCAGCTTTTGTAGTTTCTTTTGAAAAGTGCCACATAATTTCTGACTTCCATGTATCATGGGAGAACCAGATCATGTTTTTTTATCCCATCCCCTGAAACTTTCTGAGTCTTGACACCTTGTAGGGGAATGGGAACAATCTGCATTATGCAGCAGGGAACTTCCCAGTCCTTTCTCTTATACTCCTCTTCCAGACTTCAAATTACCAAATTTATTGGAGGAGCACTGATTCTGTCTCTTGTTTATGAAGAAATGTCCCAGAGAGAAATTGTGACTATGTTATAAACCTGAATAATTTTGAATTCTGCGTTGTGAGATTTTGACTCCAGTATATTTTTTGAAGCATTGGATATAAATGACAGTGATGGTTTGAAATGTCCTATGCCCACAAAGAAAGACTGAGAGAAAAAGGAAAAAAGAGATGTAGATTTTTATGACTTCTGATTCCTTAATCCTGCTTTATGTCTGTAATATTTGGAACAGTTAAAAATATCTGTAAAAGTAATGATTGCATCACTGTTCAGGAACGGATTATAAAGTAGAAGAATCACTCCTGTGACTGCTTCCAGTTCTCCACCTCATTTGGAAACAGTTGTTTGTCAGAAAACAACATATTAGGGCAGAATGGTCAATGATTTAAACTGAAAAAAAAATCTTTGCATAATACAAAGAGTAGGATGGAAAAGTAATAATTGTTCCATCTTCCCTTTATATGCTTCATGTGTCTATTTATAGAGAAATGTGATTTTCTGAAACTTAATCTTTGACGGTACTGAAGTTATGAATTATGTTGAGAAAATGGATAAAACTATTATATACCATTAACTCTGTCTTCTAAAAGCTCTAAATAAAAATAATGTTGTAGTCATAGACATTCCTTTAGAAGCAAATCTCAAAATCATTCTAGTTATTTAATGAAACAAAGAAGTCCTAAGAAATGTAATTCAGGTGAAGATGATGTAGACCTGGTCCTTTGGTTCCTGTAGCTCATTCCTTTCAAATGTGATTAAGTACATTTACGATTTGACTTCATTTCAAATATGTTTGATCTTAACTGCATCTATGCTCAGACAGTCAGCTATACTTACTAGACAAACGTATCTTCTTATTTTTTTACTCTATGTTAATAAATTTTTTTTTTCTTCCTTTTGGATCTTCTTGTATACTTTGTCTCCTAGCTTCTGGTAGTATAGAGGAAGAATGATAAATAACTTTGCCTTTCCTTTTTAAAGCTTGCCATAAAGATATAATAATTACATATAATTCACAAGCAAAAAGAGATTCAATTTGCATATGAATGGATAGATGTTTTCTGCCACATCATCATTAAGATATGGGAACTTTATTGAAATTTAAGTCTAATGTTAGGCTGAGACAATTGGAATAAATCTTAGTAAAATGTAATGAAGGGAATCTGCTGGATCAGATGTTACAAAGTACTGTAATCAGATAGCTTATAACCAGCATCATCAAGAAAATTATAAAAATCAATATTTCCAAGTTTTCTGTACAGCCTTCAACTGGTCATGATATAAAATACAAGCATAACATAATTATTGAAAAAAATCTGCAGCATTTTGACACTGAATTTCGGCATTCATTTCACTTTCGTAGACAATTTTCAGATGTCAGCATTTCACATTTCAGACGGATCTGTCATTACTATTCAAGGATATTACTATGAAGCAAACACTGATTACTCCTATTAGTTGTGTTTTTTGGTGGCATTTTGTTTTGTTCTTGTTTTATCAAATGAGAAACCTGCTGGAATCAAAAGTTGTTTTGATTAGCTCAGAGGAAGATTCACAAGCATGTTTCATTTTTAAAGAGTTAAATTATTCTTGTACTCTTTCACAACTATTAGGGTTTGCCCAGGAGGTGAAAAGATTGTTATGCAGCTATCATGAAGGCACTGTAAATGTAGCATTGATTTTTGGGGTTCACTGGTTTCAACTGTAAAAAGATTTCAGTTTTGTGCACTACATTAATACCTCTTTTTATTGAAGGAGTCTGTCCCAAGGGCACAAAACCCGGTGTTATCGGCAACAGTGGAGAAAAATGTGAAACCCTGAGAAATAAAGGAGCTAGCTAGCATTTTTTTATTTGTGTATAGCTGCAAGGCTTGTAATTTCAGTTTCTCAGCTTTTAGGAGAGTAAAGGTATGGCGAGTCAATCCAATGCAAAATACCTTTCAAAGTATTTAGAGACTTTAGCTGCCATCTGATCTTGCATAGACACATGTCTAGCTCATGGGTGATGTCCACTCAGGGTTGTTCTCTATATTTCTAATGAAAAAGTGTTGATTGACAGCTGAAGGACATGTGACCAAATTAGGCTTTATTTTTTTGAGGTCTGAGCATGCTGGAAGGGAAATGGGCATGAGAAAAGATTATGATCTTCTTTCCCCTGTGCTTGCATAAGCATAAATCATTAGTTAATTGTTCGTATTTTGCGGAGAAGCAGTGATACAATGTTGGCATAAATCAGGCACTGTACAAATTCATTGTAAATCAAGTTAACGGCTGGTCAGAAAATAGGATTTCATGGGGTTTGTCATTTTTCATTCTTTAGATAAACTAGGGAGGAAATAAGCCTGTCACAATCTTTAACAACAAGCTAATAGAACTTTAAGATCTGATGCTTTAATCTGGATGCATTATGTCCATAAAGAATAGGCCATGGTCTCACAAGTCTTTCAGCTTACAGTAAACGGTGTACATCAATACTGAGCACTCATGATGTCTCAGTTCAGGGGGGTGGTTTAGTAAAGGTTTTTCCTGGTAATTAAATGCATAAAATTTTTTGTTTGCTCATCAATTACAAAACCAGAAAGGTTAAATGTAGAGTAGGGTGTTTTGCAGGGTAAAAAATGTGGTTTTGTGTATTTACATGGCAGCACTGATAACCGAGCCACACTTACTGAGTCTCCTGTAGTTGAACTCCACTTAAGAGACTAAGTTGTGACCACAAGCAGAATGCCTAGCAGAAGACTTGGTAGAAAATAAATTGTCCTACAAGTAGCTCTGTGACATTGTCCCCCAGAGAAACACTTCCAAGGGTGTATCTGCAGAGTCACGCTGCTGTGCAGTGAGAAAAGAACAAATGTGCAATGCCCAAGGGCTTCCTTATCTGATGACCACCACACTCTTGCTATCACATTAACCATGCCATTGTGTGAGCATCCTTATGCCAGTCTCCAGCCGGTGCTGTCCAGGTGGGAAGTCAAAGGGAAGGGTCTTGGTTCACTGCACATAAACCATAATGCATATTGGTGAAGCCTTCAGTCACAGTCCAAAGTGTAGTTCTGCTTTTTTCTGGTGAAGGAAAGAAGGTCAACAAGGGTATTTGCTTTACTTTTTCCACCCTTATTCCACCTCCACATTGGTTTTGTATTACTTGCAACTGCAAGATTTGGCCAGGGATGTTTGTAATAGCTATTGCCATTCATTAGTTGCTTGGTTTAGCCCCCTTTCCACTGCTGAAAATCCTGAGAGCTCAAGACACAGTGCCTGACGCCATATACATTGTCAATAATAGAGTGAAAAAGTTTTACCTGAGAAGTTAATCGTGTAGTGAAGAACTATGGCATGCTAGTATGACATGACAAATGCACATGCTACAGGGATATGAAATGGATGTAAATGATGATTATGTGCTTAGAGAATGAAAATCAAAAGCATGTAAAGGATGAGAGGTAAACACATAAAATCTAGAACAAACATAGTTTCAAAGTTTCTAATCCATAGTTTCATTAGTTTCTAATCCCACCAGCTAGGTAGGATTTTTTGGCTAGCTCAGCTGAATAACTTTCACATCTGCACGAGAACCTTTGCATGAACATGCATTCAAGGTTTATGACCAGAGAAATTTAATTGAACTGTCAGGCTTTTATTATCTTAATAATATTAATGTATTAAACTAAATAAAGTTATGAGATTGATAATATCTTTTACCACAGTTAAAATAAGCTAAAATTTTTATTTCCTAGCTACTTGGTACTAAAGCTGTTCCACAAACAATACACAAGGAAGCCCAGTTCATCTCTGTCTTACATTCCACTGTTTTCTGATCCTTTATCTTCTGCTTAACCTGACTAAAGCTAAGGTGGCCTAACCTACTTGTAATAGATGCCCATTTTGCTAAAATACTACTTATATCCTAATATTTCATCACCTACTATATCTTATATTTTTTTTTTTTCATGGCGAATGTTGTACCCTGCTAAAGAGTTAGACTTAAATGGTACATGTATGCTTCCTGTATGAAACCCACATTTATTTTCAGTGGGGGCAAACCCAGGTCTAATATGAATATAATTGATTAAAGCATAGAATCATTTAGGTCAGAAAAGACCCTTAACATCAACTCCAACCGCAAACATAACACTATCAAGTCCACCACTAAACCATGCCCCTAAGTGTTTACATCTTTAAAAACCTCCAAGGATGGTGACTCAATCACTTCCCCTGGCAGCCTGTTCAAATACCTGACAACCCTTTCCATGAAGAAATTTTTCCTAATATCCAATCTAAAACTCCCCTGGCACAACCTGAGTTCATTTCCTCTCGTCCTATCACTTGCTACTTGGAAGAAAAGATCAACCCCCTCCATGCTACAACCTCCTTTCAAGTAGTTGTAGACAGTGATAAGGTCTTGCCTCAGCCTCCTTTTCTCCAGGCTAAACAGGTCCAGTTCCCTCAGCCGCTCCTTGTCAGACTTGTGCTCCAGGCCCCTCACCAGCTTCGTTACCCTTCTCTGAACTTGCTCCAGCACCTCAGTGTCTTTCTTGTAGTGAGGGGCCCAAAACTGAACACAGGATTTGAGATGGGGTCTCACCAGGACTGAGTACAGTGACACAATCACTTCTCTAGTCCTGTTGGCCACACTGTTTCTGATACAAGCCGCGATGTTGCTGGCCTTTTGGCCACCTGGACATACTGCTGGCTCATGTTCAGCTGACTGTTGACCAACAGCCCCAGGTCATTTTTGGCCAGGCAGCTTTCCAGCCACTCTTCCCCAAGCCTGTAGCATTGCATGGGGTTGTTGTGACTCAAATAAAGGACCCAGCACTTGGCTTTGTTGAATCTCCTACAATTGGCCTTGTTGTATCTCATACAATTGGCCTCAGCCCAATGACCCAGCCAGTCCAGATCCCTCTGTATGGCCATCCTACCCGCCAGCATATCAATATTCCCACCCAACTTGGTATCATCTGCAAATTTGTAAAGGTGCATGCAGTCCCTCTGTCCAGATCGTCAGTGAAAACATTGAACAGAACTGGCCCCAATACTGGGCCCTGGGGAACACCACTCATGATCAGCTGCCAGCTGAATTTGGCTCCATTCACCACAACTCTTTGAGCCCAGCCACACAGCCAGTTCTTTACCCAGTGAAGAGTACGCCCATTCAAGCCATGAGCTTCCAGTTTTTCCAGGAGAATGCTGTATGAAACAATATCAAAGGCTTTATTAAAGTCCAGGTAAATACCAACCATAGCCTTTCACTCATCCACTAAGCAAATATGACAGTTAAGTACAGCATTTAGGTAGTGATGCAAGGTTATGTTATCTTCACGGTATATACTTTAATACCTAACATTTGGGTGAAGTGGGAAGCTTGTTCTTTCAAATTGTACACACTCTAGAAGAAGAACAATTTTTTTTTCCTGTGGTTGTGTAGATACTGCATATTCAATATTGACATGTTTTACATGGACAGAAAACATCCTTGGCCTTGAAGCAAACCATACACGATGCTTATGTCCATACTACAGTGTTTGGCCTTGAGCACCCTCCGGACCTTACATAGTGTCCCTGTCACCCTGAAACATAGTAGTTCATATTTTCTTGGTTTTGCCAAATCGAAGTGCCTGAAATCATACAAGGGCTGCCTTCCAGCTCATTAGAGTTGTGAACTCTTACAGTGTGGAGCTGAGAGTCAGTGTACTGTGCCCTGATCTATATAGCAGAGGTGTTGATAAGTGCAAGTTTGCAGCACAAGTTGGAAGACTGTGGAGCCAAACCTGGTGCAGCCTTGTTCATGATGCCTACTGGGAGTTGTGACTGCAGCTTTCTGTCTTTCATATAATGTCTGAGGACATCGTCTTAGAGAGCGCTGAGGTAAATCTTGCTGGGAAACTGAGTACGTCAACAGTTAAGGATGGTGGTTTATCAGGGAGAAGAGCTTTGTCCCACTTCGTGGAGTGGTTTTGTTTAGTAGTAAAGTATTCATGCTTTTAAAAATATGTGCCTACTTCATGTCTTTCTTTGCCAGCAAGATCTGATTTTAACAGGTTTGCTAAGAAAATGGGAATTTTCTTCCTTGAAGGCAGATTCTTATATGAAAAAGTTCCATGTATAAATGAGTCTCTAAGTTTCTTGCTTTCTTCTTGACTTCAGACAGTTGTGGATATTACTTATAAATGGAGCTGGTTGGGAAATAGACTTTTCGCAACACATTGAGACTTTTGGTGGAGAGATTTCTTTCGTTGAATAAGAGGAGGGGGAAACTTTAGCATCACTATTTTTTACAAATCAGGAAATTAGCAGTGTTTTATTTTGACATAATCCTCCAGTGAGACATTATATATTAAAAATAAAATAATCTCATCTTGACACTAAAAGCACTCATGGTCATGGTGCCCTTGTACAGTAGTTGCTTAGCCAAAACGATGTGGAACAAAAGGGCCTGGAAATCCTTGGAGGTGATGAACTAAAATGTTTGTGAGAGCCAGTGTCCTGAAAAAAATAACTCTATGAGGTAACTAGGCACTAAATGCCCAAGCGTTTTAGATCTCTGTCAGGGATATTGTCAAGGAACAAGAGAGAAGCCCATGGAAACTCGGGTACCACCAGAAATGTCTCAAATTTGCATGTTCCCATAGGATGTTTTCATTTTTGTGAATCAGTTTCCCAGTTGCAAAAATGTCACACTAGGAATAGTTTTGACCTTAATCGATTTGTTATTTGACTCTTTGCAAATGAAAGACTTCTGTTGTTGCAGCACAGCCTGCTTATAAAATGCCATGAGGGTTTCTGTGGTTCTATCTAGAATTTTGCCACCTTGTCCGTCTTTGCCACTTATTCAATATGCATGATGTGATATGGTAATAAATGTGCAGCTCTCACATTCACATAATAGTTCATTTCCCTTGGGGTTTAACAAGGGTAAAGGTGCAAATACTGGTATTCAGCTTCTTAAGCCTCATCAGTATGGCAAAGAAGTATTGAAAAGTCACATTATTTCCACATTTCAGTTATGCTTTCTGTCACATTCATACAGCCAATCCAAATCAGTATTATTACGGGGTTGGGTTTTTTTGGTTTATACTTGTTTTTTCTTTTAAGATAAACAGCCAGGATACTTTATGTAATGCTTCCCCTTTACTAAATTATGGCTGCTTTGTGCACTGCTTGTATGTCTCTCACAGTTAGTCAGAGAAAATTAGCTTCTGTGTTCTGTATTAGGTTAAAACTGGGGTCATACTTCAATTTACAAGTATCTTACTATGCAGCTGGCTACACTTATTTCAGTGAGCCTGATGGTAAAGTGAAGGCCACTGTCACAAGTGAAAAATGATGCCAGAAATAGGGCAAATAATATTTTAAACACAGGGACTTCTATTTCAGGCAGCATTTTATTAATCTGACTCAATGAAAATAAATTGGCAATCTTAAAACAATGAACAACCATCTCTGGCTTGAGGTAGAGTCATCTGAGCTTAAAATGAAGGGGTAATTGTTTGACTTTTAGTAGTACAACTGACATCTGCTAAGCAGCAAGATTAATCACAGCTGATTGTGTGCTAGGGCTGCCTTTAGGGTATATTCCAGACCTTCTGCTGCACTTAAGAGCGGTAATCTGAATTCAAATGGGAGACCTGTCAACTAAACAGCTTCTCAGATAATAAAAGGCATGTATGGTGTTTACCAGGCAGCCCTCAGTAGTATTGAACTGTTTTGTTTCTAGTCACATTTAGGTGGAAGAGGCATAACATTGCAGTGTTTAGGAAGGCTGTAATGTCCGTGTGATCTGGTAATATAACACTTCACCTGGAACTGTCCCAAACACATGGAAAGAGAAATTTCAGTTTATCTGAGATCTTGTTACTTATATCTGACCTAATAAAGACTAAATAAAAAATAAAACCAATGTGCAGAGAAGTAGAAAAGAAATTCATAAATATCATGTGCCTAAATTAAAGGAAAACAATCGAGCAAACACTCCTATGACGAATGAAGCTTCCCCTACCTGGCAAGCACTGAAGTATATGCATTTTTTATTCTTATTAGCATCCCATTGAACATGCTTAAAGGTTGATTATAATTCCGTAAAACACATACAAGCCATTGCCTTGCACAGAAAATAGAATAAGTATTGTCATTAGTTTCTGATCATAGCTATCCCTAGATAAACATCAGCAGCACTCTGATGCCTTCAGTAGGAGCTGAGCCTTTAAAAACACCTATCTCTGGGAATGTTCACTTACCTAATTCACCTGCATATTGCTTTCTAGTTTCTTTATTGATTACTGTTTGCAAGCCCTTACTGAAAGCACTTAAAGGCCTTACCTGATACTTTTTCTCCCTTGCTTGCTCTGCAAGTTCAGGATATTAGTTTGGTGTAAATGTCAGGTTGAAAGAACTGCCTTTCACATTGTTTCAACCTGGCCTTTCTGCATCGATCTTTAAGCTCTTCATGAATAAAATTTGTAACTGTGGTTGGCAGTCTGGACCTGGCATTTTATTAATTGCGTTCTACTCTTGGGAGCCTTTTCTTTTTGCATGTTTTCTTTCAGTCTCCAATAGTGAAAAAGCTCTTTTGCCCTCCTCATGCTTCTGTGCTCCAGAATGGTCAAGGCTCAGTAGGTGCTTAGTCATGTCAGCCTGGCACATTTTGGATTTTCTCAATATAAAACTAAATGGATTTGCTTTGAGCTTCATTGCTTGCTGAGTAAGTTCAGGATGTTAATTCAGTCTAAATGTCAAGTTAAAAGAAATATGCTGAATCATCTTGTTAACTCAGCATACTTTTTACTCTGACCTTTCCTTAGAGACGTACAGGTATTGCTCGATTAGTTTCAGTCTTTCCAGAAGAATGGTGGAATTTTATAAGACTACATCATCCTTTTCTCTCTGAGATGATAAAATTCACACTGGACAGGCTTCATACTGTCTTTGACTGTATCCATCCCTACTTACTCATTGCACTTTGAATTATTCTTTTGTCACAAAACTCAACAAATGAAAATTGTTGCTCAAAAGTGAGCTGAATTTGCAATATTCATATTTAATGAATACTGACTTGAAGGGGCCTGGGCTTATCAGTGAATCATTGCTAGAGTAGTTTGTATCTTGGTTGGACTTATGTTGGACCCCTTGAAATTGGAATTAGAAGGAAATATAGAGAATTATTTAAAATACCTGTCTTGCTTTTCTTGCATGTAATTGCCAAAAACTACTTATCTAAAACAAAATTAGCCTGTAAAAGGATTTGTTTGTCATCTGTTAAACTGCCACTTCATTCTTACAGGATTTTAACCACCACACAAAAATTTTAAAATATGCTAAAGAATAGCCATCACCTACCTTTAATTCATAAAAATCTGCTATGACATCCTTATGTCTGTCCCCTAAGAGTATATGAGAATGCATGGCAAATAACTCAAATGAACCACTACAGTGTGGTAGCAATTTTTTCTGCTTGGATACAAAATTCGGAATCTGTATTGATTGTTTCCAGTTGCCTCAGTATTGTGTTATTCTTCTTGTTCCCCTATAACCCAAAAATAACCCAAAAATCTGTGCTACCTGCCAAAATAATTTATAAAAGTGCTTCCCTTGGTACAGCAGCAGAGTAACAACAATATAGTAATATACTCCTCCCCCTCCACAAACCAGAAAGAAATTTGAGGGAAAACTGATATTATTTAGAACCAAAGTTCCAACAAAGCTATCTTATTTACCAGTCATAGTCTAGGAGGTTACTTGAGTCTTTTTCTTACTGAAATTGTTTCTTTGCCTTAATAATGCTAATTTACATGCACCTGGAGCTGTCAAGTTTCAAAACAACGAGTAGTACCAAAGCCAATATAACATGATGAGCTATTGGTGTTTTTCACTGTTTTCTTCCAAAGTGAGCATGACTATCAGAAACCAGTTACTTCATATGTTTTACTTTACATATGATTGCAGTTTGTAGATAAAACTGAAACTGAGTTTGCAAACTAACCAATTTTTGCAAAATTGCACATTTTACTTTTCACATGTAATGGATTTTTCTTTCCTATCAACACCATAATTCATTGTCAGTATACTTTACAATTGTGCTTCAGCACTATCTGTATCATGCTCTTTCTGCAGAGAAATGACAAGGATTTATCTAAGCGCGGTGAAGTTACCACAGCTCATCACTTTTACAAATGCTTGGCTCTTTCCTAGCCATGCCAGTAGGTCTCTAGCTGGGGTATTAGTGCTATAAAAATGCCACTTTTTCCCTAAGTGATGCTGATGTCTCCATAGAAATCACTGACTTGCCCTAAAGTGAACTTGGTAAACTTTGTTTCAGTGAAGACCAGCAGTGGCCTGTTGCAAAGTAAACTACAAATATTCTGTAAGTACAACTATCTTGGATGAATGCTCTGTGATTTAGGGAATTTTAACAATTGCCTGGCATTCATAGGCTTATTAGCTGCCTAATCTCATGTTCAAGGTAGTTACACAAAAATATCTCTGAGAGGAAAAATCTTTCAGAAGTCTGTTTTTGTCTGCCCTCTTTATTATGTGCATGCACAATGAATTGTGGCTCTTGACACATCATTGCTGTTCACAGCATAAAGGTAAAAAATGTCATTCTAGAAAAAAAAATAAGTATATATAGGTAGTGAAGTAAAATATGAAGTCAGGAGTGTCTCTTCCACATAAAATGACAGATGTAGCATCTGCTATTCTGCAATATAAGTAGATTATGGAAGTGGATTCATCTTAAAGATCCAGAAAAATCTTAGACACTAATAACTGAATGTTTCATAATCTCTAGCTTAACTTTTTCATTTGGATATAAGGCAAAATGTGCAACAAGAGCATTGTTCTCTGTGATGAATGCTGTATGCAGTTCCCCTGATGGTTCCCCTGGAGCATAGGGGAGCCCAAGCAGTTGTCTCTCACCCTGGTATTTTGCTCCTGACAATGACTATGGCAGATGTTGTCTAGGGAGTATGTGCAAACCTGGTCCCACTCTGCAGCCCATTGCCTCAGGTTTCCCCAGTGTCCACTAACATATATATTTGGTCTAATACCTCTTGCATTTTAACCTCAAATAGATCTGAGTCCTTTAATATATCTACCACAAAGAATTCATGGGATCTTCCGAACATCTTTGGCAGTTGTCATGGTTTAACTTCAGATGGAAAATAAGCGCCACACAACTACTTGCTTGCTCCCCACTGATGGGATGGGGGAGAGAATCAGAAGAGTAAGAGTGAGAAAAAATTGGGTTGAGAGAAATACAGTTTAATAGGTAAAGCAAAAGCTGTACATGTAAGCAGAGCAAAACAAGGGATTAATTTACTACTTCCCATGAGCAAGCAGGTGTTCAGCCATCACCAGGAAAGCCAGGCTCCATCGCGCGTAATGGTCACTTGGGAAGACAAACGACATCACTCCAAATGTCACGCCCTTCCTTCTTCTTCCCCCAGATTTACATACTGAGCAGGACATCATATGGTATGGAATATCCCTTTGGCCAATTGAGGTCAGCTGTTCCAGCTGTGCCTTCTCCCAGCTTCTAGGTCTGTCAGATGCTTTCAACATTTTGATTACCAATTTGGATGCTGAGGAAGGAATCTATGTCTAAAGCTGTCAGTGAACATTAGGATTGGTCAAGGCAAGTGCAGAGTTTTGCTGAGATGGGAGAAATCATATAGGGTGGCTAAACACATTTTGGGAATGAGTATGGCCTAAAGAATCTAATTTGAATAGTGAGTCACAAACAATATATGAGTTTGAGAACAAGATAGCTTTGCAAACAGAATAGATCTTACGGTGGGACAGGTGAGCAGAGGTGTGGAGCACCTGACCTTGGGTGCTCTGTTCTATGTGCTGGTTTTGTTAAATCAAGATAAGAAAATATTGAGAACAGACATGTGAAAAGTTTTCCAATATAAAAATAGTGCTACTCAAGAAAAACATTTGTGACTAATTAGGCTTACACACCCTTACACTAATGGAAAGACAAAAGGAAAGAGTTCTTACAAAAGAAAATTTAGATCAGATACTACTAAAGATTTGTAAGGATTTAAGTACTGAAATCAGAGCAGGTTGTTCAGGGATATGAAATATCTTTCTATTAGGCAGTAACTCTCAGGCTTGGGGAATACTTACCCCACATTAGAGTATGTACTGGGGAGGGGGAAAATGACAGACACCACCGGTTCTCTTAAAAATCCTTCCAGTCCTCTAGCTGTATGATTTTAAATGTATTAAAATTCATATTATTCTCAACATTTATTTACAAAGGTTATAAAACAAATTCATCAAGGTAACAGGAAATTTGCAGTACTAGGGTAGTTTACAGTAATATGAAAATGAAATAGTAAGAAAACAAATAAATTCAGTCCTTTACCTCCATCAGCTGCTCTTTATTTAAATGTGCATCTGACAAAGGAAAACAAACTTTAAGAATGCCAGAATTTTGAATGTGTAACAACAGCTATAGCCCCAAATTTTGCAGAAGGAGCTGATTCCATCACATTTGGTATTTGTTTTCAGTTAGTTAGTGAATACTATAAGACGTGTTTATTATACTTTGTGATGCATATTTCAGTGTTTCTGTTCCAACAGAAGAGACATTTTCTTTTATTTCACGCATTATGTCCAACTTTAGGAGACAGACAAAGGACAAAATTTGGCTTAATCTAGAGTTGAAAAATTGAGTCAGCTGGTAAAAATATAGTTCAGGGACACCTTATTGGAAAAAAAAAAATAGTTACATATGTTTTGTCATAGTCCTTTGCTCTGTTTTGTAATGATGTTTCTGACTCTGCAGGGAAGATATCTAGATGGTTCCAGTTTACATCATCATTTGGTGTAAAACCAAAACATAGGAAAAAAATTGCATTTATATCCCACCTCACCCAAATGTATTAATGACTTTCAAGTTTTCATGCGTCATTGTTTCCATAGACTCCATCAAAGAGGACACATGGAGCAGAAATTAAAAGTCTGTTAGTCAGCCCATACTTTTAAGTTGCAAGTATTTGGAAAACTATAAAGTTTTGACCCATACAGAAAAGCTTCTTATTTTTGTTGCCCTTGTTCATAATTCTAACAAAGAATAATATTTAACATCCAGCTTCCCATCTTTCTGTATTTCATAGGAGCTGCAGTCTGTTCTTACTTATGTCTTACTGTGTATGGCAATGCCTATGGTAAGAACATGTAAATGCTGATCTCACATCTCCACATCATCTGGATGGACAGACTCTTGTCACTGCTTTTAGATTTGGCACTCCAGGACTTTTTTTTTTTTTCTGATCCCTGTCTTTCCATGTTATATTGCTGTCCACCAGCTGCCTTATGTTACATCCGACAACTTCAAAATCCTTTCCCATAATTTACACCTGTTTTTCTTGTAATGTCTTGCCCTTTTTAGGAGTAGCATGTCTAAATCCGGTAAGAACTGTTGAAGTTTATGGATCTCTGCAAATAATGAAGCTTGCCTTTCTGAAAGCCTGAAGATTGTCAGTGTTGCAGCCTCAGAACAGTCACTGTCACCCTCCATCTCCTACATCTTGTTTTCACGTGGAGCGATGGATGACTGCCTACAGTAAACAAGATCCTCCCATCTTAGAGAAGGTTTCTGCCAGTTGATGTTTATCCAGACTGAGAGGTTTAACAGGTCCACTACCTCCCCTTTTTGGTGGGCCCTGATGTGAAGAAGAATTCTATTTCATGGAGGTGATCCTCAAAATAGTGTTAGAGGGGTAGCCAGTAGATGTTCCCAGACTGAAGCTGTGATGGTTTTCCTACAAGGATGCAAATGCCATTAGGAAGGGCAGCAGGCAGCATTACAAAGACAGTAACTACAGCATCTGACTAGGAAAACCTCTATGGAGGAACCCCTAGAAGAAGTCACATAATATGTACTAGAGAACAGATGTTACTTCCTCTGTGCCTAATAATATATTCTTTCTTTCCCTAGTCTCTGATATTTTCCTCACAGTTTTTTATGTTATCTTCCCCTTGTAGCATCAAATCTTTGGTCTAATACTATGAATATCCCAATTCCAATATGAATTTTTATTTTATGGAGACAGAAACTTTACACTAGAAAAAGGAATTGTTTGAGTTTTTTTAAATAACTGTATTTATAGTAGGTGGATCTAAAAATCATGCAAAGTACCTCATACTCTGGTTATTTAGAGTAGCCCTGGAAGATACAGCTTCTGAACTCACAAGCCAGGGACAATTAGTAGTTTATTGAACAGGGTTTTTCATAAACCAGATTTGTTTTACTTTTATAGGAACCTCTTTCATGAATAATAAATCAAGAAGTGAAAACTGCTTTTCCATATTTGTTATACCTGTACTGTCTTTATTAATGATATACAGGCTGAGGGTTTCTCTATACATGTAATTCTGTCATACATATACATATAGCCAATATAGCACCAGTTTGTGCAAACTGACCAGATGCAGAGAAATATTTGTAATGTACTGCATAACCGTAAGTCTCTTAATAACAAGTGCCTCCTTACCATGCTGTTCGTGTGCTTGCAGCTTAGGTGTGCCTGGCAGGAAGTGGGACCCTTTAGTATTTACATACACACCATATTCTGGAGACACTTTGCCCTCCTCACCCATCTAATGGGTAGGGGGTTTGATGAGAGAATTACAGAGTTTTTAGTACGGGCTTCGGTCTGGTTTAATCCCAGATTATTTTGTTTTTAATCACAAGCACAAGTTGCTGCACAGTTGAAGACTGCCGTACAAGGTAATGTATCAACTCAAGAAATTTTAACAGTTTCGTTCTGCTTATCTTGCCCCTTAGTAGTCTAAAACAAATATGAAACTTTACAGCAGTTTGAGTATAAGGTTCCTAACTAGAAGTCTGATTTATAGAGGACTGTCTGTAGTATACAAGCTACAGAAAAGGAATTTGTCTTCATTTTCTCAGTGCTAGGATAGATGTATGTTTATAAACACCCAGGCTGGGTACAACTCAGCCAATTTCCCCTTGCTTACCCTTTGCAGTGTATCACAGTAAGGGCTATAGAGACCTAACTTCTCCAGGTGCAACAGAATCCTAGGTACAGTCTCCTGAGGAAGAATAAAAAGTATACACCTGAGGATGATGTGCTGTAAAGTGAGAATAAAATTCAGGATGGTGTTTGGGCTCCTGCTGAGAGAGGAGGGATTGAAGACTTCCAGACTTTACAGGTTTGGGTTTGTTTTGTTTTGTAGAGTTTTTTTACTGAATATACCTGTGCCATGGTAGGTTTAAAATAATTTGAGGGAAAGGGTCTGTCATGAATATGGAGAGAATGCTTTCAGGCCAGTTTCAGCATAATTGTTATCTTTGTAAACATGCCAAGTAGAGGAGAGCTTTGAAACCACTTTGGATTTATATTCTGTGCAGAGTCTACAGAATGTGACAGGCAGATCCTAGCACATATATTAGGCTGATTTAAATATAAATTGCTACATGTCAAAGGCATACCCTCATGTCTTCAATGATGCCTTGCTTTATCTTAACAGTCAGTAGAAATATCAATGGGGTGGGAGCAGATTCCTCAGTAAAGTGTTGGAAAACTTGACCTCTCCCCAGGAAAAGGGGTAATTCTGGCTAGGTACTGAAAAACTGCTGATGCCTGAGAGATTTTGGCATTTAATTTCACTGAGGGGAGGGTAGTTACCAATGCAAAGGAAAGGAAAGCTCAGGTTCTCACCCACATATGCTAGCCTGGTGAGAAGCAGTGTTAAATGTAAGTGAGAAAAAAAGTATATAGGGGAATACCCAAGTTCCACATTATCCTGATACTTTTTTTTTTCTTTTAATTCACACCCCAGATTCAGAAGAAGCATTGATATTTACTATAGAAAAAGGTTATTGTTAATCTCTCTCAAGAGGTGAATAGGCCAGTGAGTCATACTTACATCATAGTGTTCCTCTTCAACCTTGGATGACTTTTTCATTAAGATGGCAGAAGTCATAAACCAAACTACAAACACACCTGAAGGGTGGGGAGAAGGCATTAGTGTGTTCTGATTCCAACTGAGTAAGTTTGCCAGTCTCAGATGACATTTACTCTGACTTTCATAATTTTTGTCCTTGTCAATTACAACACACAGGCTCTTATTTCCTGCTTTAGCTATATCATTGTTCCAGTCTTTTGAAGTATTATTTTTTGTCATTTTTGATTGAAAACACTTTTGCTTTAGATGCGGGCCAATGTGCACCCTGTTTCCTATGTAGATGGTAGCATTTTATTGCCTAGCATCAAATAGTAACTTTCAAACCTGGAAAGAAATTTTACACCTGTCAGTTCATCTCTTTTCGAAGAGTTCAACCACATTAGTGATTTTGCAGATATACATTCTGCATGGTTCTGTCTCTGGAAGAAAACAAGAAGGAATTAATGTCTGGTATTTCCCTTTCTGCTCCAGAAATTCTTCAATGCAAAATACACTGAAGTCAGCTTTAAAAAACAGAAGTATGTTTTCATTTTTCCTTTCCCTTAACTTCAGCTGGGCTGTTAGGTCATTCAAAGCAATTGCAAAAGTTATTAAAACAAAAAAAGTCCCACCCAAACCCAGAAGCTGGTTATTGGAAAAGTAAATCTGTTAGAGGTATACTTTGTTGGCAAACATTTCAAAAAGAGGAGTCTTAAACTAAATTACTGGCTCGATTTTCTGAAAGTGATCTCAGCACCTTTCACCCTTATAAAAGCAAGTTTCGTTGCTAAGCAGCAACACATGCAATAATATTATTACATGTTATCTTTACAAAACTAGCTGCATTTCTAGTCTGTTATTGAAGAGTATCCTTCATACCTTCAGTTTTTCCTACCCGAGGTGGAATTCCTCAGTTTCACCTCACAGATTAACCCAGTATTATGCACCATGGTTATAAGGTCACTCTCAGTCCTGACTTGGTCCATCAGCTACTGAATCTCTTTCAGAAATGTGTTGCATTTGCAGACAACACATCTCTTTAATCATGTAACTCTGGCTTAATTCAGCTATACAACAAAACCTATTGTTTTTTTAAATACCTTCTCCACACCATTACAATCAAAGCAGCCTACACTCTTGTTGATATGTCTTACCATGAAAATCCTCTAACCATGTGTCACAGAGGCACCCTGAGGTTAGTTTAAGGGACAACAGGGTCCAAAACAACTTTTATTAAACCAGTGAGAAGCAGGGTTTTAGCACTCCAAAAGTGACTTGAATACAGGTTCGGATATCAGTTGAGGAAAATTATTAAGGGGCAGCAACTAATACAACAGGAGGTCCACAGTGTGCATACACATGGCTTCACCAAAAACAATGCCCGAGCCGTCCCTGAGTCCAGGAAGAGTACACACTTGCCTGAACACGGTGTGGGATTATTTTAAAGGGATACACGTACTTGTATTGAGTACGGAAAGTGTATACTCACGATTCTGCGAGGGTAAATTTATAACATGCTCGCAATCCTGCGAGGAGAAATACACGTGCAAATATGCAGGGAATATTACACGTGCTTATGTGGAAGCACAGGAGGAAAATACACTCAGGATTCTGCGAGAACTAATTTACACACGTGCTCATATTGAGCACGGAAAGTACTCATGCAAATGTGCACAGAAAGTATAAATACATGTGCAAATGTGCACAGAAAGTGGATACACTCGCAATACTGCGAGGGTAAATTTACTCACATATGTGGTGGCAAGGCAAGCGGAGTCTCCGTCCTGGGGGCGGAGGGGGCAGTGGCTCCTGGTGGCAGTGGCTCAGCTGGTAACTCCAAGAGGTTGTGTGCAAGGGGCGGAGCCTCAACAAGAATCCCGTTTTTTAATAGCCTGATCAGATCTGACTGTAGGCATTCCAGAAGCTTCTCTGCACCCCCACACTGGCTGTGGGGTGCCCATGAAGCTTCCAAACATCCCTCACACTGGCCGTGGGTGCCCTTCCATATCGAAGGAGGGAGGGGAAGAGAGGGGGGTTTGCATTCTGCCACACCATGGGATAGATAAGCTTAATTAGTTCCCCAGGGCCTGGCCAATGTTAGTCTTTTGCCAAGTCTTTAATTTTCCTCCTGCCCCCCTGAAAAACACATAATTTCCTCATTTTTAACAATTGTTTTGGCAATGTTATCACTTTCTGGGCATATACTAGTGTAACATCCCAGGTTTACTGGGTGTGATGCAATGGGAATACAAGTAGTTGCCTCTATGTCCCTTTCCTTCTCTTTTCTGGGTGAGGTTCAGTTTGTGTAACAGTAGATACCAAAAGATTCAGCCAAATTAGTCTTCTAGTCTTCTTCCATAGTTAAAAGGAAGACAGTGGATCTGCTCAGGCCTTGCATTTCTTGTTGCCAGGTGCCTGATGGTGGCAGTCTGGATGCTCTGCACCAGGTGTGGAAGGATTCTGGATTTTGGCAATCAACAAACATACCAAACCCTCATTTTTCCCTGCAACAGGTGGAGAAGGACCTCCATCCAGGTAACTGCAACACTACGTATGGCCTGGAACTGATGTTCAGCTACTTTGAAGGAAAGGACCAGAAAAAAACAGCTTGTATTTGCTATCAAAGAGAGCCTGGCAACATTCAATTTTTCCAGGGCTCTGAACTTTTAATGCTAACCCCTGCATAGGGGCCATTGCATCTTTCACAACTCCCAGAACCAGAGAGAGCTTTGATTTCATGGTTTTTCAGGCCAAAATAGGTGTCTTCCTTGATCAAGCAGTACTCATCCCCTTTCTAGCACATACTGGAAGCAGAGTAGTGAATCTTGCCTTGAAAGCTTTGAAGTTTCTTTATCATCCAAAAGATATAATCTGGTTTTAGGCTAATTCAGGCCGACATGTTCTTGCTGAGCCCATTGATAGGAATGTCAGTTGGTATAAGTCAAGGCCATTCTATGCTCACTAAAACTGGACGTAGAAAAGCAATCAAAACAAGCAAGTAATACAGTTTGTGATTGCTATCAGTTCAGGAAAATTAGACCTGATGGCTTCAAGGGAATGGCTTACTGTCTATGACAGTCTCCCAAATTATCTTGGGAATTCATACAAATAGGGTAAGTCATGTTAGACACACAAAATTCCAACAACCTTAATATTTTATAGCAGACAGTTTCTTTTGATCATACTTTTCATGGAAAATTAACTAGAGTTTAAATAACTTCAGACATAATATTTGATGCTTCTTGCAACTCCAGGTTTTTTCAACTAACTGTATCTTCCAGATAGCAAACACACTTCACTGCCCTTTCAGTTTCCATTTTCCACATATCTTATTTTCTACACATCTTTCATTTGTTTCAGGCAGGTAAGTGCCATAGGAGTTTTACTGCCAATATCAGAGATAGCAGCTCTGTGCAGTCCTACAATTACTGAGGGCATACATACAAATAACATTTTTGAGAAGTGCATATCATCATAGACAATATATCTGCTTAAATGAGCTGCCAGTGTTGGTCACTCGTCAGTGTTATGGTGATTCTATTTCACCTCAGAAGCATGTTTTTTTCCTTATTGGGCACAGGTTTTAACATTTCCACATTGCTTTACTAGTTGCTGTCAGACCTTTGGATCATTCAGTCGGTCAGTCCCTATGTAGGAGTTAGTTATTTAGTATGAGGTACCTAGAGTGTGTTGTAGGCAGACCACTTCATAGAAGCATAGAATAGTTTGGGTTGGAGGGGACCTTCAAAGGCCATCTAATCCAACCCCCCTGCAATGAGCAGGGACATCTGCAACTAGAACAGGTTGCTCAGAGCCCTGTCCAGCCTGGCCTGGAATGTCTCCAGGGATGGGGCTTCTACCACTTCTCCAGGCAAGTTGTTCCAGTGTTTTATTACCCTCGCTATAAAAAAATTCTTCCTTATGTCTAGCCTGAATCTCTCCTCCTTTAGTTTAAAACCATTACCCTTTATTCTATTGCAACAGGCCGTGCTAAAAAGCCTGTCCCCATCTTTCTTACAGGACCCTTTTGAGTACTGAAAGGTCACAGTAAAGTCTTCCCAGAGCTTTCTTTTCTTCAGGATGAACAACCCCAACTCACTAAGCCTGTCCTCATAGCAGAAGTGTTCCAACACTCTGATCATTTTTGTGGCCTCCTCTGGCCCCTCTCCAACAGGTCCATGTCTTTTCTGTACTGAGGGCTCCAGAGCTGGATGCAGAACTCCAGGTGGGGTCTCACCAGAGCAGAGCAGAGGGCAGAATCACCTCCCTTGACTTGTTGGTCATGCTCCTTTTGATGCAGCCCAAGATACAAGTTGCCTTCTAGGCCTGGCCCTCTTCTCCTCACCTTCTTCTCCTGGCCCTTTACTTCCTGTGCAAGAAGCAGCAGCCCCAGGTGCTGGGAGCCACCACTTGGGTATGTCTGTCCTGGCTGTTGCAGGGGTAGGCACACATTGCTGGTGGGATTCAAGGCAGCTGTGGACCTCCCATATCTCTGTTAACCCAGTGCTGAGCCCAGGGCATAGACTCACAGCCAGGCTGAGCTTGTTACTCAGTGCCAAGTGCAGTGAATGCTCAGCTCTTGCACTGGAATTGGCTTGTGTCCTGACAACTCAGTGCATGGGAAGTTCACGCTCCTGTTTTTGTAGCCACTGACTTTGCCGGGTACCTCTGTAGCTATAGAGGAAGAAGAGGAGGCCCCTGCTGGGGAAGATGCAAGTAACTAAGGTACTTCTCTTTCGAAATGTTAGTGCAACCCAAATGATAGCTGTGCATAATGCACCTTTAATTTTCTAATGCACACTGATGGTAGAAAATCCACAGTGAGGAAAGAAGGTCAGGATAAAACAGGAGTTATGTTTGATGGAAGTGACACCATAAGCTCCTTGTTTAGTGCATGGGAATGTGTTCACCATGTAAGTCAAATTGCTGCTAAAAGCCCTTTAGCAAATGCATTGAAAGAATTCCTGTAACTAAGAGGATTATAATGTTCCCTAAGTCCACAATAGAAATTCACCAATATTAGCAGCAATAGCAGTTATGCTTCAAGGTCAGTGTACAAAGCCCTAAGTTTTGTACTTAAAGCATAGCTTCACTACACCTTGAGGCATTAAGATGACTACTCCCATTTCAATAACAAAAATTCCCAATAAAGTGGGACTTCAGCTGATAAAATAGCCTTCCTATGGACTTCAATTCCTAAACTTAATAGCGACATTAAAATAATTCACTGTAAAGTCCCTTGTGTGATTTTATGGCTTCATCCATCTGCATTTGTTGCTATTAACTCATTATGTGGCCCCAAAGGAGCAAAGTGTTGATGTACATGCTTAAATCTCAGTTTGGTCAGTAAACATGAAAGTGTAAATGCTCTGTAGAGTCAGGGCCCATTAGATGCCCAGAAGACCCAAAGCAGATGTTTCTGTTTAGTCCCTTTTTCCACATAGACTATACATGTCTTCAGTGCTCACTCCTATCATGAACTCAGTCACCTGAATGCTGATAAAGAAGGCACTTATTTTTTAAGCCACTGAGCCTTCTTTTCCCATTATTGTCTATCTTAAATAACAATCAAAGTATTTCATCTATCTTAGTATTAATCCATAAAGTATCAGTTCTGGGGTAGTCCACACTGAAAAACAGATTCCTCCAAGCTTCCATTTCCTACAGCTTTTTAGGACTTTTAATGCTTCAGGGTTTTTTGGCTTTTTTTTCCTCATTTTTGCTTGAGGACAGGATCCATAGATATGGGAGAGAAGAAAGCTCATCATAACTGATATTTGAGTCACTGCTTAGTCTGAGACTCTCCTGAGTTTGGTAGAGGATTATTCATACCATTAAATGGAGATAATTTCTAAATTTCTTTTGTTAGAAACATAACAGAGAAGGCTGTCTTACTTGACTGGTTCATGAAGGAAGAAGAGTAATCTTTCTCCAGCTTTCCTCTACTGCAGCTTTTGCATTAAAAAGTCTAGCTTCCTTCTGTTCATTTCAAGAAATTGTAGTAGACTAAATTTTCAAAGACACTTAAAGGGGTTGACAACAAACACTGCTGCTCATAAATAGCCTTCTCTTTACTGTGCAGTTCTGAAGCAGTGAAGAAAACATGGTTATTTGAGTGTAAAATATACAAAGACAGATCCAGGAATAATGCATCAGGCACTACAAAAAAGGCAGTTTGCACCTTGTTTCAATATTGTTTGTTTAGAGTGGCTGGGTAAAGGACAATTACAGCATCTACTACTTAGACGCACAGAGTATAATAATTGCTCTTGTTTTCCATCTTAATAAATAGTTGGAAAAAGAAAAATTGACTTGAAGGAGAGAATGCACAAATGGCCCCCGAATTTTTAAGATGCTGTGATGTACATGTCCCCTACTTGAAGCGATTCTGGATGCTGGGCTCTTACTGTATAGTCCCTCCATGTGGTGGTTAGATGGACAGGATGCCATATATTCTTTATAACCATTCAAAATGTTACACAACTGAAAATGACCGGGAGCTTTTATAATATGAAGGAAATGTTTTATGAGAGAAAGCACATAACTACATTAAGCGAGGAGGAGAGACTAGGGTAAGTGCAAAAAAGAAAACTCAGGAATTCCTTAAAACAATCAGGTTAGATCTTCATCATTGAAGCTTTTCCTTCTTAATAGCTAAGTTTAGCCTAACTCTCTTGTCTTATATATATATTAAAACCCAACCAACCAACCAACCAACCAAAACAAAACAAAACAAACAACAACAAAAACCACAACAAAACAAAAAACTGGCTTGCCCATGGATGAAGGGAGTATGCACAGATGTACATGTTGATGCCTTACAAGGGTGACCTGGACATGTACCTGTGGCACAGTGGGCCTGCAGAAGCACTGCCTCTATGTACACCCATCTCTCAAGACTTTCCTGGCACCCGCGCTGCCTTCTGAGCAGGTGAAGTGCCACCAGTACTCCCTTGGTTCCACAGCTCGGGGCCAGCTAAATCCAGAGGGAGATGAGCAGGGACTGCAGTAGGTCAACCTGCTGGCTCTGGAGCACAAAGATGGGGCGGGCTGGCCCGACAGGCAGGGCACTGCCCAGGGCTTTTCTCCATATGGAGCCAATGTGGTGTCCAAGAAAAATGGTGAGAGCGGTAAACCCCTCACTGGAGTGCTGCTGCCCTGCTTTTTTTCTGGGCTGAAAAACTCCAGCATTGAGCTTGAAAAAAGCCCATGGGCTCAGCTGTGGTTGCCATTTGGTTGGTCCCTCCAGCAGCAGGCTGATTGGAGTGGTTGGCTTGGCAGTGGTGAAGCCTGGACTGACCCCTGTATTCCTAAATTTGGTAATCAGAACCTGTTACCCTAAAATCATTTCATATGGCCCTTAGCCATTATTCTTTCCCATACCATTGTACAACAGTTCATGTGTTTGGAAGATACTGGTTAAGCCTTCTGCAAGGAAAAGAACGGACTCATTCTCTTTTCTGTGTCAAGTCAGTCAAGCTTCCTCAAAGTGGTGTCTTTTCCCCAGAACCCTGTTGTGACAGACATACAATTTCCTATACCCAGTCAGAGGTTATTCTCTGAGGTTCCTGGCAGAGTACCTGCCACAGCAGATATTTGGAGTCCTTTTCTTGAACTGTCAACCTGACAAACTCTACAATTAGAGCAAAAGCTGTTTGCATTCCTTTTTACTAACCCCCTCCATTTCCTACTGCAAACTCTCCTTTTCAGTGGTTTATGACCCATCCAGAATTTGACCAGTGCTCCTGAAATTCTCCATGCTCTGCCCAGAGCTCCCCAGTTTCTCCTTTTCCAATGCATGAAATAGCGCTGCAGTCCATCACTTGATGAGTGATGTATCTGCTACCTCCTGTCAGCTGGGAGGGGATGAAGCTTTTTAGGTCAACCAAGCAATGTGTCACGCTAGCCCCTTTTAAGGACATTTCCACTGCTGCCATCCTCTTCACTGAACACCCTTGTGGCTTCTCCCATGCTCTGTGGCCTGTTGTATCTACTATATCTGCTCAGCACACTGCCATAGTCATCTAACTGGTGGTGTCTATCTTGCATGTCAGATTGAGTGGAAAAGGAGGGTGAAACGGAGTAGTGTGTATGTATGTGAGATGCAGCTCAGAGCAAACCCAGACGAGAGCTAATTGTGCCAGTCTTGTGCTCAGTGCCTGAGATAAAACAGCTTGCCTGTCACTGCCTCAGGCTGAGTTCTGAAAAAAAACCCACCACTTGTGATACTTCCCAGGATAAAACTAGGGGAAACACACCATTTTCTTATTAAAAAAATCAACACCCTCCACCTCCGGCCCCCTGCTTTTCTTCAAATATAGTGCCATTTAGACTACCAAATCTGGCAGGATTTGGTCTTTGTCCCAGAGAAAACAGCTAAGATTAGAGCAAAGCCATCTGTTTTCTAGTGATCCTAAACAAATACTGTTTGATCCCTATGGACCAGTATTTCTTGTGTTACTTTAAATATGTGGTTTAGATCTTCCATGCATTTTAAATGTATATTACATATACTTTATATCTTCACAGTTAGATTGAGCTTTACAAACCCAGCTATTCTTGAACATTATTTGAATCTATTTCTTATCATCAACATCCAATGCTCTTCTATCAGTTGGCTGTCCAGACATTAGGCATTTTTGGGAGGCATTTACATTTGACAACTGCAAATACATTGTAGTCGTCATGTTAAATTGTCCAGCAATTTAAAAATAAGAAATAGAATAATTATAATTTTAAATTGCCAACTGCTTTTTCACCTACAAAACTGTATTTTTTCAGTAGGTTACGTCAACTTAAGCTATATTTTGCTGGAGGTCTTCCAGCACCAGTAAACAGGAACCTTTAAAGATAGCACCACATAAAGGTAGGCTGTGAAGCTGTAAAGACAATGAAACCAAGAGTGTGTAGATAAATATAGTACATGCTTTCAAAACCAAAACACTGGGGGAACTTCCTACAGAATAGTCCAATACTTCTTTAAATTCTCTGGCATTTCTTGCATTGTTAACGTATCCCAGCCAGTACCAAGGTGATACCACAACCACCCTGAGACTCTGCCACATGTCTTCACCAGTATTGAAGCAGGTGTGTTTGGGCTGAAGTGTCTTGGAAAGACAAAAAGGGCCTAGCAAACATGATCACACAGCTCAGCCCTGTTTCCTAAGATGTGGCACCAGGCTGGGGGAAGGACAGTCACACAATAGCTCGGCAGCATGCTCAGAGGCATCAAGCAGTATGAATCTTCTCCCAACCCTTCAGTTGTGCAAGCCAAACTCCAGCATCTCATGTTCTGCAATTTACTGGCAGCCAGAACACCAAGAAAAACTGAGATCCATGACAGTGAGAAAGCAAATGGGTTATTTAAGCATAAAACATAATTAACAGCTACAGAAACTCTGGAGATGAACTAAAAATCAAGAGAAGCATCAAGTACATTTGGGGTTCATTGCAAGGGATGCCTAGAGGTAATTTGTCCTTTGGATTCATCTTGCCATCCTTTTGCCCTCTGGAATGCTAGGACATTCAGGTCTTCTGGGATCTAGAACCATTAAGGAAGGACATACTTTACGACTCTTCCTCACTTCTGTTTCATTGCTTGCATTTCTTACTGCAGTTCTGTACTTTCAACCTCCTCCCTGCAACAGTGGGAATAGAAATGTACTCCTGGGAAAAAAAATAATTACTTGCAAAACAAAACCTAAAGTACTAATTTTCTCATTCCTAGGATCTGGAGTGTAAGTAAATCACATTAGAGAATTATAATATGAGGCACATAAAAATCAAAACAATTTGCTACATTGGTGTAAACATGGAAGTGAAAGACTCCATGAGCATGACAGCTAACTAAGTTTTCTTTCCAATAAGTTTGTCTCATAACAAATGAGTTTTTAAACTCAATTATAGAAGACTGAAGTGGAAGGTCACCCTTAATAGATACTGGGGACACATTAAGAATGTACTGTTTCAGGAACAGCTGTGATCAGAGCTTGCTTTTTAATTATCAGAGGAAGAAGATGAGAGGAAAAAAATACAAATAAAATCAAACCAGAACCTAAACTAAAATGGATTATCTAGTGTCTAATTTGAGTTCATTTCACATTGCCTTTTTCTTCTTAATGGGGACATTATTAAGATCCTTCTATTCTGGTGACATGTGAAGAACTCATTGTCAAAGACCTCTGTCCATCTAATAATTTTCAAAACCTCAATCAAATTTACAAGGAAGATATTGGGACCAGCAGACAAACAGATTTCTTAGTGTATTGACACAAACACAGTGACAATACAGGCTTCCTAACAAAACATGCTAAATGGGTAAAAATAGAAGAATGCATACTAAAATCAAACCCATAGTCTTCAATTTTACACAGCTTTCCTTCCCGTACTTAAGATACATATTTCATCAGTGCAGCGGGTAAAGTCTTGCAAACTGTTCAAGACAGAGATATTATCTACAAATGGGGAAAATGTGCTGAATGATGCCTCTGCCTCTAGTGAAGATCTTTAGCTGTGGATGCCATGGCTAGCTGATGCTTTGCATTCCTCAGTTAATATTAAACTTGTAACATAGCTGCAGCTAATGAGGGATCCTGGATTCTTCAGCCAGAGAAAATTCCCATTAGTCATGAAAAATTTAGTTCAAATAAGAAATACAGGATTGGACCGTTATCTATTATTAATCTTTTTTTTCAAGCTAAAGTAATTATGAGATAAACAAGTTCTGTTATTGAAAAAAATAATAGTCCTCAGTGTTTTCAGAAATGATGAATTTTATTTTGAAACTGTCTTTTTGCAGAAAGTCACTAAAAGATTAGACAGGAAAAATACTTTGTATTTTTTGGCAGACTAAGTTTGTGTGTGTTTTATTTACTTTCAATGGGAACATTTCTGCTGAAGCTCCAGATAGAAGCAACTACTTTAGAAGGCTAAATTAGCTAAAAACCATCAGTGTCACCATATTATTCTGCCCTCCATATGTACTTACACAGTTACTATATAGGTTTTTAACACACAGTGTGATACATGAACACATACATTATGCAAAAGCACCCACACCACAAAGAGGTAGGTAAAGCTCTGACTATTTCCACCACATTAGCTTGTGCAAGTTGTGCACCAGGCAACAGGAGATTATATTTGTTTGCAGTGGCTTACAGCTTTAACTGTGTTCTATTCATTTACCGAGTTGTGCACATCATGGTTCTCCCTCAAATAATTTGCATCATTTATTTATTTATTTTTTTTTTTAATGTTAGGTAAATTTTGGATGCATTACATTTCAGGGAGCTGCCTTTTTCCTTGTTTATGTTTGTAGCTTTACAAGTGCTTAGTTCCCTTGGGTACAGTTTACTCTCAGGTACCACATTTGGGAGGCAAACAGACCTTAAAGTGGATATAAATTACATTTGTCTGAATACAAGGCTCAATCGATATAGTTTAAACATTTGACTACTTCCTGAAATCCTGCTGGCATATCTGGGGTTGCTAAACACACACTGGGGGGAAGTTGAGGAATTAACAACGACCTTGGGAGACAAGTGTGCTGAGGCTCCATCTAGAGTCAGTAGAGAGAGACTGGCTCCAAAATTAAGCTCCTTGAAGACTTCGCTTTCTTTGTTGACTGCAAAGATACTTAGGGAGACCAGCTTTGATATTCTGACATAAATGTTTCTGGATGTTTCCTCAGAACTTTTCCACAATCCCTATAAAATGAGGTTAAGCACCCAAACCTGATCTATACCCCACCCAATCTCATGCTGACTTCTTTGGGCTTGGGATCAAAATTAATGGCCACCTCACAGAACTACTGCATGGGCAGCTTGCTTTTAAATAATGCTGCATACATATGCTCCAAATGTGCGGTCTGTGTAGGGAATTAAGCTTTTTCCTCACATTTATTACAAATGTGCTCAGCAGCATGAGCACGCTGGGAAAGCATTCAGTAGCTGTCTGCAGAAAAATGCATTCACACCAATGCTTAAAAATAAAAATTGGCTGTTATTTTAATGTTTAACCTCCATCTTAGAGCTCTAGACTCCAAAAGGGCAGGATGCTTCAGTCCAGAACAGTTCAAAGGAGCACATTTTGAAGCACGGACTATAAATACTTCCACAGCGGAGCTGGGTTTGCCCGCTGACTCTAACTACTGGTAAGTTCATGAGAGCAAGATGGGCTGCTGTACCATTACTTTGAAACTGATCATCTAATTCTGTGCTTCCTGTTTAACCAGTTCTACTTCATTTCCCCCTAAAAACAATACAATAGTTGAACTATGTCAGTATTTAGCATGCTTTTTTAGAAGCACAAAAAACTGGTTTTGATGATTATCAGGAGTGAGGCCCTTTTATCAAAATGTTAAATTACCTGGAAGAAATAGTCTAGAAAGGATGAATCCTACTACTTAAAACTTCATAAAGTGTTGTTTGCAAGTCTTCATCAGTGTCCCACGTCAGGTGCAAACATTGCCAACACCACACTAGACCATCTGAGGCTTTATCTAGCCAGGCCTTGAAAACATCCAAGGGCAGAGGTAATAAGCACAGTCCTAGAGTTGCTCTGCTGTTTCCACACCCCCAACAGAAAATGCTTCTGTTGGTTCACTTCTGCCTCATAGTGCTTCTCTATCTCAACCAAGTCCTGTGCACTGGAACACCCTGAGTGAAAATATTGTGCAATTGTACAAAATGCTATATTTGAAAAGTGACTGGAGATGACCTACCAGATATTAAGGACTAGATGTTACCTTTGTCACCTTTCTGCTTTTTCTTCAACATCCACTAGAACTGTGGTTTATGCTGACATGCAGCACGATGTCTATAGGGCTTCCCCTAGTGCCTGGTGGAGACAGCGAAAGTCTTCACATTGCATTCGCTCACTTTTGGGTTTGCATTTGTTTTGCTTCTGGAACTACAATGTTGATTATCATTGCTGATCCAAGACTGGATTGATAAAGCAATCAATCCAGCAGCTCAGCCTCTTAAATTCTGTCTTTTTTCACTTTCTCCTAGGTTGGAAAAATCCACAAGAATGCTGCCCGCAAAAGAGAATACCGCGTACTATTCATGGTGATCACTACAGTTGTCTGTTATCTCGTGTGTTGGATTCCCTATGGAGTTATAGCACTACTTGCAACATTTGGTAAACCAGGTGTGGTGACTCCAGTTGCAAGCACCATACCTTCCATCCTAGCAAAAAGCAGCACTGTTTGCAACCCCATTATCTACATACTCATGAATAAGCAGGTAAGACATATATTATTTTTAAACTGTGTTTTCTTCAGGTCTGTCAGGCATTCTTGGTTGCTGTGACTGCCAGTCCTATAGACACGTCTTTATGAGAAGGACATTCAAGGCTCATCCAAATGACAGTAGAGGAGTTTTGAGGTGGAGGTGTTTGCAATCAACATGGTATCGCTAGATAGGAAGAACAGATAAATGCTTGCTTACTGAAATTGCTTGTGTTCTTCGGAGGGCACACTGGGTGTTAACTTGTATGCTTCAGAGTTGGTTGCCAAAGGTATTTGCACCTATTTACAAGAAGAATACCCAAACATTCTGGAGAGGGGGTAGGGGGAGAGAATAGAAGGACATGAAGAGGAAGGAGTTTTATGACCTTGAAAACAGTATGAAGGAGGAAATAATTCGCAAATACCATTTTCATGACAGATCCTCTTGAAAACAAATTGTCATTGCATTTATAGTTTCTGTGGACTTCTTCATAGTTCCGGTCAATTTTCCAGTTCAGCTACATGCCAAAATAGATAATGAATTTTGTCTCATGAGGACCAAGGCTAATTCTAACTCTTCTAAAATGCCTAGATCCATTTCAAGTTCCTGTAAAAGGCATTTTCAGTACACAAAAGTGAACTTCATAATGGGTCTGTGTTGAGAACTCTGACTATAAGGTTTGATAATGGCAGATATGGAAGTTTTAAGTGGTTTACAGTAAAAAATTTGTAAAGTATGCATAGTTTATGAAAACGCCTTGTCTTTTTATTACATTACATGTCATAAACTGGTTGTTCTCAATTTCTTTTCTTCGTTATGTTCATTACACTACTATAAAGCAAATAAACCCCCTTTATCTTTTCTTGTTCAGTGTATGCTGGAGCCTATCCTTAGTATTAATCAACAGCAGCATTCCTTTGCTATGGAGCCCAGACAAAAGTTGAACGTAACAGCCAAATACATTCTAATTTTGCCACAGGCTGAGGTCATTCTTGGACTGGTTCATCTAACCTAAAGTTCTTAAACAAGGAATGAATCTACTCCTGGAGTCTGAGGGAAAAGTCTCAAGCAAGCTGTGAAACCTCCCTGAAATCAGAAGGAAAAAGTACTCTTACCTCCCCCAAGACCAGGACTTCATTTTCAAACTCTATTCTGAGCTGACGTGGAAAAAGATAGAGAGCTCTATTTGAAAAGTGTTAATGCTGAAGTGAAAGAGTAACTTTTCCTCCTTCTCTTTACCATTTACAGTTCTTATGGAAACTTCTCAACAGCAGCCTCTGTCTTGCTTCTTCATTCTCTGAGCACTTTGACTGAGGTTCTTGACTTCCACAAGATCATCTGACCATGCTGTGATCACTCGAGCAAGCTATAACGGTGATCTCAAGTACATTTTGACATTGTCTTTACACAGGTGGCACATCCCAAATAGGAAGAGTGTGGAAGCTGGGGGAAAGGTATAGGTCCTAAAATACATTAGCTCAATACAGAGCCTTGGCTGCCTGCATATGTCTTGAGAGCAGAAATCACATGCACAGTTACCTTTGTTGACAACCTGGCATCCACAAATACAGACACAATTAAGGCTGTTTTTATATTCTCAAAGTGCTCCAAGCAGTTTTTGAGAACCATGTATTCTGCAGCATCAAAGGCTTATGAGCCAGTCATGCTGCTGTGCAGAGGCAAAAGCAAAGGCTCACTGTTGAGAAAAAGTTGATTAGCAAGAATAAAACCAGGGTGCTTGCACATCATAGGAATGTAGCTAGCTGTCTAAAATCACTCCTCCCTTGCAGTGGCTGTCTCTTTCAGCTATAAAGAAAATTCTTCTGAATGCTTGTGTCTCAATGAGGGGTTTACTTTTGATCCACTTTATCATGTCTTATAAGGAAGGATCAGTGTAGGATGATGTGTCTACAAGAGGAAGATTCTCTTAGGACAGTTTTGAGGCAAGGCAGGCAGCTTCTTAGCAACAGGAACTGAAAAGGCTTTTTTGCACCAATTCAGGAGTACCAGGGCAGGGAATTGGAAACAGTTTCTTAAATGTGCTTCCTTCATCTCGAGTTATATGCAAGACCAATGTATTAGATTTCTCTCTTTGAAAACTGAGAATGTTTCATTTATTTCCTACTGCCTACTGTTCCACAGCTGCCACCATTTAACAAAAAAAATGCAAGGAGGCAAAGTTGAATCAGTCTTGGAGGGTGGATCGTTAGTTGTCAGCTGGTAGTCGTTCCATGGGTTGGCTTTTTTCCATAGTTAACTTTCTTATTGTTGCAGAAATCAAGACAAAAATCACTCCTGAAAAGAAGCTCGGTCAAATTTGGGATAAATACTTTTCACTGTAATAAAACCAAAATAATAGCTAGGGCCTAGCATTAATCCACAGCTCTCATCTACTGTGCCACTGTGTATTAGCAGTAGAAAAAAACAAACCAAATCAACAAACAAAAACACCCCCCCCCAAAAAAAAAAAAAAGAAAAAACCAAAACAAAACCAAAAAAACCCCAACTTTTGTCTTACACTGAAGAATAAGTCTCACTCAAAAAGGGTGAAATACACCCTTCCATCCGTTCCCCTTCCTTTCAGAACAAGAACAATAGTAACACCCTCATCTGATGCATCACCAGCGTTCACAGCACCTCAGCTGCTCTATAGTTGTTCTAATTCTTTTTTGTAAATTTAACAACTCATGAAAAGCTGTCTGCTTCCCAACACTCAGCTTTTCTGGGTTTTGTGCTTAGTTGAGAACTGTCACAGGAGGCTGGTGCCTCCCAGCACAGAAAATATCTGTCCTGCATTTTTCACAGTCCTGTCTTTTCCAGTGCAATATGCCACAATAGGCTACTTCCTCCTGTATTTTAAAAATACACTAAGAATACATGGTTTAATTGTTAGTTCTCTGTGCAAAAGCTAAGCTTTTTGCTTTGGGAGATGCCCTGAATATTGCAAAAAGACATTTGTTGACTGCAGTTGTGGTGTTAGCTTCCAGCTATCATAAATCAATGTGGAATATCATAGAACCATCAGCATCTGAGTCAGCCTTAAAACTCATCCTGCAGAGTACACCTTTAAATTAACTCTCAAGGAAGCCCTGAGTCACTTTCATGGTCCAACAACCCCAGAGAAAAAGTTTTGTCTTTATTGTCGCCTTCTGCACTGACATGGGGTAATAAAATGCTGGGGAAAATGGTGAATTTCTTTGCAGTTGCAGGGACTCTCTCAGGCAGGACAGCATGGAGCACCACCACTCTCCTCCTTCCTCCACTCTCCTCCAGGAGCAGAGAAATGCACTGTTTAAGCTGGACCCTTGCTGGGTTGGTAACATCATGCCAGGCAGATGAAGTTTCATTGATGAAGCTGTAAAGCACTAAACTGCCTGAGACTTAAGCAATGTTCAGGGGGAGGCTGAAGGAGACAATAGAGAAGGATACTCCATTTTCCCTGTTCTCTCACTCATCACTATGGATGGCTTTTCTGCCACTTGGCAACATGCTACCATCAGGTGCTGGAGCAAGCTGGGCAAGGTCAGCATGCTTAGGATTCCAGTGCATCTGTCCTTTTTTTGGTCTACAGTTAATGTAGTTATGTAGAGTTTCAGTTTCATCTTCTTTTACCTCTCTTAGTGTCTTTTATTCTCATCACAGCTTCTTGTCAAGTTCACATGGTCTCTCTTCAAACCCATGCAGCCACCCCTAACAGGTTTTTAATGACAGCTTCAATTATAATACCTTCCTTTCACTGTAGTGGTGCTAACGGAAACCTGCTTTTTCACAAATGATATGCAAGCAGATATTAAGCATTCACGTGAGAGATGTGGAGCTTGCTCATAGCCACGAACTTGTTGTTGCGGAGACGATCGCTGGTATCCTACTTGGCAGCTCATGACCTTGACAGCTGTACTCTTTGCTGGGTAAAGAACTGGCTGGATGGCTGGGTCCAAAGAGTTGTGGTGAACCGAGCCAAATCCACTTGGCAGCCAGTCACGAGTTGTGTTCCCTAGGAATCAGGAGTGCACCCTTAGGAAGTTTGCAGATGTCACCAAGTTCGGCGGGAGTTTTGATCAGCTGGAGGGTAGGAAGGCTCTACAGAGGGATCTGGACCCATTGGATCATTGGACTGAGGTCAGTTGTAGGAGGTTTAACAAGGCCAAGTGCCGGGTCCTGCACTTGGGTCACAACAACCCCAGGCAGCGCTACAGGCTCGGGGAAGAATGGCTGGAAAACTGCCTGGGGGAAAGGGACATGGCGGTGTTGATTGACAGGTGGCTGAACATGAGCCAGCAGTGTGCCCCAGTGGCCAAGAAGGAAGACAGCATCCTGGCTTGTATCAGGAATAGTGTGGCCAGCAGGACTAGAGAAGTGATTGTGTCACTGTACTCAGTCTTGGTGAGCCTGTACCTTGAATCCTGTGTTCAGTTTTGGGCCCCTCATCATAAGAAGCACATTGAGGTACTAGAGAGAATGCGGAGAAGGGTGACAAAGCTGGTGAGAGGCCTGGAGCACAAGTCTGATAAGGAGCAGCTGAGGGAACTGAGGCTGTTTAGCCTGGAGAAAAGGAGGCTGAGAGGAGACCTTATCACTATCTACCACCACCTGAAGGGAGGTTGTAGCATGGAGGGTGTTGGATATTAGGAAAAATTTCTTCCTGGAAAGGGTTGTCAGGCATTGGAACAGGCTGCCCAGGGAAATGGTTGAGTTGCTATCCCTGTAGGTGTTTAAAATGTGTGTAGACAAGGTTCTTAGTGATGTGGTTTAGGGCTAAAGTTAGGATAGGTTATGGCTGGACTCGATGATTCTGAGGGTCTCTTCCAACCAAAATGATTCTACGATTCTATGTTGCTTTCATGTGTTTCATAGAAAGGCACAGGGACCCCAACATGAAAGAGCTTTCTGGTTGTTGTAACTGTACTTGATGTTCTCATTGCACTGACAACCAAGTGTCATTAGCTGGATAACATAATGATGTGGCAAATTTTGAGGTTAATCATATGTATCAGAAGCTAATTTTTTATTGATACAGAAGTCATGATATGAATAATAAGTCCTTGAGAGGGTATGGTTATGGATGAGACATGGTGCTATTGCATGAATCTGCATGTGCCAGTTCACATAACTTCAAGTTAGCACTCTGAGAAAACAGGAATTTGCTGCATTCCTACTGACAGCCAAATTTAGGTCAAATTAAACCTGTATCACTCAAAGATGTACAGAACCAATTACTTGGAAGCCATTGATTGGATTATAAGTCACAACCTTTGTTGATATAAAATAGCCTTGCTCCACTGCAGCTCATAGGCTTCCAACTAGTTACTTCCATACATTTAGTCACTCAGGTAGTGCATTTAAGTCTCCCTGGACTACTGAAACTCAGACTAGCATATCTAATACTGCATATTACAATAAGGAAAAAGGCCCACCTAATCTCTGTGATCACCAATGTGCTATTTTTGGTGTCAGAAAGTGCCTCTAAGCAAAAGTAAGGGTGGGAGAGTGTGAGGAAAGAGATGTATTAGATGCGAGTGCAGGTTCCTGATTAGCAGTTTGATTTCTACTCTGTCTTCTTGTATTGAAATCATCACATTTATAGAAATAGAGGCTGAACCTGTCATCTTCCCCAAGGATTTGGAAGAGTGATGCTGAAAAGAATATACACACTTATTTGAAAATAATTAATACTGTGAGCTTTCTGAATGAAGAAACTAAGCCAGCTGCAGAGACTTCTGTGTTTGTTTTTGGTGGTTGTTGTTTTTCTTCTGTACAATTAAATTCCAATAATAATAATGCACTTAAGAGTCTTCCCCAATGAGACCTGGACCCAGCATGTAAAACTGTGCTCCTCATGAGTGAGCAATTCCTCATTCACACAGCCCTGTTGCTGCAGTGGGGCCGCTCACACACTGAATTGTCTTCAGGTTTATCTTCATTGTTCATGCACACAAGTTAAAACAACCACCTGGGCTCAAGCTGAGAGCCTCCACGGGGAGTCTGCGAAGAGGCAGGGGAACAGGGTTGGAGTCTGATGTGCAACAGGGAAGAGTTAACCCAGCAGAGATGAGGAGTTTCCCCAGCAGGTTAGAACTGTGAGCAAAAGCAAAGACATTCTTATATTATTTTACATTAGGATGAACGATAGCACAACATCCAGAGAACTGGTGCTGGCTCAGATCCCAAGTCAGACACCTCCCAGCAGCGCTCTGGCTGTGGTGGTCCCTGGGAAGCTCTACCACCACCACCACAACCCCTTACCAAATGGGTCACTACCCACCCAGCCCCATCTTTCAGGGCCTTCATGTAGCTCCCCTGCTACCAGACAAGGAACAAAGAATCTGCCTTTCTTTAATGATAATCTCTCTGCGTCTTACATAAACAGTTTTCTAGCAACCCTTTTCAGTCCTTCCTGATCTTACCTTGCACACAGAACACAGACAAATGCATACACACTTTTGGAAACAGAACTACACATTATACTCATAAAAAGACAGTAATAACAATAGCTTCAACACTTCCCAACTGGCTGTAAAACAGATGTATTTTCATAGTCAGTTTTCATGTGGTGGTGTGCAGTTTTCAGTATTTCCAACAAAAGATAACGTTTCATTTTTAAAGCTTCAGGAATATGTGGATAAGTTAATGCCTTTTTTTTTTTTTTTTTTTTTTTAAGCTGCTCATTTTATCACTTGGAAACCCAAGGTATTTTAGCTACATGAGAAGACAGAACTACAGATCCATAGAGATCGTGTATGATGCAGGGACAATTGTGTCAATCCTCATTTTATGCTCTAATTGGAACACACCTATTTAGTCCTGAAAAGAGACAGCATTTGCTTAGTTCATGGCATTCTAGGGGTTCCTGGGCTTTCCATAAGAGCTATTATCAGAAGTAATTATAATTTTTCATTAAAATTTATGTACATGTTAATACTTATGACCTGTTTTTTCATCTCTTCACTGGTAGCTGTGCTGTCTGTGAGTAAATAATAGTCAACATAAAGAAGGGAAGCTACATTACCTTCTCAGTCATCTGGAAATGGTGAGAATTTTTTGTCCAAATAGAATTGCACACCAGAGCTCTTAAGCTGAAAACGGGCAAAGTCAAAATGATCTCTTAATGCAGAAAGTCTACACTAAGTACAATACTATAGTACAATTGAGAAGTGTTTTGACTTTTTTTCTCTCCCAACATGCAGTGTTATGACTTTTTAAAGTTGAGGGGCAAAGAGAAGAAAGGTCTCAAGGGCACCTTTGCTGCTGTCATAAGGTATAACTGCATTTCACAAAGTGAGTTCAAAATTACTTTAGGAATTTCTCTCGCAGCTCACGACAAAACAATCAGTTCAAGCAAATAACCTGTGCATTTATCCAGAGTCCCAGGCAGCCCCAGCCAGCCTTCATGCTGCCACAGGCTACAACCCAGCAGAGTATGTTGACATGAGCTTAGCCTTATGCTGCCTACTGTGTGGATGCTGTCTGGGGGCTGGACTGGCTTCAACATCACAGAAGGGTTTAGGACTTGCTTCTTTAGACCCAGGGCAAAAGCATGAAGTGAGCAACCAGGCCATCTCCCATGCATGCAAAATAGTAAATAAAATTGGAAATGAATACACATGAATGAACAAAAACACAGGATAAGTACATATGTTTTGGAGTATACAATGACTTACAACTTATGGCTAGGGAATGCAATGAGGGAATGACATCCAGATAAAAGATCTTCCTTTCTGGAAGATACGAAAAGTGAAGGACCTCAGTATCTCTTTATATATGATTTTAAACAACATCTAATATGTTGATGTTTCTTCCTATATTACTCTTTTCAAAAAACTGGAAAAACATGAGGGTTCACAGAAATGGGAAGAGACCTCCACTTTAGACAAAGGAAAAGAATTGGTTAGAACACCTAGGGAAAAATGCAATGAGTAGGGTTCATAGCAAAGAAAATGGGATTATTTTGTAGTGTATATCCACACTGCAAAAGAAAACAGGCATTTCTGAAAGAAGGAGAAAAGAGTAGACTCCAAAGAGAGTGAAGCTAAAGTCAAATTCGAAATGACAAGTAGTGCAGAAAAAGAGAGTAAGGATCCCTGAAGGGTCCATACTGGGACCAATACTATTTCGTATCTTTATCAAAGACACAGGGGGATTGAGTGCATCCTCAGATAACATCAAACTGAGTGGTGCCATAGAGATGCTTGAGGGAAGGGACGCCATCCAGGGGGACCTTGACAGACTTGAGAGGTGGGCCTGTGTGAACCTCATCAAGATGAACAAAGCCTAATGTAAGGTCCTGCATCTGGTTTGGGGCAACAACCAGTATCAATATAGAATGGGGAATGAATGGACTCAGGGCAGCCCTGCGGAGGACTTGGGAGTACCGGTGGAGGAAAAATTGGACATGAGACAGTAACGTGTGCTTGCAGTCCAGAAGGCAAATTGTGTCTTGGGCTACATCAACAGGAGCATGGCCAGCAGGTGGAGTGACATGAATCTCCCCTTCTACTCCATTCTCATGAGGCCCCACCTGGAGTCCTGCATCCAGCTCTGGGGCCCCCAGTACAAGAAAAACATCGACCTGTTGGAGAGGGTCCAGAGAGGACCACAAAAATGGTCAGAGGGCTAGAAGCCTTCTCTGCTGAAAAAAAGGTTGAGAGAGTTGGGTTTGTTCAGCCTGGACAAGAGAAGGCTCTGGGGAGACCTTGTTGCAGGTTTTCAGTGCTTAAAGGGGGCTTATAAGAAAGATAGAGACTTTTGCCAGGGCCTGTAGTGACAGGACAAGGGGCAATGGTTTTAAGCTGAAAGAAGGTAGATTTATATTGAATGTAAGGAAGAATTTTTTTTTTTTTTTACAGTGAGGGTAGTGAGACACTGGAACTTGTTGCCCAGAAAAGTTGTGGATGCCTTATAACTGGAATTGTTTGATGCTAGGTTAGATGGGGCTCTGAGCAACCTAGTCTGCTGGAAGATGTCCCTGATCATGTCAGGGGGATCAGACTAGGTGATTTTTAAAGGTCCAACAGGATGCCAAGGGGCCTTACTTGTAAGAATCCTGACATCTTTTTTTTAGCTGTATCTGTATCGCATCGCTCACTTGCACGTATACTCCAGCAGAATCTCAACCAAAGCAGTATTTCTTTGCAGTCTTCACATGTATATCTGTCCTTAAGGGAGAATCTAGATGGTCAAGGGCTCAGTCAGTGCTAAGAGAAATGCAGATTAAACAGGATAAGGTGTTAATGACTGTGCTGTTTCTCATTTGCCATTACTTCAGTGTGATCTAGAGGTTGAGCGAAAGCACTTGGTATTTTGCTGTCTTTTTCTGAACTGATTTCCGAGTTTGGTGTGGACAATTAAAGTCCTACAAAGGCATACAGGATCTACAGGTAGACTGAACCTGTGCTGGTCTTCAAAACAGCATTGCCAAGCCACACTGAACAGATATTACGGGACCTTCTGTTGAGTGATCTCAGTTGCAATGCCAGGTGAGGGATCAGAATGAATTTTAGCCCACACCCTGGTCTGGCTAAGGTCAAGCATTAATTAACTTAGCCCCAGAATTCCCCATTTTAATTCTAATGCTTCTGCTTTTCCATTCTATGTCCACATTTTGCAGCTCAGTCTCCAGCTATATATTTGCAATTTACCATTTCAAAGCTGAATGAAGGCATAGGTCAGCTGAAGAAACAAGAATCTCTAATATAATGCAATGCAACAGAATATATAAACAAATAATTTATTTGCTTTATGAGGACAATCAAATTCAACAGATGAAAAAGATTTGAAAAAGTGTAATCCTCAAGGTAATAGAACTTCTCGTTTTCCTCTCCTGTTCAATCACTGAATAATCTCTAGTGATTACTTACACATAAAACCAAGCAACTGCTACCAAAACACAATAACAAATCAAACCACCCTCAGTACTTTCTGATTCTGTCTTGGGTAAAATCAACACCCAATTTGCTGCAAACCAAGATAACAATAAGAAACTGGAAACACTTGGTTCCCATCCCTCATAGCCACCACTTACCATGCTGCAGCTCTCACTGCCTGAGAAAAAAAAACAACAATGTGAGCTCCCTAACAAAAGCCCTCGTCCAGCATCAGGATGCATGTGTGGTAATTAAAAGGTTCTTCCAGCATTCTCATTTCAGAGCACTGCCAGTATGTTGTTCGTAGGAATTGATGGAAAGGTCATTTTGGACAAGAGTGGTATGGGAATCTGGGTGAGGGGAGGGCTCCTAAGAACCTGTATTGTAGTCAGAGGCAGAATGAAAGGTAGTGCTGAAGTAGATAAAATGCCCAAGAGCTGCCAAAGTTTTCTGTGTGTGCGTGTGTGCGTGTGTTAGCAGAATGTAAGACAGTGACCCACCCTCAAGCAAAAAGACCCCGAGTAATTCACAAGGGAAGATAGCCAATGGTATTGTATTACAAAAAAAACTTCATGAAAATAAGGCTTTGGATTTCTTTATGCAGTGTTCTTGGTCCTAGCCGAAGTCAAACTCTGTAAGGAACATCTGCAAGAACTGTTTTCTCTAAACATGCATTATACACATAACCAAGGACAGGGAGTTCATCACCCACAGCAAAAAAGGAACACATTAAGATCACATTTCTACAAGTGTTTATTAATGTACTTTAGTCATAGCAGAATTAGAGCAGGAATATATCAGCATAAACCCACTACAGTTAGCTGGAGTCTTTCTTTTAATCCTCGTGGGCTGATCCAGTGTCCATGGAAAAAGAAACGAAAATACAAGAAGAAACCAGGTAGTCAGAGCAGCATTATTGACTATGACTGAATAAACACACACATTTTTCAAGTGTCAAAATACTCCTTGTTGTTGTGTTTTGAACTTTCATAAAAATCAGAGTTATTTCAAAATAATCTGGAATCACTCATCCCATATTACAGTAGTAATAGACCCTTCATTTCTCCTCATGAAGTAAAATGTTACTATTGGGACTGGTAAATTTGCTGCTGCCTCTGTCAGTCAGGATCCATCAATCACACTGCAAAGCCCTAAAGAATTCTAACTTAATGAAACAGGAATAGGAAAATAGAGGCAGGATCCATTTTGCCGCTATTCACTGAAGTTCTTTGCCTGTTCTTGTTCCTTATATTGCTTTAGGAAACTCTTCTGAAGTTTCTTTTAGGTAAGAGGAATTAACTTCACATATGCTATCTCTTTTGTATACCGGATGGGTTTTGGTACCTCTATTTAAGGCCAGGGAAAAGCATGTGGAAGATAAACATGACAATTAGTCTTTTTTTTCCTGCAGTGATAAACCCAATTAAAAACAGCAGTGCTGTCTTAAACCAACATGCATTGAAGACACAGTAGTGTTGCTAACATTGTGCTTTCATGTCCACAACTGGTCATGTTGAAATTCAGCAGTCATGCTGGTTACACTGAAGTATGAGTAAAGTTTCTGTTTCCTCTAACAAAATAACTGTCCTCCATTTATGATCCCTGCAGCTTTAATCTCTCACTTTGTTCACTTGCGAGAGCATGTTACATGAGGACTTATCTAAAAAGAGGACATTTAACTGATCAAGGATTATCTGATTAGTATGCTCTATCCATGAAAATAAGGTAATATTTCTCAGACACTGGTACGCTTGCTTCTGCCTTCCCTGCTTTTCTACCATGAAACAACTTTGTTAGTATTATTTTGGTAGCAGCTTATTGATTTGCTTTCTTCTCATCTCTACTGTTCTTGGGATGCTTCACCTGCTCATTAAAATGCATATTGGCCTGATAGCTACATTCAGCCCCATGCATTTGTAAAGTCTAAGTTAGGTCTAATAGATATCTTATAATTTCCTTTGTATAGAAGAAAACAATCACAGAAAGTAACTGAGAAACAATCTGAAAACTCCAGATAGGAGTATTACTATGGAAGAAAAATAATGTTACTTGATCCAGCAGGAAGTTTCAGTAAATCCTCCAGTCCTCTTTTCTGAAAAAGCAATCTAAGAAACAGGCCCGAAGGAGAACTTTCCCCACCTTTCCTGCCTGGTCATCCACCTGTACATTTGTCCTCCTTGTGTTCAGGATATAGGACATTATATGAGCCTCCTGGCTTGAATGCCTCCTAGGCAGCAAGGCTGGGCCTATAGACAGATAGACCTCAGGCACTTTTAAGGTGCACAAGAGACACATCTCATGCTTCTTGCCTTAACTTGCCAAAAATTCCTCCTACTGTCCTTGTCTTAATCCAGGGTGTAGATACTGTGCATTGGGAACGCCATCTAATCTACAAAACATCAGACAACTCACAAGTCATGAACTCTAGGTTTCTGGAGGCATTTTCATGTTGTGTTTCCTTGAACTGCTATAAGAACTATGAAACCATGCTTAAAATTAAAAAAAAAAAAAAGTACAAACAAAACCACCACCACCACCAAACTACAAAGCCTAGTTTTAGAGAAAACAATCCAGAAACCCCCAAACCTCTTCCATTTTCCCCTAGGACCTCACCTGCACAGGAGACATACCTGCTGCACATGGCAGCAACACTGCAGGATGTAGCCAGCGTCCCACATACATCAGCACTCCAGAACTGAGGGCAGAAAAAAAAGAACAGTTTAGAAGGTGGGCCAGCAAGATATTTTAATCAAGTAGTTCAGTCACAGTCAGATGACTGTTTTGGAGAAAAGCAATTAACAGCAGCTGACACAGCCTCAAGTCAGCACTGGTAGCAATTTTCCCCTCTGGCTGCTCCCATAAAATCAAGGCAGCTGTGATATCTATTGCCTGCCCTTCTGAACCCCTCAGGGTTTCTCTCACAAGCATATAAGGAGTTGTTGCTACAGTAATTATCCCTTATCTGTCAGCATCCTGTAACCAAGCAGGTATTCAATTTGTATTTGTCTGTGCATAGAAACGGGTCACCAGAGGAAATGAGTTTTCTTATTCCAGTTATCATACAGATGACTATAAGCACATGGAGGAGGTTGTTGAGAGTGTAGCAATGTAACCTCACAACTCTGCAGACATCAGTCTTTTCCCAGTTTGTGGGATTCCTGTATTTACAAAGAAGCTGAGACTCAGCAGAAGTCAACTACTGTTCATAACTCTACCTTAGTTCTTCATTTTAAGATCACATCCCACTGCACAATCCTGACAGCAGCAAGATGAGCACAAACAGATGAGTTGGGTTCCTCTCCAAATGTGCAGAAAAAAACAAGAAAACAAACAGCCAAAACCAATTAAGTGACTATTAGGAAAAAGCAGCAGTTCTGCAGTTGCATCTGGTATGGTGTATCTTTCTGTTTCTTTCTCCTTCCTTGCTGTGCTTCGTCATTCCATCATTCTTTGTCTCTCCCCCTTCCTTCTCCTGGACCCTTTTCTTTTTACTTCCTTTATAATTTTTATGAATCCAGCAATCCCATCAGCAATGACTCCCCCTGTGATTTGTCACAACCTACTTGTGCTGTCAGTTCTCTGGTGGCTACTCTGCCTCCAGGGGAAAAAAAAACAACACCTCCCCACCCCCCCCAACAACAACCACCACAACAACCAAACAAACACACAAAAACCCCAAACAAAAAACCAACCAACCAACCAAAAAAACCCACACACTCAAAAAACCCACAAACATCACACCCTGATATATTACTGCGTTACAGTTAGTTTCCTGTCATGTTATGCATTCAGCTAGGATTTCCATCAAACTTAATAAGTATTTACATGAACATTAGCATATTTTTAAGGTGTGTACTTCTAACTTGCCTTGGGTATCAAGGCATGAAGCTCAGCGGTCAGGCTGTACTTCCATGGAAGTGCCATAATTTCTTTGAAGTGGTCTGCCTGGAGTAACTTACCACTGTAAGAAAGTAGAATCTAAATATTAAAAATAGGGAAAGAGACATGTATGGAGTGGACCTTGGTAGGTTTTGGGGTGCAGCAGATAAATCCATGCTATTCTGGTGATGCGATCAAATTATCCACTTTTCACCCTGGGAAGATCAAGGTGCTAGGAATCCAACAAAACCACAGATGTTAGTGGACCATTCATACTGATTGACAAATTAGACCCACTGCTTAATCACTGCTGCACATGCATTTTCCTGCAGAAAGTTGTGGGAGTGATTACAGCAAAAGGCTGTCTCCTCCGTAGCTTGTCTTAACTGTTCTTCAACAGGTTCGTGCTGCAGTCAAGACAAAGAATTGCAGGCATCATCCCGAGATGTGTCTTTCAGTCAGATCACAACAGGAGAGCTAATAATGCAGATAAACAGAGCAGGATGTCTGTATGAAGTTTCACCTGCCAGAGAACCCTGCCCTTCAGAGCCGCTCAAGGGAGATACAGTTGACTTCTATGAATAAAAAGATAAAAGGTGCCTCTTTCAAAGGCATATTGTTCAGAAAGGAGCAGTCCAATTTTGGGAATGAAACCTGAAAATGACTTGCCTCCAGGGTTCCCCAAGGTACTATCAGAAAGGTAATGTCACACCTCCTATACCTGTCACTGCTAAAGAATAGGCAATACAGGAATATGTTCTCTGTACCCAACAGAATATGGTTCATGGGTTTCAACCTCCTACTGAGATACTGGTTTGTACATGAATATCCTCTCACATATCATAGACAATGAAGTTTGTTGAGCATTTTATCATATGAAATACAGTGATAATGTTTTGCTGTTATTGTTTTTTTTTCTAATTAACAAAGCAGAAAAAAAGCAAAGTTGATGCATTGGAAAAGCATCAGTTAGTTGCTTTGTTCATATATCTCAGCAATCAGTTTATCCCCTAGTGCAGCTAATTTTTCTGAGAGGTGTTACTTGCCTATCATGACATATAGTAATTATTCCTTCAACACTGCCTGCCAGGAGGTGGTGTAATACACACTGGGTGAGCTGCATGATTACTGGTTGCCAGGAGTTTACGCGACAGCAATCCAACTTTTATCGTTCCACCAATGTGTCACTAGCTTTATTGTTGGTGTGGACTCTCTGGGATGAAAAGAGTGACTGTCACCTCCACTAGCCCAACGCCAGCCACTTCACAGTTCAAAGACTATCAAAAGCAGCAGAATGCCTTACATTTAATGGGTGTAAACAGACTTGTAGTGGTTAAATTATATGATATTTCATCACGGACTGAATGGCAAGTTATGTTTTCCCTTTGGTAAGTTGTTTTCATTGTAATTAATAATCAATAACAAAAGTCTGTCCTTATTCTTTAAGATATGATGCTGGATTCCTTGAAAGGGTGGCACAGCTATTTATCTGAAGTTTACCAGCATTTCGAGTACAGCACCAAATCACCAAAGCGTGACCTCCTCATGGGGCTTGACTCTCAAGAAATTTACTGCCAACGCTAGAGCAGCATGGTATATTCTCCCAGGGGAATGTGAGAGCACCTGCTTGGGTAGACATGTTCATTTTAGAATAAAACTGGCTTTACAATATTTGCCTCTTTTCTGTAATTTACTGGGAAAGCTACTTGTCAGCCTATCTGTCCATTTCCATTTGAGACTTCATTACAATTGTGGGCAGAACTGACAAGCACCTTCCTTGTTTCGTGCCATCTGCAGTTAATCATCATTCACTCAACGCAATATGAAAAAAACAGCGCTCCGAAACAAACGAAAACAAATGTTTTATTTACAGGAAAAAATCTGTACACTGTGCATACATAAAAATATACAAAATCATAATAGAAAATATAAAAAGTGTCAAAATGTATACAAACACTGCTTAAAAATGTGACTCCTGTAAAATCTTAACGTTTGTTATTAGAGTACACATTCATTTAAAAAAATCATCATACAAAATAATTCTCAAAGCTATTAAAAAAGTACACAGTCTATATTTGTATAGTTCCATTGATTACATATTATAAGAGGGATGAGATGATATGGATAAATGTAAGGCTTTTACACACAACTCTTATTTCTAAAACAAAACTCTGAACCTGATCACTAAGCCAGAGAGAAGAAATTTGCAGTGTCAAATTTAACTCAATGATGCAGGTATGCCCAGACATGGGCTGCTTTACATTTGAAACATCTAAATCAGTTACCCTCCTTGTGAGAGAGAGGAAAGCTCCCAGAAAAGCTCCAGATACTTTCTAATGACAATCTTCTGAATTCAAAAAACAATTTCACTTATTCAACATGCATCAACTTCAGAGAGCATAAAGGGAAAAATAATAGCCATTTAGTTTTGCAGTCAATGCATCTAATATTCCTTTCATGGTAGATCTGTGTCACTGCCCAAATGACATTTTCCATCCTTAGAAACTGCTGAAGAAAAAGGAAATGAAAAAGAAAAACCTCACTATGGATTGGCTTGGTCTACATGTTTTTTGAAACTGTTTAATTCAATCCATCTCTAAAATGACTGTTCTATCTGCACAACCACTGAGTGTAGACACTTGTCTTCATTTAAGAGAAAAAAATGTCTTGGTTTTGCTGACTTTGGCAAGAGATCTACAGCAACAAGTTCAGAATTTGGGTGTTCTCACCAAAGAAAGTGTCCTGACGAAAGGCATGCAATGATTTAGCTAAATTTGTAAAGAGAGAGTGTAAATTAGAGTGTGTAAACCACCCCCTCTCTCTCCAAAGGTATATACTTCCTATATCATTGTAATCTCACTGACTTCACCAGAGTTTCAAAAGTATAAAACTGCACAGCAAGGTAAAAAACAAGATGTAGTAGTTTAATCCAAGGAATGCCTGACTGAGCTGTGAGTTTATGCTCAGGTGAGCTTTAGAACTATAAAGTAATGGAACAATTAATACTTTTTAAGCAAAAAAAATTTTGGCTCAAAATGAGGCAAAATATTCCATTTGTTTTTTTCTTGAATAAACAGAAGAATACCTTGATTTAACCATCCAAAGGATGAATGTATAAAATGATAGAGCACCACAAGTCAGAAAAGCTACAGAATTCACAGTGGAAAAAAGGGCATAATGAAATTCAGCATAAACTCAGCACGTTCCCTTAAGCTGCTGCTGCATTTCTGGTTTGTTTCAGCAAAGTGCAACTGTTGTCTGCAGCACCAGGGCACAGAAATTAAGCTCTATAGCTTTTGAAGGCAACTTACTCCTACTTGTCAGTAAAACTCCATAAATTTAAAACCTCCATCATTGCAATGAGTGTGAAGGGAGCTCAGAGGTCCGCCAGTGGAGGCATTTGCTTGGCTGATGATGCACTTCAAGAGCTGGGTTTGGGCAAATGTCTCATCTACAGTGCCATTCCCACTCTTTTAGAGTGTGACAGCCACACGGGAGAGCTATGAAGCCATGCCTCTATCTTTTTCCTAATAACAACCAAGGATCTGGGTGGGAAAATGCATTTCCTTTCACATTGTCTGCATTTAATACATGTATCTAAAACCAGCACTCTCATGTGCTGTTGTTATTATTATTAAAAGATACACAGGTCAGTGTTACCACACACATTTACTGAATGTGATTCTTGGTAACAATCTCTCTGCCCTTGTGAGGGATGGGGAAACGTCCATAAACACAAAAGTACTTGGTGGGCTCTTATAAAAGCCACCAACACCAATGCCACAGAGTGTAAGCAGTGGTCAGGGGAGCACCTCTGCAGGTCCTTTATGTTCCCTCGTTATTTCTGTCCATTGCCCTCTTGCAGCAAGTGGAGGTGAGCCCTCAGATCAGGCACACTTGTGCCAAAAAGCGAAGGAGGACATGACAAGGTAAGGGAGTAAAATCTCTTTAAGCAGCCACAAGGTGTTTGAGCAGGCCGATCAGTGAAACATCACAGTGGAAACCAGTGCTGAGAAGCCACACAAGGAGATCCTTATTTTTTCAAAAAGGTGGGCATCACAAGTTGGTCCTCCTCTGAGAAAGCAAACGTTTGCAGCACAGCTTTGTGGCATCTTCTGAGGTGATGGTGCTACAGCACCCACATTTGCACTTGCAGGAGGAGCAGTGACTGCCTTATGCATCAGGATACAGCAAAGAAAAAAATTCTGCTGGGAGGACTTGAATGTGCACAGTCCAGTATATTAAAAACATACAGTTAATTTTATGACATCTTACACCTGGTTCTGCATTGTTATTTAAATGATGTATTAAGTAGTTATGCTTAGCACTTGTTACATGAAACTTTATCATTTGCCTTGTTCTGTACAACAGCTATGTTGATTATTCTGACAAAGTACTGAGGGAAAAATACAACATAATCCTGCTCTGAGTAGTTGAGTAATACAGTTAGTATTTTTCTTCTTCATGAAAATCAAAGTTAAAGGTTAGTGGTTGCAGACCAGTCAAAGTGATATGCTTTTTTTTTTTTCTTGTCAGAACTAGAGAATTTCCAGCTTATGGAAAAATAACATATTCACTAGTCCTAGAAAGCTAATCAGCTTCCTTCCTTTACAAACATGTGGTAGCTAAACCAGCATAGAGGAAGGAGAGACATATTTGATTGCACTGTTCAAACTTCATATGTTTTGCAAACAAGGTACCAAACATATGGAAAAATAGATTAGTTCTATGTAAGTTATCTATTCTCCACAAGATTAAACAACAGTGTTATTAACTTTAAGAATAAATGTTGCTGCCATACATAACATTAAAAAGAAATCAGTATGTAATATATCCAGAGTCTAAGGCTAGTATGATTAAAACCTATTCATTTTGATCTATGGACATAACTGTCCACATAATACAGAAGTACAGTTTTTAGATCATCTGGACATACTTTCTGTTAACAAAAGGAATCTTAAGAGGATCATAAAACACAAATTAAGAGACTACATGGGAAGAGAAGGCTATGTCCTATTAAGACACATATTCTTCACTTTTGAGGAAAGAAAATCATCAGACCCAAAGAGCAGAGTGACAGAAAAAGGATTCTGTGATTATACTTACATTACTATTGAAAATAGTCATTACCATTGTGTGCACTCTGCAATTGCCTTTCTGTTGTTTAAGACAAAACACAAAAAATAATTTCCACCACAATCATTCATGAATTCTTTCCAGTGCCTCTTCAAGCTGTCTGCCTTTTCGCTGAATGGACATGAGAAGGACATAGCTGCTTTTGTGTACATACGTTCCTACTGAACTTACCCTAAGAGAAAGGGTACAGTTGTGTGAAAAAAAAAGGCAAAACACTAACCTCCTGCCACTTGGAAAATCTGAAACTCAAGTATTGCCATGAAAAATAATGCTTTAAATGTGTTAGCAACCAGGCAGATTTTTAGAAGTGCCTTAGAGAATATTCTCATTCTGTGTTATGAAGAAAAATATCAAATTATCTCCATATGCAATCCGTAGTTATTTTTTTTGCTGGCATTAGAGCTTCTCTGGAGTATAGTCTTTCAAACATTACATAAAAAATGCTGATATCCTCTTTTGTCAGAAAACTCCCTATACTCTCTTAACAGCAGTAACTTGTGAACAAGTGAGCTTGATTTGGATCCCAATGAAATACTTGACAAATGATGTCTGTCATCCTGCACGCTATCTTTGCTTCAGAAAGGTGAACTCCCTCTATGCTTGCTTTCAGCGTGATGTGCAAGTGCTGCACAGCCTCCTTTGGCTTTCTCTGGATCTTCTTCATCTGTGCAGACCAGGGGAAGGCATCGTTTCCACCTCACACCCTCTCAATAGGCCTCCCAGGGAGAGTTGTGTTGTTTTTTTTTTCTGAATGGGTTATGAGTATATTTGTTGTTCTCTAAAGAAACGAGACATTTCTCTTTTCCCTCTGCCCTACGCAGTCAGTGTGAGGGGTCTGGCATCAGAAGCACATCCAGTAGTTTAACTGTTTTGGCCGTGTGTACAGCCACCTCCATCTGCACTGATTTTGTAGCCACCATAAGGCCCCCTGTACAGTTCCAGGCCTGTAACTGAACCTTTGTATGAATGGGAATTAACGTCTAGCCTAGTCAATGACTGCACAGCTCGGAGTAATGATTACTTCATTCTTGGAGAGTGTGAAAATCCCATGGAGCCACGAGAAATGCTGCATTGTTCAACTGGCCGCTCTGTACATGAACAATAGAGGCTGTTTTGCAATGCCAGGTTTGACAGTTAAATAAGTTCATTAAAAAAAATTACAGCCTAACATATGTGGCATAAGAGACCACCGACAAATTCTGACAGTCACACCCACAACAATACATTATATTTCTGCCTAAGTATGTCCTCTGCACCTTTCATGAACTAAGCCTTTTTATTTTCTTTAACTATTTGCAAAGCAGTAATAAATACTCAGGCTTAGAAAAAAAGTATTTCTCATGCCTGCTACTTAATTACAATTTATAGACTCAAGACTAGATTGGTCTAAGATACATTTTTCAAGTATTCTCTTCTTGTTTATAGTACGACAGTAGTACCTTATTGCACATTGTTTCTGAAGGACTCTCTTCTACAAGTGTGGGAAATTATTTCTTTTGGGGCACTTGACAGCTTTGAACCCTGGCAAAATGACTTTCCCCTTCCGATACAGATCATCCTGCAAACCTTTGTTCATCCTCTGCACCAGCAACTTCTCGTAGAGCAGTGGGTGGTAGGCCCCTAAGGTACACGCTGCATCGTAGTAGAGTTCATGGTAGTGACACAGGTCGGTCTGTCGGACAGAAGGGATGTATTCATACACGTGCACCTCATTACACATGGACATCATGATGAGGATACCTGGAGCAGAAAATGAAACTGAAAGTGAACCCCAAACTTCACCTATCTCACAGAAATTTCCCTGCATTCAATCTGTTTTTCTTCCCTGCTTTCCTTTGCTGTTGCACACCTAAGCATTACTTCTGTAAAATCATTAAGAGAAGCAGTAGTTCCTTTTGTGAGAGCAGCTTTCACTTGTCCCTGATACATAAAGATTGTGAACCCTGTAGAGGTGACGGTGTAGGACATCACAAGGAAAGAGTAAAAAGCCTATAAAGGGCTTGCATACCACCGTCAGCCTTCTTGAGTGAGAAGACTGCTCTTCCCCACCTTGCCCCATTTACCCCATCCTGTCCACAAGACATCCCCCACAAGAATCAGGGGCCTAATGCAGCTGCATGCTATTTTTTTTTTTTGAGTCAACTGATCACTTCTCTTGGTTTTCTTGCATATTATCAATTCTTGCAGCTATTTAGCAAGACAGACCAGGTCTTCGCATTCACTTGCAGAATACAGAACACACAGATACACACAGACCAGTCGTTTGGTGTTTTTAAAGAGGTCTTCTTGGTACTTCTACCACTTCCACAGCTAAACCTTATTTATGCTTATAAATATCTCAAGTGTGGGTGTCAAGAGGATGGGACCAGACTCTTTTCAGTGGTGCTCAATGATAGGATGAGCGGCAATGGGCACAGACTGAAACACGGGAGGTTCCATCTGAATATGAGGAGAAAGTTCTTTACTTTGAGGGTGCCAGGGCACTGGAACAGGCTGCCCAGAGAGGCTGTGGAGTCTCCCTCTCTGGAGACATTCAAAACCCAGCTGGATTCACTCCTGTGCGATCTGCTCTGGGTGAACCTGCTTTAGCAGGTGGGTTGATCTAGATGATCTCCAGAGGTCACTTCCAACACCAATCACCTTCTGTGATTCTGTGTAAACTCTGACCTGCCATGTGCAGGAAATAAAAAAAAAAACAAACCAGATATGCCCATTCTATCCTCTGTGCTTTTGAACATTTGTGTCCTACGATATTTACATACATGCTAATCTTCAAGACTATGAAGAATTTGACTGATTTCCTTTTCCTTTTTTGTACATCACGGGAACGAGAAACAAGAATAGAAAGATGGGCCAGTATCATCCACGTCAATGCCAGACTATCATCAGCACCATCAATAGCAGCTAAGGCCATACAGAAATTAATTTCCAGTTTAAAGACAGAAAAAGGTTCACTTTGATCTTAGGTGCAGTCCTAAGATGCTGTAACTCTCATCCCATGATAAAGGTCAAAAGTAGACCAGGATAGATTCAGGAGGAAGATATGTGAGCTTATGTAAACTTTGTTTTTCTACAGCACAATTGTAAATGTGTACTAATAGAAGGTCTTTATAGCTTTGAAATGAGAGAAAACTTACTGTTGCGGCTGCACATTTTCAAAGGGACTAATACCAGATACTGATCATCAGCACAGTCTAAACTGCAATACTTTTACATCAATCACAGCTTTGGAAGCCTTTTCTGTTTCAGATAGCCATGTGAAAAGAAAATGACAAAGCAAGCCTTGGACACTAGTTTGTTGTTGTGGTTTGTGTGGTGGTTTGTTTGTTTGGTTTTCTTTTTAAGATTTCACTTAAAAGATAAAAACATGTAGAAAATGTTTTGAAGCACTTGTTGTACTACTCATATGTCTATCCATTGAATATGACTATCAGCTCTCCGAGGAGACAGCTATATCATTCTGCTCTCTTTGCACTTACAAATGAGAACTGATGTAATTGTTAGTTGTTTTTTTTTTTTCTGTACAACAGCTTTGGAATAATAAAGCATCAAAGGTGTTTTGGGTAACTCTCACAAGTGAAATGAATTTACATTAAAAATTATTTTGGTTTGTTAATTAAGCAAAACCATTTTCTGAATTTTAGTTTGCAGTTTGGGAACAGGGAGATTTCAATGGCTTGTTAATGAAAAGAACCTTATGTTCTCCCTGCTGTGTATCATTAGATTATCAAAATGATTTTTCCCTGCCTGATGTGTGAAGTAACTGAAAACCAATTACTTCTGTGATTAAATTTTCTTTTATCATAAATGAAAGGTTATGAAAATGTTCTAGATGGTTTTACAGCTTTACACTCTACGGAGTCTATAGCCTTCAAAAAGCTAAGTATATCAATTTCAAAGGAAAAGTCCCCAAATTTAAGTGAACTTTAGTCTTAAGCAGCAAGAAACAGGGATTCATGGTGAAAACACATTTAATCCCTATTTGAGCAAGAAGGACGAGCTTAATAAACCACGCTTCCTTGCCTCCAAGCTGTTATAGAGATGCTCTGAATTGTAGCCTGCCTAGCAACCAGGTCTAGAATTGTTTGTTTGTTGTTTCAGTTTTACAAATGCTTCCGCCAGCTTTTCCACTGCCAACCTCCTTCCTCCACTGATGGAGAGCCCACCAGCCACTCCAAGGTAACCGTTATCCAGCTGAATCAGAGGAAAGACGGTGGAAGCACGTGCAGTAAAGAAGCAAATCCAGAAACAGACAGTAAAATGACTTCTCTCCCGCACCCAGAGCCAAGCCTGGAGCCAGTTTCGAAAGCTGTACCACCAATGTGTTAGGAAAATTGGCTCTGACGGAAAGTACAAGCCTTAACCAGAGTGTGTTTCATTTCACTGCCACATTACCCAGCTGACCTTAAAATTAATAAAGGAAGTTGCCACTTGTGGGATGAGAAAAGTGTCAAGAACAAATATTGGGACTCTCTTATAATTTCCTTAATAACAGTAAAGATGGCCACATCACTGCAAATATGATTCAATAATGACAAAATTTTAAGCAATATCATTGACTTTCCAGTAAATTAGTTAACGGAACACTTAGAAGTGGTAGAGTTTTAGTTCTTTGTGATCTGTGGATCAATGTCCTTCAGAATCATCCTAAAAGGCATGCTGGGGTATCTAGTTTAGCTCCTTGTCTTTCCTGCCTTATTCCATCCAGTCCATGTCTTGGGATTTCACATTAGGTTGCTCATAAATAACCATAATTTTTGACAGTCCACTCAAGTTTTTGCTCATGCCGGACAATGATGTTTTGTGGGAGGAAAGACTGGACAGGCCAGTTTCTGAGTGGTAACAGCTAATTTACAGAACATCTTTGTGTTCAAGTCTAGAGTAAACGAACTGAAAGATGAGCTAAGACAATGAGTAGTGATCACCACATACACAAGTGTCCCTGGGCTACAGAGACTTATCTGTCCTGGTGGAAATGGGAGCACTCCTGAGACTGCCAGACCTGATGCACCTTTTCAATGCCCAAACTGTACTCTGGGGAAAAATGGTGGTCAGTGCCAAACCTTTTCTCCTTTTAGCACGTCTACCACTGCAGACCCCCAGCCAAAGAGGCCAATGGTGCAGTACAACCAGCACTCCCATCCAAACCACCTATGGATGAGATTCCAGGGCATGCAGCACTATACACTCAACCTACGCGAACCCAGGAAGGTTGGTTCCTCCACTTAGCTGTCACAGCCCCCAAGTTTTCCCTTGGAATGATCTGATCCTGGTGTTAAATTCAAAAGCAGAAGGTGAGATAGCACTGTATTAAAGACAGAGGGAAGGAGGAAAAAAAAAAAAAAAAAGCAGCTTTTTTTTTAAAAAAAGAAGCTGTTTTCTTTGTATGAATAGAGTCCTCACTAAAATAGGGAATAAATGGGTTCAGTTCTGTCCTGTGCCTTAGAGGATGTGAACCCTCCTTCACAGGGGACAGCCCTCATGTTGTAGTGAAAACTAAGTTCACAAAAGCCAGGAATCAACTGTCTTTGAAATAACAGCAGCAGTTTAAACTGTGAGGACATTTACACCAGTCCATGTACTAGGATATATTCAGGTTTTATTCTCTTTATTTTCTAATGCCATGCCTGGCTTGTTTTCCTCAAGTCCCTAAAACACGGCTGTCAACAGAGCTCCCCAGGCTCTTTTGGGGCAGTGTGCCCTAAAACGGCTCAGTAAAAACTTGATTAACTAGATTAATCCAATTAATCTACTAGCAATATTACTACTGTGCCTAGGGGATTTGGTCAAGAACCCATAAAACTCCAGTACAAACCAGCAGAAATATTGCCAGTCTGAGTGATGATGTTGCCATGAGACCTGTGGAGGGGTCTAGAGAGAGCTGTACCAGGGTCTCCTCAGAGCAGGGACAACTTTGAAATTAAAGCAGGTTGCCTGTGGTCCTGTCCAGCCCAGTACTACCCCCAAGGCCAGAAATTGAACTGTTGAACCTTTTCAGAAGTTTACTGAAGCATGCAAAAATAATACCATAGCCATGAACCTGAAACCATCAAGTAGGTGCGAAAATGACCATCAGACCTGTTCTCTTCCAGATCTGATACTTAAGCTTTAAAACTTTTAGATTTTAAATATCCAATATAAATTTCATAATAAGGAAAAAGTCAGGTTATCTGGCATGATTTTAGCTTTGACAAACATGAATTGGTGCAACCATACATTCAAAATCACAACTGAAGATATTTCTGTATAGGCCACTCTAATTCTAATACTCTTGCTGGATTTTCAAAAATCCCATTTGAATTATAAATGTGAAAATGGAAAAATGCAAAATAATTCTGCCTGTGTGGAGAAAAGTTGTTTTATAGTAAATCATTCAAAGGTGTGTTTTATGAATGTTTTATAGCTGAATGGTAATGTTCCTGAATAATGCATTGGAACAAAAAAAAGGACTGTGAGCACAGAATATCCTTTTAAAAATATTTTAACATATATTATGCCAAAGAAACGATGTGGCTGCCAAAGAAACAGTCAACATGCAAGTTTGCTATAGAATTACAATATTAGATGATAATAAAGTACTAGATGTTTCAAAATATTACATATTAGTATTTCAAAATCCTTAGAAAGGTGTGTTACTTTTTCCTATTTGGCTGGTATCTATGGTGTCAGAAAGTCTTTGGTATGGTTTAAACTCAGTCCAATTGGCACAATAAACTCCTGAGGTTCTACAATCTGCGCTGAAAACATTTAAACCAGAATTAAATTAAGATTACATTCCTTGCATGGATGGCTTATACAAATGAACATATACAATGGATTCTAATTAAAAGGAGAAAATGTTTTTCAATTTGTTCTTGGCAATCTTAGTGACTCAAGAGGTTCTGAATTTCCAACATGCATCTTTTGTACAGTACAATTAGGCTTTGTGTTTAGCACACTAATTTAAAAAGAATGTTCTCTAGTTTACAAGTAAATAATATAGTTCAATATACCTGAATACAACAGATGCTTTATGAAAGCATTTAGAATAATAAGTGTAATTCGAACATTCAGCAAGAACAAAATGTAAGAGATGCTGAAAACATTTAAATACACATAATCTGATTGTTATAATGTCTCATTTCACACAGAACACAAATTTAGTTACAGAAAAGAATTTAGCTAGATACACTAATAAGTTTATGTTTGATAATCTGTGCACTTGAAAGCATTACAAATAAACATAAAGAATTTATAACATATAGTTTTCTATATGCTAGTCTACTTCTATAGTCTCTCTTGATTGGATTTCAGGTACCACAGCAAAATCTTTTGCTCCTTGAAACTGGGCCAAATGTGCCTCAGTTATTCTTCGGAATATAGACTAAAGGTAGCTTTGGCTTTTTAAAATACTACAGCTGCAAAGAAAAGAGTTCTTTTACCTTTGTTTAGTTCATGAACTATGACAAACAGTAACCACAAGAAAATCAAACAGGAATTTAGCTGTCATCAAATGGCCCTGTGGCTAACCTTCATAAATTGTGCAATACTTGTCACCTTTGATGTATAGATACTCGCACTATATAGTAGACTTAGAAAATTACCTATTTATCACTTAATGCTGAATGCAAAAAGCTGTACATTAATCACGGTAATATATTCTGTAATATGAGGGTGCACTGGCAAATGCTGACCAGTAATATAACTTTAAATGTGTTATTCAATTCTGGGTGATACACTAGAATAATCAAGAATTTTTTAATGTGATTTGGAGTTCTGTAAGAGAAGAGTTTGCACTTTTATCTCCATATTTCAGGAAGCAGGAGATGCTCAAATTTCAGAGTGCTTTTTATTAGAATAAGAATTTAAAGCTTACATATTTGGAGGTATTATTTATTTGTGTAATAATACTTGGATAAAACTGAGCTGGAAAAAAGTAAGCACTATTCTGTTCCTTCACCAACTGCTGGGAAACAGCTGAGTCAGTAACAATAATAAAGGCAACCTCTTAATATTTCAAATAGTTTCTTTCAGTTCATACAAGTGTATTTTTTCTAAGCAGAGCTGGAGATCAGCTGCATTTTTCCATTCAACATCCCCTCTGAAGCCATTTTAAATTTAAGTTCTTAGTCATACAATGATGCATAGACATACAATGTTGCAGTGTAATGATAGTCTTGCTTGTACTATTGTCTCAATGCACGCAAATGAGGATTAAAATAATGCTATCAACTATTAATGACGCATAACTGTTAAATTTGTGATGTCGACTGTAAAGCCTCAAACAAGCCTTTCTTTCTCTCACAACAATAAAGTAATCTGGCCTTAGTTATCCTTTTGTGTACAGTGGTTCCTGCATTACGCTAAAAGCTGCAACACTTAGCAAAGACTAACACCTACACTGCCAAGCTAAAATGTAAAAATCTACAGAGAACACATTTTGATTTGGGACTAAAACCGAAATAGAATACTGCAGTCAGAGCTTTCAGCTAGCTTCTCAAAACAGACAAAAGCTGCTGGGTATATAAGGGTACAGAAATGTGCATTTCAAGTAAAACCACTTCAGAAGAGGTAAGCTACCAAAGTGTACTGATGGACTAGGGTTAAGTAGAAATTCATGGCAAATCCAGTTAGTAAACAATAGAGAGAAGCAAAATCTTCATTGAAAAGCCTGTATATAATCAAGACATTATTAAAAAGTCCTCAAACTTTCCAAATGCTAATGCACCATCCCATGGACACAGAATGCTGCTTTTGAGAAACTCAAGGAAGCAGCTTTAGCCTTGGTCATCAGATGACAAAAATGCAAGGTTAGAACTAGGTTGTTTACATAGGCTACCAAGGAGGGTATAGGAACAGTTTTCTTACAGCAGAATGGTAAAAATAGAGACTGCTGGTTTATACACTATCAGCCTTAAAAAAAAAATTGAGCTTTGATATGTTCAGGAAGAGGGGGGGAAGACTGAGTTCATATTATACAGTGAAAATATATCAATAGGAGGCAAACAGGTAACACATTTCTGCTGCCAAAAACAGGGCAAATCTGTCCCTAATAACAGCGACATCTTCTCAACTGTCAATTTAGGATCTGCCAGTGGAATTGAAATCCGAGACTTGGTGGTTGGATGCTGATACTTTTGAGAAATATAGAGTAGATCAAAGTCCAAAATGAGATGTAAACATATCAATACTCATTTAACAACCCCAAATTTCAGCCAAATGTGAATCAACAAATTTAACTGCAATAAGCCACCATGGCAATTGCCTAACACTAATGGAAGATGATGAGAATACTGTGCAGTTTTGTTTAAAAGCATGAAGGTGGCAGCTGCAAAAATCATGCAAAAATATGCAAGAATCGGTTCTCAAAGCTCATCTAAGGATTAGATTAGGGAGACAAAAAGTAAACAATTTATAATGAGGAGTGACATTAGCTAAGATATGACTCCTAGATTAAAATAAAATGTTTGTTTTACCCTGGTGAACCTTTCCCCACAAGAAAAAAACCCAACTCTGTGTTTTCTTGGTTATTATTATTCGAGACGGATCCACTAGAAAATATCATACTAAAGGATGACTTGTCTGTGCCAATTTCATCCTTCTTAGACATGGTATAGCCCCAGAAGTAACACCTAACAAACAGGTTGCAATTTGACAGCAATTAGCTCAGCCTACTTTCAATGATGTCCTGAACTTACACCTTTCACTAGACTGGGTAGAAAACAATGCTTAAATAATAACAAGTTTATCAGAAAAGACTTATGACCAGATGTAGGTCTGTGTGTCACACTGTTAAGGTGCAGTCTGGCACCGGTGATGGATGGGGTCCCACAAGCTGTTTAGAAGAAAACCAAAGACAGAAATATCTACAGGTTAGAACCTGATGGAGAGAAGTGGAGAAATTCTGTTCTTGGTGTTCTTGTGTAATATTAATCTCACGTGGTTTTAGACCTCTGTAGTGTATGTGTGTTGTATGTTACTATTTTAGAAGTGGCTGGAAGCAGTGACATATTTAACAGGCTTAAACCAGTAAGTGTATGTACACAAAATGCAATATTACTAAAGAACTCTAGACTTGTGATTTATTTTGAACATAATCTGTAAAGCATAAGCAGTCCTTCCACTTCTCTCCCCATCCTTTCCCTTCCTCTGTATTTGGGACACACGCTCTGCTTCCCTCACCCCAACCAACAGCTATTGCAGTGCTGTTTTCTCTGCTCAGCAACATGCCAGCACAGAGCTAATGTATCACAGATTCATAGAATGTCCTGAGTTGGAAGTGACCCACAAGGATCATAGAGTCCAACTCCTGTCCCTGCATATGACACCCCCAAAATTCACACCATGTGTCTGATGGTGTTATCCAATCACTTATTGAACACTGTCAGGCTTGGGGCCGTGACACCTCCCTGGGGATCCTGTTCCAATGCTCACCACCCTCTGGGGGAAGAACCTTTTCCTAATGTCCAACCTAAACCTCTCCTGGCACATCTTCCTGCCGTTCCCTCGGATTATGTCACTGGTCACCAGAGAGAAGAGATCTGTGCCTGCCCCTTTTTTATCCTGTGTTACCCAGAACTCCATGCAGTGCTCCAGGTGAGGCCGCACCAGTGCAGAGCAGAGCGGGACAATCACCTCCTTCACTCCACTGGCAATGCTGTGCTGGATGCGCCCCAGGACATGGTTGGCCCTCTTGGCTGCCAGGGCACACTGCTGGGGTGCTGTATGTAGAGTTTTGGGGAATCAGTGACTCCAGAAAAGAGTTATGGTGAGACAGGGCATCCCATGCCCCAAAGGAAGCACAAAAAATGTTCTTTTCCCTAGCTCCCAAGTGGTGGAGAAGCCAGGGAAAAAAATATTCTACCTCTTCTCACTCATTCCCCTAAAGCCACAGGATGCAAGAGACTCCCTCTTCCACACAAATGACCCACTGGCCTCTTTTCCAAGAGACTTAATAATATTGTGACTTAAGTATTTTAATACAGCTATTAACAACGCTAAAAGATTCCCCTGACATCAATCATGGCTGAGGGATGGTGACTCACTGCTGCAGAAGAACACAGTGAGAACAGATTCCACCAAGTGCTCTTCCCTTTGGGAATACTCTTATAAATAGTGCTAAATGGTAGAAATAGATACAATTGCCACGTGAAAAATGTAAATACTGAAGAAACAGTCGAAGATCACCCTAAAACATTTCTGACATTCCTGAAAGGAAACAGTCTGATGTTTCCATGCTTTAATTCATGTTTGTCCAATTTTGTAAACTGAGGCTAAAGAGGCTTGAAATTGAAGTGCTTCACTTGATCCAGAAACATTTTTTTACCTTTTCAATGTCACTGGCAGCAGCGATGTGAAGAACTGCTGCTCTTCCTCCACGAGTAACTGCAGGTCACAGAGAGCTGCCTGACTTTCTGCTGGTGTAAATATGGACAAACCAGATTCTTGTGCAGAGCCCATATTGGGACTAATTACAGAGCACTGCACACAGACCTACAATAAGTTATTCTAATAAAGTGATTAGAATCACTATGGTCCATGCTTTAAGAGCTTAGATTCAGGGATATAGGTCCCTCTGCCTGTGAAAATTCAAACCCTCTATTTAACAACAACTTATCTTCCTTCATATGGCTGTTTTCAGAACAATGGTATTAGCAGAGTGGCCATTTAATACACCCTTTTCCCATATCTTCTTGCAATTAAGACGCTCAGATTTTATAATGGTCATCATTTACCCATTTTTTTCTATTAATTTTATAGGAAATATTTTTGTAGATATTATAGGAATAAGCTCAACATTCAGAATCTGCTTTTCACTCAGGTGCACTCAGTTGTGTCTGACAGATTCAGTTCCAACTGGGTATGTGCTGCCTATGTTGTTGAGAGATACCTAATCTGAAGACCAACATGACTTTTCAGACTTCTGACAAGCTATATTATGTATTTTATGCTCTATCTTGCCCTTTTTGTCCAGCTTTGACAATACACAGTTGCTGTTTCTGTGCTGTGTCCCAGTTTGTATTACGTTACATGTGCAATGCATGGACACCCATTCAATCAGGTTACTAAAATAGAAAGCCTCTCCCTACTAAAATATTTAAAACGCATCTATAAGAACAGTAGTTAGTTATCAAATGAGGTGGATATGATTCCCAATAAGCTTGTCTTACTGCCTTTTTAAAAAAAAAAGCTAAAAATAGCATTACCAAAATCTCTAAGCATCTTTTTTTGAGAAAATAACAACATAAATAAAATTCCCAGTAGAGGTAAAGGAGCCAAATTTGCATCTGTACATAGAAAGTATATTTATCTATAAAGCTTTTGTTGTTAATGTTTTTGCTTGTTTAATGATTAATATTTCCAAAGCATTCTCTGCTTGAAGGATATTGTTTGTCAGGAACATTTAGATTTGGGGTTGAAGATTATTGTTCTATTCTTATAATGACCTTAACTCCACTTCTTCAAAGAAAGCTTTTGAAATGTTTCTTATATATGGTGGAAGTACAGATTGACAGCACAATGATCCTCTTCACTATTCTTATGATCAGCAGCTGTTAACCTATTTTTATCAAGAACTTCATTACTCCAAGAAATGCTTTTGCAAAATGTGAATACTGCTGGTGAGATCATTCCACACGAGCAGTCTCCTCCTTCTGAATTTTTACAAGCAGGTTCCGAAAATCTCACTTCAGGAAGTAACCAGCTGCCAAGCCATCCTCCACCTACAAACAAGTCCTCCTCTTCTTTCCACTCATGCTCCCGGTAAGCACAACTCGCTCAAGTCATAGACAGGCATCTCCCAGACACAGTATCACAGTATGTTTGGGATTGGAAGGGACCTCAAAAGATCATCTAGTCCAATCCCCCTGCTGGAGCAGGAACACCTAGGTGAGGTCGCACAGGAACATGTCCAGGCGGGTTTTGAACGTCTCCAGAGAAGGAGACTCCACAACCTCCCTGGGCAGCCTGTTCCAGTGCTCTGTCACCCTCACTGAGAAGAAGTTTCTTCTCAAATTTAAGTGGAACCTCTTGTGTTCCAGCTTGATCCCATTACCCCTTGTCTTATCATTGTTTGCCACTGAGAAGAGTCTGGCTCCATCCTCATGGCACTCACCCTTTATATATTTATAAACATTAATAAGGTCCCCCCTTAGTCTCCTCTTCTCCAAACTAAAGAGACCCAGCTCCCTCAGCCTTTCTTCATAAGGGAGGTGCTCCACTCCCTTAATCATCTTCGTTGCCCTACGCTGGACCCTCTCCAGCAGTTCCCTGTCCTTCTTGAACTGAGGGGCCCAGAACTGGACACAATATTCCAGATGTGGTCTCACCAGGGCAGAGTAGAGGGGAAGGAGGACCTCTCTCGATCTACTAACCACCCCCCTTCTAATACACCCCAGGATGCCATTGGCCTTCCTGGCCACAAGGGCACAGTGCTGGCTCATGGTCATCCTGTTGTCCACCAGGACCCCCAGGTCCCTTTCCCCTACACTGCTCTCTAATATGTAATCTCCCAACCTATACTGGAACCTGGGGTTGTTCCTGCCCAGATGCAGGACTCTACACTTGTCCTTGTTAAATTTCATCAGGTTATTCCCTGCCCAGCTCTCCAGCCTCTCCAGGTCCCGCTGGATGGCAGCACAGCCCTCCGGCGTGTCAGCCACTCCTCCTAGCTTGGTGTCATCAGCAAACTTGCTGATAGTACACTCAATTCCCTCGTCCAAGTCGTTAATGAATATATTGAATAATATTGGCCCCAGCACTGACCCCTGAGGCACTCCACTAGATACTGGCCTCCAACTAGACTCCGCACCATTGACTACCACTCTCTGGCTTCTCTCCCTAAGCCAGTTTGCAACCCACCTCACTACTCTATTGTCTAGACCACACCTCCTCAACTTAGCTGTGAGGATGCTGTGGGAGACTGTGTCAAAGGCTTTACTGAAGTCAAGGTAGACAACATCCACCGCTCTGCCACCATCCATCCACCTTGTTACATTCTCATAAAAGGCTATGAGGTTGGTCAAGCATGACCTACCCTTGGTAAAGCCATGCTGACTGCCCCTAATAACCCTCTTATCCTTGATATGCCTTGAGATGGCACCAAGGACAAGCTGTTCCATTACTTTCCCAGGGACAGAGGTGAGGCTGACCGGTCTATAATTACCCGGGTCCTCCTTCTTGCCCTTTTTGAAGACTGGAGTGACATTTGCTTTCCTCCAATCCTCGGGCACCTCTCCCGTTTCCCAAGACTTGGCAAAGATGATGGAGAGCGGTCCAGCAATGACTTCAGCCAGCTCCCTCAGCACCCGCGGATGCATCCCATCTGGACCCATGGATTTATGAATGTCCAGACTATTTAATTGCTCCCTAACCCAGTCCTCATCGACTAAAGCAAACTCCTCCATTGACCTGGCTTCATCCGGGGTCTCAGGGGTACAGGGCTCCCCAGGACAGCCTCCGGCAGAGTAGACAGAGACAAAGAAGGCATTCAGTAATTCTGCCTTCTCTGTATCTTCTGCCACCAGGGCACCCACCCCATTCATCAGTGGGCCTACATTGCCTCTGGTGTTAGTTTTATCTGCTATGTATTTGAAAAAGTTCTTTTTGCTGTCCTTGACCCCTCTCGCCAGCTGTAATTCTAAGGAGGCCTTGGCTATCCTAGCTGCCTTCCTATATCCTCTAACAGCAGCCTTATATTCCTCCCAAGTGGTCAGCCCCTGCTTCCATGACCTGTAAACTCTCCTCTTCTGCTTGAGCATACCCAATAGCTCCCTATCCAACCACGCAGGCCTCCTGGCTCCCTTCCTTGACTTCCTACGTGTGGGGATGCTCTGATCCTGAGCGTGGAAGAAGCAATCTCTGAATGCCACCCAGCTATCTTGGGCCCCTTTTCCTTCAAGCAGTCTTGCCCATGGGATTTCCCCCAGCAATTGCTTGAAAAGGCCAAAGTTAGCCCTGCTGAAGTCCAGGGTTGCAATTCTACTTGCTATTCTGTTCCTGCCACATGAGATGCTGAACTCCACCATCTCGTGGTCACTGCAACCCAGGCAGCCCTCAACCTTTACTGCTTCGACCAGACCCTCCTTGTTAGTGAGGATGAGATCCAGCAGTGCACCTCTCCTAGTCGGCTCCTCCACCATCTGCATGAGGAAGTTATCATCAATGCACTGGAGGAACCTCCTGGACTGTGGCTGGCTGGCTGAATGGTCCTTCCAGCAAACATCAGGGAAGTTAAAATCACCCACAACAACCATGGCCTGTGACTGTGAGGCCACTCTCAGCTGCCCATAGAAGGCCTCATCAACTTCCTCAGCCTGATCTGGCGGCCTGTAGCAGACGCCCACAACAGTGTCAGCCCTGCCAGCCTTCCCCTTGATCCTGATCCATACACTCTCAACTCGCTCGTCATCCGCTCCTGGGCAGAATTTAGTACATTGTAGTTGCTGTCTCACATAGAGAGCAACTCCACCACCACGCCTGGCTGGCCTGTCTTTCCTGAAAAGGGCATAGCCATCCATGACCACATTCCAGTCATGTGAACTGTCCCACCATGTTTCTGTAATTGCCACCAGATCATAATCTCCCGACCGAACATAGGATTCTAGCTCCTCCTGCTTATTCCCCATGCTGCGCGCATTGGTATACAGGCATTTCAGGGAGCGAGCAGAGCACACCAGTTTCTCCCTAGGGGCATAGGAGGCCACCCGGTCCTCATCAGTTTTAGATTGCAGCCCCACTGGGACAAGCCCAGCTACAACCCCATCCCCCTTCGAGCCTAGTTTAAAGCTCTCCAAATGAGCCCAGCTAATTCCTGCCCCAGCATCCTTTTGCCCCTACGAGATAAACCTTTCCCACGTGACAGTGTCCGGACTGGTGTCTTATAAAACCAACCATTATCAAAAAATCCAAAGCCCTGCCTGTAGCACCAGTCTTGGAGCCAACCATTTAGAGAGTGAATTTTCCTATTCCATCCCACATCATCACTTGAAGATGGAAGGAGTGAAGAGAAGATCACTTGAGCCCCTGAGTCTTTCACCATCCTTCCCAAGACCTTGAAATCATTCTTCATCCCCCTCAGACTACGGGAAGCAGACACCTTTATGTCATCCCTCTGAGAGCCACAGCACCCTCCCTAAGGGCTTTGGTGGGCTCCACAATATAATGGGATGCCACCGCTGTATATAGAGCCCAAGATAAATGCTCAGAACTGGTTTTCCCACGTCAGATGCAATCTCAGTTATCTTCACTTTCAGATTCTGATAAAAAAGAACAATATGAGCATTTTCTGCCTGCAGAAAATATGTAGACCAATGTGACAATGTCAAGGAGGAAATGATGGAGTTTCCAAAGTACAAGATAGTATTTGGAGCTCTATTGCTCTCTGTGTCTCTAGAAGCATGAGCAAGGAAGAATCTGACTCTGCTTTAGACATTCACGATCAGGATCTGCCATGCATCAGAGAAGTCATTACGTTGTATGATGTGTGGACACAGTGCCAAATTACCCCCAAAGAAATACTAAGGACCAAAAAAATACAGTGAAACTCTATTCATTCAAGTGTAAAAAGAAGGAGGATGCTTTGGGCACTTTCAGACTGAGCACTGGAAGCTGTGACAGGGCATGGGAAATCCCATTCCTTGACCCATGTAGGCCTGTCAGACCACATCAGTGATTTCATCCTCTCTGTATGATCTACCATATGTCTTCCCGCGTCTGATGCATCTCTGCTCTATGATCCCAATGAAGAACTTCAGAATCGAGTAGGTTCTCAATAGATAAATTGATATGGAATAATACAAATGTCTCACAGATGTATGTGTGTTCGATAAATCTGGTATGCATATTATGGATGTGAAGGACAAGAAAGCAGAATATTAAATTCACCCAACTATTTCATAGTTCTCATGCTGTGTGTTTAACTAGTCATTGTTCTGTATAGAGCACTACAAACAAATATTGCATGTATACCGACTTGCTCCTCATGCAGTGTACACATTTACAATTGCTTATTTATTTTTTGTAATCTAACATGTCTACTGGGCCCCTCTTTGATACACCTACCAATAAAACCTGAAGAAGGAGGGTTGGGCTGTATTTTCTCTTTAGTGTTCTCTTGAATGATGTCCCAGAGCTGCCATATAAACTTCGGATGGAGAATGTAAAACGGTTGGTTTGGATTCTTCCTGCGATGCTGTACGTAGGGAGTGAACAGATTGTAGTCTGGCTTCTTATACCACTGGGAGGAAAAAAGTAACCATTTTTATAATCTTATGGTACCCAATGTTTTGAACACTACATGCAAAATAATGTGATCTAGTTACATTTGGGTTCTTGAAAACAAAAGCAAAGGCAGCAAAGCAGCCTGCACTGGTGGATGTTCCTCCTGGAAAGCCAGTCCTCACTCTGGCTATTCTGCTTCTTTTCTTCATACAGAGACTCCCAATGAGCAACTCACTGCAGCAGGATGAGCCAACCTCCTCTCCCACTCACAGGCCCATGTTAAACAAGGGGTTTAAAGAGCCTTGACACAAGACCTGAGCGAGGGGGTGAACCTTTATCTGGAAGTGTCCCCGTCCTTGCTGGCAGCACCAGCAGCACATGAAGGAGGCTGACTGCAGCCTGCGTAGGAGACAAGCAGCCTCTGGCATCTGTTGCTAAGGGAGTTCAGCAGATGAAGGTTTAACTTTCTGCTTTGCAGCCTTGCTCAGCTCCCAGCTCCCCTTGCCAAGAACCATCAGATCAGCTGGTCCACTGGAGCTGCAGCACCAGCCAAAGCAGAGCCTCCCCCAGTGACAACCAGATGGACGTCTGCTGCTCTCCGCGAGGGGGCGGGCGGTGGGGCACAGATGGCTGTGGGGGAGTGGACATAAAGGGAAGACTGGTGAGGAGGAGGCCCGAGAAATGGGGAAGGCGCCAAGAGAGATTTTCATTAGGGTGTTTTATTTTGTCTGGGAAGGCGCAGGGCAAGGTGGGAAAAATGGATGTAATTCTTCACCTCCCCTGATAAAACCTCCTTCTGAAATCTAGTGACATTCTCTCCTTGGCAAATGCACAGAAAACTCACTGTTATGTGAAAACAGTAACATTTTATCAAAAAACCTTCACCATCCATCTATCCTAGCGTCTCAGAACAGTCCATTTCAGCACAAGTGCTGGCTGCTAAAAAGCTTTTGTCCAATAAACCAATTTTGACCAACTCATGCAGAAATAGCAGACTTGGGGCTTCTTGTTGACAACTGAGAACCAGAAGACTGCGGCACTAAATACATTCATTTTCTCCAGCGCTTTCAGACTGATTAGGAAGAAAGGTCCAAACAAACATCTTACCACATTCAGATTTGCAGAGTAGGGGGCAGGGTCCCAGGCTACTAAGATAACATCTTTGTACAAGGAGCTGTCGACAAAGTGGTGGTTTGGATTGGTGAGAATCTGTAAACACAGACGCAAAGAATTGCACAGCGTTAAAAGCAAGTGGGATCCAGAAAAATGGCAAAATCCTCCTCTAAAATGAACAGTTCTCCCCACACTGCTGTTTATTCTACTTTAATTCTGGTTGATTTTAAGCATCTTGTTTTGCTAAAAAATTATATAAAAAGAAGCTTAGCCATAAACAGCACTCATGACAGTTTGAAGTAGCAGTATGCTGTATTACTCTCCATCTGTGAGGGATAGGATGAGACCATAAGACCACTTGAGATGCTGCATAATTGTATATCAACACTACTGTGTACTCTGGAACATGAAAACAAAAGCTACGGTATTTCTGACTGCCCAGAGGATCCTGGAGGCAGAGCAGACATCTTTGAAAGGTCCCCAAGTATAATGTGGGGGTTTTTTTGCTGGGTTCTTTTTGGTCTTTTTTTTTTTGGTTGGTTGGTTGGTTGATTTGGTTTGCTTTGGTTTTGTTTTGCCTGTGTTTTTTTGTTCGTTTGTATTTTGTGGGTGTTTTGTTTGTTTATTTGTTTGTTTTCAGTCCTCTCTCCCTCCTTTTGGTTGCTTTCTCATTTCAACACCAAGACAATGTCATTTCAAATAACTCCAAAAAGGCAAATTAGACCCTGACTGTAAAAGTAGTCATACCTAGAAAAATACAGGCACACAATAGGGCTATTTTTAAAGCAACTCATATTGCTCTGATCTACTGCTCTCATTCAACTCCCTCCCATCTCCTGGTCCTCTGCCTGATCCACCTGCCCCACTGGAAGTTTCCTTTTCACTCCTGCTGGCTTATCCCTTCCCAGACCCTCCATGTCTAACCAGATCACTCTGATCCCTGGTGCATCCAATGTCAGGAAGGATTGAGCTGAATGACTTCAGCATTGGTTGAAACAGCATGAATTTGGCTCCAGCTGTTAAACTAATCAACATTCCAGACAAATAAATTCATACTAATTTTCATTTCCCTTTAGGATCCAATGAGCCATATTTGATTATGCATATTTTTCTTCAGAAAAATAATATTGTTGCCATAGCAATATTTTTCCTACCATAAACTTTGAGCTTAATGACTTTCCATCAGTCTTCTACAATAAGAACATAATTAGTTGTGCTGCCATTAGCATCCATAGCTCCATTTCTCAGAGCAGCTTTCTCCTGAGAATGTAAACTCCTTTTTTGAGAGTACAGAGTAAACAGACCAAAAGGTCAAGCTTTTAAAAGCTCGGTTCCATAGTTATCACACAAAGGAGCTCTTACTTGCCTTTCAGTAAGCAAGAGTCCATGGAGATGTTGTCCACACAAATTCCACTCTTAGTGAGCCTGCATTCATATGTATGAGATGAGTTTCTTCTGGAATAACAATATCTGTTGTGGCTGCACTGGCTCCCTTCATGTCCTTTGGGCTTTCACAGCAGAGAACATGAAGGAAGACAAGGGCCACAGCAGCCTTTTAATCAGCTGAATGCAGGAATTTCCAATAGCAGGGAGAGAAGGAGGGTCAGTAAACCTGTATGGGTAACCCATCTTCAGTACTGGTAGGGAAAGCAACCTTTATCAAGTGGGTTGTGCAGGTTTCTCTCCCAGGGAGGGGAAGGCCACTTTCTCAGTAGGTCGCCAAAGCATCACAGGTGGCTTCTGACCTCTTTGAAGGAGCAGAAAGGTGGTAAGAATATGAACATTTGTGAGGAAGCTGTGTGAGCTGACATTGCCTGAATTTTAGCCATGTCTTGTGTTTTCTTGAGAGGCCTTGTGGAGACCGAACAACACAGTACACAGCAGAGAAGACCATGGGACCCTCCATCACTACCCCAGTGGGAGTGGTGTACTGTAGCATCCCTGGGAGCCAGGAGAACCTCAGCCTGCTGTGAGCAGCCCAGAGCTGCTAATTTATCCATTTAGCCTCTCTGAATTTGCTGAAGAGCTAATAAAGCTCAGATCGCTCCCTGAAGGCATTTCTCTCCTCCTACAGGGAGCCCAGTGAGACTGGTCAACAAAATAACATCTCAAAACCCTCCTTCTTGCCAGGCACAGGAGTTCAGGCACGGTCAGCAACCAGGAAGTTTGGGCTGACAGCAAAACAAAGAAGAGTCAAAAAAAGAAAAAAATAAATTAAATTAAATGAAGATCAATATCCTTTGAAACCTTGATTTCAGCACTAAATCCAGAGTAAGAGAGTAAGATACTTCTGCTCTCTCTCCCTGAGCAAAAGAAAGGGGATATATTTGACCCAGATAACTTCAAAGACGTAGTCTCTCCTGCAGCCTCACAAAGAGCTACAAAATGAGTGTGAACTGTCCTCTCTGTGGTGGCAAAGAACATGAGCTTATACACACAGAGAACACATCACCCAAGATGGACTGTGCATGGGTAGTCACCCAAAGAAGCAGAAGAAAAAATGAATTAATAAGAATTTTGCTCTTATTCAGCAAGAATCAATATGTATAGAGCATGCTACATGACCAACCATACTACTGGTGTTGACTAATTGAACTCACCATTTCAAGATGTCATAAAACTTCACAGTAATTCTCTTGTTGCTTTTTGGCTGCATTTCGTAAAAAGGAAAGAGGCTTGGTTTGCCCAAGATTGCAGTTCAGGGTTTGTTTTTTTTTTAAATTTAAAAACTACTCTTAACCATAAGGTGTCACTATACCTCAATGCACAATTATTTGTTGACATCCATACACAGAAAATCCCATTTTCTGTTTCCATTCAGATGTACAAACTCACCTTCTGTGTAATATCCAGTATACATTGAAAGTTTTAGCTAGTTCATTCCAAATTTTTCAACAACGATGACTTGCCTGAAGTTATGTATTAAGACAACTTAGTTACCATTTCTTTCACCTTCCAGCAAGGAAATAATTGAGGAACCGGAGAATATGATAAAAGAGCTTTGGGATCCCCACAGCCTGGGCCTTGTGAAGACCCCGGAGGCAGTGTGGTGAAGGTCTTCTGTACTGACAGAAGCCTTTACAGATGTAGGACACATAAGAAACTTTACAAACTAATTCTTTGAAACAAGGATATCAAGTAACTACTGCAATCACTCCACGCTGACAGCAGTGTGAACATCGCTGTAAAGGAGAACTTCTACCTTCAATACACCAGGACTGTTAAACCACTAGCTGTTTCCCAGATTACCCAACACTTTCTCAGAAGTTATTAATTTAATGACATATTGTAGAGAAGTGACACTGACTTGAATTCACAAAAAGAAGATCTTACCTGAGAGTTAATGATCCGCATGGTCGTTTTATTTCCAACATCTTTTTCATAGCCACGTGTTGGAGCAGAATTAAATCTTAGAACAGCATCGTGAGAATCTAGGAGCATAAATGAGGGGGTAATTTGTTTTTCTGAGTAATACAGAACACTAAAATAAACAAATGATCTAAACCAACATAAAACTTACACATTTCTCCTAATTTTCATATTCTAAGGATGATAAACATTCTACCATACACTAACAAAAATTCTCTTGCATCTGCCATACGTTATTAACGTTACTAAAATCCACTTGAAAAAAAACCTCAGAGTCATCAATTAATTTAGCTTGCAGTACTTAAATAGTTCTCTTAATTGGACAAAATTAGTGTGGGAAGGTTATTAGTACACGCAGTACACACAATTGCTCACTATTTCTATTGTAAAATGTACAAATTACTACATGCAAAAGCATGTTAATTGCAATGCTATCTAATTGCATATTTGAATGAACAACAATGCTCGACTATAAGCTTGTGCTCCACAGTATTTTACAATACCTGAAAATCTCAGCCTATCCTAAACTAATTAATCATACCATGTACTTACTCTCAAAGTCAGTACAAGTCTTAAAAAGCCTCTGTAGAGATGTCAGCCCATAGACCTGCTCACACACAGAAACCCGAGGATCCCTTGGTAGCAAAGATCTAACAGAGCTGAACTGTCAAAGTTTCCCGATGAGCTGTTGACCTCGAAGTCATGCAGAATAGAAAGCAGCTATAGGTCAAGTATGGGTCAAGGGTAAACACTATGAGCAAGCTGCTGCTGGATAAAACATAACCACCCTCTCAGTGCTTCATTTAAGGGTACCTCAAAGCCCAAAAGTTGTAAGGGAGAGTAAGACATTATAGCCATCACCCATAAACACAATGTCCCTGCCAACAGTCCCCTATTTGGTGTACTTTTATCCCTTCTACTGATGGAAGCAGAGAATATGATTCAGGCCAAAATGGCTGTGTAATGCCTTAACTCATAGGAAGTCTATACAGCTGTTTAGTCACTTAAAATATGGTTGTCTATAGCTCAAAAATGGATGAGGTAGAAGCTTCCAAGACGACCAACATGCTTCAATGGAATTCAGGCCTGATCCTATCAAATTTTGATCTTCTGTCCTTTCACACCTTTACTCCACACTTTTTGTATTCCAGACAAGAAAATGTTGTGTGACATGAAGCCAGCAGTCCAATCTCAGGCATACTTGCTTGCTTTAACATGTTGTGTCTGAAAAGAGATGTTTGCCAAATGTCCAGTAAGACAAACTTCTCAGAAGCTAAGGAGTGAAGGCTTTCTTCTGCGCCCCTATGTATTGATAACCCCGGCCTCAACACCTAGCCTTCATTGGCCTAAACATTAAGCATCTTGACTGCACAGGAGCTAGAGGACATGAAGTCAAAAGAAGCTTTTGGAGAAAGAAAACAAAGGTCCTTCATATTTGAAACCTGCTTCTGAATCCAAGAACATAAATTTGGACCCATATTCAACAACTTTTTGACAATTTGTTGACTGAGAACTGGGAATCGTGTTGAGAAACGGGAATTGTATGGTTCACAATCTAATTGAGAGACAGTGTCCTGCATTTCCAACTTTACCCATGCTGGTTCTTCATATCAAGAGCAAAAATCTTTCCTTCACCATAAAATATATGATCAGGACACAGCCTAACATTGATAATAGATGTTTTTAAGTTAACTGATTTTAGTCTTATTAAGTATTTAGAGACCACCATTTAAAAGATATAAAAACTTTGAGGGTTTATCACTGATCTCTGTTACTTCCTGATGATGCCAAAATAATTGTGCGTCCCATTAAACAACATGATCACAATGGCAATGTTTGCTCTATTGGCACAGTACTTCCATACCTAGCTTCATTCAAAAACAAGGGGAGGCAGGGTGGTGGGCAGGGAAGAGGAGGGCAAAAGACAGAAAACTCGTTAATATTTCTACCTGCATTTCTAACACGAACACAGAAGAGGGAGCTAAAGGCCTTTGAAGAGAAAGGTCCTCTTAGTACCGCTTTCTTCAGCCTTACTTTTTTCTTTTGGGAAGATAAATAGTAAAAGCCTTTTGCCTGCAGCAACTTCATCAACCAAGTCTTGTATGGCCCATGGCCCAAAAAACACAGCTTGCACATGGGGTGTTTTTCCCCACTCCCTAATGATGCTGCTTTTGCTCATTTTGCTCTGTGGATACGGAGGAGCTCAAGCATGGGTGCCAGGTTGACTCCACAGAGCAGCAACACCAGCTGCCCGTGGTGCCTCCAAACTGGCAGGTTGTCTCGCATTTTCAACCCGGAGCTGGTAGCCCTGGTGCCAGCTCTGGGAGAAGACAGTCTTTCTCTACAGCTGTGCATGCACATGGAAAAAGAGCATCTTGAACAGTCTGATCTTTCTCTTCCCAGTCAGATTCTCATCAGTTTCTCAAGGAGGTGGAAGGGCACAGCCAAGAGCTCAGCTGTAACACATACGATCTGGATTCTACAGGGGAAGTGTAACTTCTTCCCCATGGGAATAATACTAGAAACATATGCTGGAGCTCCAATTTTCCATTTTAAGTAGGAAGTGCTGGCACGGTGTCTCCAGTGTATTAGCACTTCCCAGGAGCCACAGTGACCACTAAGACCCATAGGTTTGCACCAGGTCCTTCTGGGATGGCTCTAAGCACTCAGTTTCCCCCTGCCCCAATTCTGGGCCAAATTCTCTGCTCAGTCACAAATACCTGCCCATGGCCTGGAAGATACTTAGAAAAAAATGTTCTGTGACTCCTGCTGCACCACACACTTTCCTGCACAACAGGTAGGAAGAGATGTGAAATTTCATTGTAGGTCTTACCAAAGAGCATCTGCTCTTGTACATCTGCTCTTCTCCAGTACAGCACCAATCTATACCAGTGTAAACTGGGTGTACTTGGCAACACTGAGAGAAAATGATTTTGTTTCAGTCAAAGATAACACACTGAGGAAGGGTGTAACAACGACTTCTGAATCAGTGAGGCTTCCTGTGAAACTGGGGATTACCCTGGTGTGATTTTAGCCACAGGCCAGCTGGGCATCCGTGCTCTGCTGGAAGCCTATTAGAGTAGTTTGATAATGACGGCAGCTCTAATATATCCTAGAGATTTAAAGGAAATTCATCTGTGTCAAAGATGATACAGTGTGATGAAGCAGGTATTGCGATGTGAAGTCCTGGAAGATGGGAGGATTAATGAGTACACATCAAAAGGTTTTTATAGAGAGCTGAAGGAGATAACTCTTCTTGCTCCAGAAGCAAGTTTGAGACATACATTTCATCCTTCTTTCAGTGCTTGCAGCATACTGCACACGTACTACTAAAATGAAGAACTACTGAGGTGTTAATACGAGTGGTAGTGCTTATTTTTGAAAGGAAAAAATAAAACTGACCTAGATTCGTTTTATGGATCCACAATAATTTTCTGAATAGCTACTACAAAACTCCCACCTTGAAGTGTGGAATTCTGTGTGATGTTGACATCTCAGCACATGTGTAACCTCACTGACTCAGTGCAGCAGTAGAAAAATCAATGGGAGGAGATACTTGAACTCATTAAAATTCAGTTTCAGAAAAGAGGTCAAGGGACTTGACCTCAGTGCATGAGGCTGCTCAAGGGTTTGAATTCTATATGTCTGTCAACTCCAAACATGCAGAAGATGAAAAGGATGGTGTACTTGGCATGGAGGCAAAGTTCAGTCTGGGATAGCAACAGCACCAGCAGTTTCTCTATGAGCCACTGTAAAACACAGACAGGTGCAACGCAGCTATGCAAAATAAAACCAGAACATGGCTCTAATCCACTGACGAAATAAACACACGCTACAGCAAAATGTCAAATACGGCAGAGCTGATGAAACCAGTGCCTCCTTTATACAACAAGCTGTAATACGATAAGAAGGCATCACTGTTTTCTTTAAATCAAATTATGACTTCGGGCCTGATTTTCCTTTCAGTTACACTGTCCTGAAATGGAACAGCTTCACTGAAGTCTATAAGTTCACACTTAGGTAAAGCTGGTGAGAGAGAACAACCAGGCTTTACAGACCTATGCTTGAGAAGAATGAACCTTTTGAAAGACAAACATGAACACATACACATATGTATACATACACATGAACAGATGCATTTCACCCACCTATTTCATCCCCTAGAGAGGAATTCAGTATTGCACCAGCAGACATAACGACAGCACAGCTCCCAAAGCCATGTGTATACAATTTGCCCAGTGGAATTTGGGGAACGTGCTTTTCCCATCCAAGAGTGGAGAAAGGAGCTTCCTTGCCATCTATTGTTTTCACATTCACCCTTTCTTTTAGCTCACAGAATAGCTGGTCTCCTGTCAATTTGGAGTTTCGTTTCCCCTTGAACCGCACCCCATGCTTATTGGTGCTCAAATAATCTTTCATCGCCTTCTGCAGTCGAGGGTTTAACATCTTGGAAGAGACATCCCCTTTCCAAAGCTTGTAAAGAAAGGATTTCGACATTGTGGAATATAACCCATCCCAGTCATCGGATTCATCAAGCATCTGGCTTCTCCTGTGCTTTGTGCTCCTTCTCTTCATTCTTCTCTGATGGCTCCAGTTGTTCTGTAAAATATTTGCTTTTGGATTATCCTCATCAGTTGAGATGAATTTTGCTATCTCTTGCAGGTGGTTGTGCGGTCGAGGCTGACCAACAGCAAATAAATAATCATCATTCACTTGGTAGAAAGCACTTTTGGATTTTCTTCCTATCTGGGATGGAAAAAACTCATCTTCATTTCTAAAGGCATCTTCCAAATCAGTCCATTTCTTAATACTTCCAGTCCCCGATTTAAATGAACCTAAGAGATCTTCATTAAGAAGCACCTCATTCCCATCAATGGTTTCAGAGAATGATGGATCATGTATGGCTCCCATGATGACTCTCTGCTTGCCCTGAAGGGGCAGAAGCCTCTTAGTTTCAATGTAAGAAAAGGAACTAGGAACTGGTTCAGCAGTGTTGCTATCTGTAAAATAGATGAAAATCACCAGAAAAAGCAGACCCCATGCAAAGATGCCAAACAGCATGAGTTGTTTCCATTGCTTCAAGTTAGGTTTCATGGCAATGCCTTTACCAGCTCCTCTGTGCCTTGAAGTATTGGTGAAGGAAAATGAAACCTGGAAAGAACATGAAATATTAATCAAAAATGGTTCTAAAAATAGATACAATTCAGAAATATTTTAGCACGCTTTGATAGATGGTGAAGAATTAATCTCCAAGCTGTAGCGCAGAGGATTCAGAAGCAGAAACAAACTCCAGAGCCTGCAGACACTGTAGGAGTGACACGCTTTGGCTGTAACCACACAGTGACAGCTGCTAGCTACAAAAGAAGCTGGTGGCCAGTTTCTACAGTAACACTGGATCCTGCCTTCAGGGAGATCATGTGCCTGCCTGCTTCTGCTATACTGAGCGTAGCAGTAAGAGAACAAAAGCAAAACCCACGCCTGGCTGTATGCACAGTGGGGACAACATCAGCCGTCTTCTCTTCTGCTGTGGAAAGTCCTTATGCAGTGGACTGCGAGCAAGCCTGTCCGCAAAGGGACCAGGCAGGGAGCACAACTCTCAGCTGGCCAGCCCTCCTCTGCCCATGGCCCTGAAAGGATGGTGCTCTGTGGGTACCATCAAGGGGTAGCTGGGGGGAGCATCACATCACAGGTTGGAGGGGTGACTTTTCCTCAGCTGGTATGAACTGGCACAGAAAGAGTGGGCCACATCATTTGCTGGGAAGCACAGCCCAGGATCAGACCTGAATAAGACAGTGACTGTTGTACCTCTGCTATGAATGCTGCACACACACTGAGGTGGCACAGAGTTCTGCATGTCGAGGCATGAGGAGTATGCATTTTCCAAAAAGGGGGACGGCTGGCACAACTAACTAAATACATGCCTTTGGGATAATGATGGAGATCTACATAAAGAGGAAGCAGAGGGAGATGTCAGACCTAGACTCGGAAATCTGTGCTCTACTAATACCTGGGAATTTTGCACAGCTTGTGCATTAGTGGGGAGATGCATGGTCCAACATGAAATGAAGTCTGACTGAGGAGGCTGTGTTCCAAGGAAAATACACTAACACATTGCTGGACCACCATGCATGCTATGTCCTTATACGAACTCACTTGCTTAATCAAGTGGTGTGGGTATCAGCAGCAAAGCTGGCTGAAGAAAGTCCGGCCCTACCTGATCACAAGCCTTATCATTCACCTTTCTGAACAATGGCCATCATCAGCCTCAGGTGCTACAATGAAGTGTAGCTCAGTATACTACTTAGTGATGTATCACTTACCGGATCTTGACTAAAAATAAGCCCTTTATTTTGGAGTGTTGTTTCTAACTCCATGTGTTTCAATCCCTACTTAATGGTGGGACGTAAGAGCCACATGTACCAGGCAGCTGTGATCATAAAAGGGGAACAGGAGCAGGGGCAGGTTTAACTTCATTAACAGCCTGCGCCTCAGGAGCCACCATCTCATCACACCATGTCCAAACAACACTCGCAGCTCTATACACCTCTGATAACACCCTGCCTGCTTATACTTGACCATCAGGAGGACCAAAACCACACTCACCATATTCTATCACCTTTCTGCAAGCTGATAAACTACATCAAAGTTGAGCGCAAACTTTGGGTTGAACCTGTAACTAAGGCTGTGTTTTCACATTGAAAAGAACTGGCACTTACACTGGCATAAAGTGTTCTCTGCTCTGTCACTCATCCCTGCACCGTGCCCCTGCCACTGCCAACACTCCTGTCTACACAGCTGGATCAGTAAAATGATATAACAGGGGATTAGGGGAAGTATACGTCAGAGGGTTTTTTTTTGTTTTGGTTTATTTTTTTTTAAACTGGATCAGTCCTCTTATCCACTTCAGTGTGGTCACACATCCAGTTGTTTCAGCACAAACGAGGAGATTGCCTACCACAATGCAGAGGCGAGAACAAACCACAGGTGGTATTAGCAGGGATACTTCAGGCTAGGATTTCTGCTGACCTCCTGGGAATGTGAGGCCACAGCATTACATTTCCAAACACAGTCTTATTTTAACGAACAAGACAAATCCCAGAACATTAAAAAAAGCAAGCCAACTTTGGGACTCAAAGCAGTGTCCAAACAGAGAATAATCTCACACTTGGATGACCAAATTTCATTGTAAACACATTCATTTCGAGTACATTGAAAAAAAAAATCCAAGAGTGCGATAACCCTGTGCTCCACACACGTATGCCTTGGTTCACATAAACCACATGGAAAAAAGCTATTACTCCCACTGACCCATTTCCTACTTGCTCTCTGCTGCTCTTGCTGCAAGATCGCTCTCTGCAGAACCTCGACACTCCCCCCTACCCCATCCAATTTTAAATCACTACAGTCAACGTCCTGTGGGAGTCGACTTACAGTATATGGCTGTTGTGCAACTTAGGTCTGCCCTGAAGTTATTGCAACCTGCCCACTCATCAGTGTTCAGATGGTTTGCATTTTTAAATCAGCATTCTTCACTCGTCTGAACTGCTTTCATCCCTTTTTATCATTTTCCCTGCTGTGTTTCCCCAGCACTTTTCAACACGTGGCTTCCAAACCACTGTGTAAGTTAGTCTTTGCTCAGTCAGATGTTTCTCCTGCTGAATATACATTTCTTACAGGATCTGCAAAGGAAGCATCTTGCAGAATCTTTTAAACAGACAAGCTTGCAGGAAGTCGAAGATACAAAGGAAGAGGTCACCAATATTTTTCACAGGCACATAGCAAGTCCAAACACAATTTAAACACAAACCATAGCAAAATCGCATGATTTCGTACTTTTTTTTCCCAGTTTTGTTGTGTCTTATAACCAGAAGTTGGTAAGAAAGAAAGGGTTTAGTCTTAATTCATGTGTGAGACGATGAAAGTTTCTAATTGTCTGTGATTGCATGTGTTTGGTGCAGCAGACTGCCTCAGCATGAAGAATTAGTGTGGACTCCTAAATTTGGTATTCAGGTTACAATCTGAAAAAGGAATGAGTTGCATTATTAATTATTTTTAAATCAAAGCAAATTATTTTTTTCCCATAACACTTATAAGGTCATAAAAGCAACATTTTTATTGGTCAGCATGGACATGTGAGCATGCACATGATTACAGTTTTCATGTAGCAAAAAATTAGCTGTGAAAAACAAAAAAATCAGCATACAGCAATCTATTTGTCAACACTGCAAGCAAAAGGAAAGCCACCAGTGAGAATAAATCTGAAAAGTTTACACATTAACTACTGCAGAAGCTTATCTACAATCCCTTGTTGCAAGTGGGGCCTCAAAAAGGATACTCAAATCTCTTGAAGACCGGAGCTATGCAGGCAAATCTCTGTGCTGCTTTCATGTTTTTTGCTCACAAGAAAAGCCTTGTCCTCCAGCAGTACAGCTGAGCTGGAAGCAAATTCAAGGTCATTACTGTATTAGTTGCAAGAGGACCCCTAGAACCTCACAGGATCTTGAAGGCTGTGCCTGGAAAGCTGCAGTAAGTCCGGAGAAATATCAGTTTATCTTATCTCCCGCTGCACTAAACATCCAGTCCTCTCCTCCTCAGTCCCTGTGGCTTCTCACACCTCGCAGTCCCTGGCTTTAGGAATGTCTGGGAGGAGAGGGCAGCCCCTCCAAGCATTCCTCACGGTCCCCCCACTGCACTGGCAGCGGACCCCTCTGCTGCTCATAGAGGAATCTCCCTCTGTACCATCTGGGGATGTGCTTAATCTCATGCCCTGTGTTCCTGACAGAAGCACAATTCAATTGAAGAAAGAAAAGCATTAGTGTAGGAAAACAGAAATTATGATTGCAATGAGCTACACTGGCTAAATAAAAAGGTGGTTTCATAGATGTGATTACTGAAGTCCACTGGATGCTTCAGGAAGAAACTTCCACCTCTCTCATCTATGCTCGCCTATACAGCTTTCAATCTGTCAAGGCAATTCTACACAAATTTCCAAATTATCATTAAAGTTGCTTATTGTCTCCAGCTTCACCACCCCTGCTGCAATAATCCTCCCTACTTACAATGAGACTGTTGGAGTCAAAGCTCCAGCTAAGGAGTACCAGAGGAATAAATCTGCACCTGGGGAAAGCCCCCAAGTCTTAACCCAACCCATGTTCCTGTTCAGTAGAGGTAATAGAGCTGTTTGCCCCGGTAGGTGATGATCTCATTTTGCTATGTCTCCTATCTGATGGGCTTTTCCAATCATTAACTGATCTAAGCTCCAAGTACTGTATGGAGAGGGGCTTTTCTCTTACCAAGCCAGAATATTTCCATGAAAGCCATGGAAAGCATGAGGTGAGGTACAAACCAGCGAGGTGGGCAGAAGAGGCAGACTTGCTTATTTGCTTATTAAAAGTACTAGCAGCAGCTATGAAAAAGAAAGGCAAACCCTAAGGGTATCTTTGAAGCATCCCAGGAAATAAAGCCAGCTCCTCAGTGGAAATTAAACACCGATTTTCCAAAAGCAGCACCCATTTATGGGAAATTTCATTTCGCTACACTAAGACGCAAGAATCCAATGTGTTCCCCCCCCACCCCTTATACAGCTCATTGTTTTGCAACAAGGAGCACTTTTAATTTTTCTAAAGTAGGCCTCCTGACTATTTCTTAAATGAGAAGAGATGGATGAGGGAGATTTTTTTTTATTATTATTCCTTTGAAACATTCCTCCCTTTCAACACTGTGTATTGTTAAATTAATTTGTACAGACCCCAGCAGCTCAGAGGTCAGGATGGTTCAAGTTGATGTTCTAAGCTGTGCACTGTTATGTTAAACAGGGTTTTTCTTGGCTGCAGCTTTTTAGTGAGAAGGTCACCTCGGGGTTATTTGGGGTAGCGAATGTTAGCTGTGGACAACCGTTCCCAAAGGGCTGAGAATCACACCAGGGTTTATTTGATGGAAAGCTTAGGCGGCATGAACAGATAGCAAATGCTCCTTTAGTTTGCTCCATCTCTTAGTCTGCTAATTCCAGGGTATTAAGAAACCCCTGGCATCGGGCAAGAGAGCTGGAGGCTGCATTTCCAGGGTGGGGAAACACACTCATCCTCTCATGTGGGAAGTGCCAAGTTGGTTTTAGCATTATCACATCATTTCTGCAGTGCAAGCCATACAGTAGGCAGCAACAGACAGGCAAGCCTGTGGGGAGTGGTGACTGCCAAAAGATGTATATTAGTCTGTTGATGGCCTGGGCGCTTGTCTTACTGGCTGTGATTAGGCCTCCTAATTAATGAATCTCTTTTGGACAACTTCCTTGTTAGTCCCAATAAATCTGGCTCCTTCCTTCAACATTATTTTCAGAGGAGTCAAGCTGCATTCAGTATTATTTGTGGCAACATAAGAGAATGTCTCCTGAAACAAAGAAGAAATATCCAAACAACTCAGAAGTAGGATTTTTTTCTTTTTTTCTTTTCTCTTTTTTTTTTTTTTTTTTTCCCCAACACTGCTCAGTGCCTTTTTAAGCTATATTTAGTTATCTTCTTAGGGAAGATTGCTTGGGAGGTTATGCAAATGATGGTATTGCTAACCTGAATCATCCGTTAAATATGAGCCAAGTGACCTAAGCCAGGGCATTTGGAAAGTGGAGTCTCAGGTTCTTATTTGCTTCTGGGGATGCAGGCAGCATGCCTGCTCTCAGGTTCTCTGATAGAAACTAGGATTCCACGTCAAAGGTGGTGGAGGTGGAGTGGCTTTTTAAATTATTATTTATTTATTTTTACTAATGACCCATTTCCAGGATCTCAGGCTGGAAGAAAATTACTAAATACAGTGAAACTTGCAGTAAAACTCACTCGAGCTGGCAACCCGGCAGCTGGAGAAATGCTCAGTGGGGCTTCTGCCAAGGAACGCGTCCTAGATTATTCTGTAGGAGCACGGGGGCTTAGATGCATAAATCTCCAGGCTTCAGTGGGAGGTCAAAGCTATCTTCTCTGTATCTGATACCCACTCTCCATACTCCATCATCAAGTTCAAGCTGCCTGGCACTGAAGCCAGCTATCACTTTCCTACAGCCCACAGAGCCGCCTGCACAGCCCAGAGACCACATACAGGCTATGTGAGTGTGGGCTGACAGGAGGGAAGTAAAAATAACCGTACCAGCTCCTAGCCTTCAGATGCAGACTTTCCCACTGGCAATGGAAATGTTCATCACAGCATCAAGGGCCAGGGAAAATGTGGCTCTGCAGTGACTGACAGCACCTCTCAGGTCAACCTCCATCTACCCAAACTGCAGCATCTTTTTTCATGAGCCATGACGCTGGCTCTCGCTCGGATATACACTGACATTCAAAACTCCAGCCAGAATTTCCTCCCAAATTTCAGGTCAGGGAAGACAACACAACCTCTTCATCTTTGATGGACTGGTTATGAGCCAACCATGGTCTTATCATAACTGAGGGTTTCTATAAAAATGTACTACATTTCACTGCATGTGAAATCCAGAACAACTTCAGTGTAAATCACTTTCAGGTTCCTCAAATGAAACTACAAAGGGCAGGACTGTCACATAGTTGCGCTCAAAATAAGCAGTTTTCACCACACAACTCAAATCAGCCCCTAAAGCTTCTCAAGGAGCCCCTCACATAACCATGCACGCAGCCTTACCTACTTCTGACCTCTTTTTTGCCATACCTTTGCTGTGCACTGGCACTGTTCACAGTGAGATGGAAAGGTTAAAGGCTGCTTCCAGTTGCAGCAAATGTCAGCAGTGCTTGGTTCCACCACAGGACATGGGTGCAGAAGCCACCTCTTTGGCCATAGTCCCTAGCATGTCCTCACACACAAGGAGTACAGGAGCAGCTAAGATATCTTTTCTGCCCTTGCAGAATTATCAGCTGACTGTTTTGGGCAGTTTTTGGTCATATTTCAGCCGCCACAGCACTGTGTCTTGATCCAAGCACCAAGAAAAACAAGCAAATAACAAACAGGTAAAACTCTTATTTACATCAGTACAAAACTTCTGCAAATACCCAGAAGCAGTGCAAGTCACTTTCCCAAAGTGAAATTCATTGTGCCACTGGATAATCACTGAAGGGTCCAGCTTTATACCAACACCATCCCAGCTGGCTACACTCTTCCACCTCAGCAATTCCTCTACACTGGCAAAGCCTTGAGGATCAGGCCACAGAGCAGCCCGTGTTTTTTCTGCTCATCTCTGCCGCCCCCCATAAACAGCAAGTTGTAAAGGAACTGCAGATGATCCCAGGAGACCTGATCAGCATTAGGATCCTGGGAAGCCCAATGCTGAGTGTTTGCATGAGGCAGACAGGCTGAAAGGGCAAACTGGCTGCAGATAAAAGCCAGGTGTGGAAACAAGGTGATCAGACTGATGGCCACCACTTACTTGCGCATCCTCCGCTCATGCATAATCACCTTACTAATGTATTTACAGTTATTGCTGAGGTGAGGTCAATAAGCAAAGTATGCCAACACAGGGAGGAAGAGGGAGGACTGGGAGAGGCTGAGAAGAGACGGAGACACTGGGAAGGAAGCAGGACACCGGCTGCAGAGCAGAGCGAAGGGCAGGGGTGAGCAGCAGAGAATGAAGAGAATCCGTGCCCATGGCACTAGTGAAAGAGCAAAACAACACCTGCCAGAGTCAAGGACACCTCAGCACCAAGGGGTGAGAAATGGCAGGAAAAACTTCCTCCCACCAGAACAATCACATCCTTCCCTGCAGGGAAACACCAGCTGGGCCCTACTCCTGCTGAGAGCAGGCTCTGGCACAGAGTTTCCTACCCTATTCCTCCTAAGCAACAGGGTGGGAGGTCTGGGTGAGCAGCAGGATCCGTGCTATGTCCTACCCCCTTATTCTGAGCAGCCCTTCCCAGGTCAATGTGCTGCTTTCCGCCATCCCTGTGCATGGGAAAGGGACCCTGGGGCACCAACTGCGCTCCTCGCAGACGAAGCATGGTCCTTGCTCTCTTCCCACCCTATGCACCAGGACATCCTGGGATCGAGTTTTGCAATGGACTAACAGCCAAAATAGCTGCACCTATTTTCCTCTCTTCTACCCCATGAACCATCACTTCACACTCCATGCAGACATTCTGCAAACTACAGGCACAGCTGGTGCCTGAGGACCCACAAAACGAGCAGGAGTGACAGCCCAACTTCAGCACAGCCTGGCTTTCTGTGGGATTGATCCTTCCCTGCCCACAGAATAAGGTTTGAATCTTTTTCCCCCTGCAAAAGCACAGTTCAGGAGCAGCCCATGCCTATGTTCTGATGTCATGTGTAACTGAACATGATGGCAGGAATCTCTTAATGCCCCGAAACAAGACAGAGAAGTGCAGAGAAATGTATAGTCTACTCGATGTCTAATAAAACACTAAAAAAAAAAAAAATTCAGCCAACATACATAACTGTATTTGGTTCCTCTCCTTCTTTTTAAGGGAAAGCTTTTGATACCGTACTTGCAAAAACACATAATTCAAAAAAGGAAGGAAGTGCTTTGAGGGTTTTTTATTTAAAGCTTGACAGGATAAACGAATCATAGTCTCATTAAATCACACAAATCTCAGGCTGCACACAGACTAAACCACGAGAAATAGGACGTTAACAAATCCTCATGCAGTTCTACAGTTCCAGCACAACAGCTCATTTTATTTCTGCTCTTGGCAACGTTAGAATAAAAGGCTTCTTTTCTTTGCTCCATAAATGTTTTTAGATGCTATATTACTTGAACTTAACACAGCAGTAATTGCACTGAAAAAGGGCAATCTGAATTGCTTCCTGAAAGAAGGGAACGTTTATACTAACACGCACATGAACAGAGAGCACAGTTACAAAAGGTTTCAATCCCATCACAAAAAAACTTGACCAAACTTACAATCACTTCCAGACAAAAATGGTTGCAGAATTTTGATTTTCCATTCTAAAGCAAAAATGTTTCTGAGATATACTGATTATCTATATCTCAATATAGCAGTAAACTTTACATCCACAGAGCGTGTTTCTACTGTATGTTCCAATAAAGCAGGTCCTACAGGCACTGTGTTTTGCTTTGCTTTTTATTACTAACTTTTTTATTAGTCCATAGTTTGTCTTTTTACATTTGTTCCAGAAAGCAAACAAGCCCTTGTTTTAAAACTCTAAAGCAGAACAATATAAATAAATTGTTCCCTATTTTCAGCTCTATCTCAGTGACAATTCCTATTTGTTTACGTTAGCAATGTAATTTTCTACATGCTCTCTTAAAATTATCTTTGTTAATGTCTCATTTCTATACATTCATATACATACAGACAAAAAACATGCCTTCTATAGGCTTATTTGCTCTAGGCTAAAAGCTTGAATGAAAAGTTTCACCCTGGAAGAAAGCCTGCCAAACTGAAGGATGAAGTCAGTTGAGGCTTTGTTACATTACAAATACAATCCAAAATTGAAGTTTCCTGGACTGGAACAATTTTTTCCCCTCTTTTTTGTATATTTTAATATTTAACATGACTATGCTGATAATAGGCCAATCTACACTAGCTAGGATGTTTTGTTTGGCTTCATAAAGCAAAATAAAGTGACATTAGTATTTTTTTTTTCTTTTTCTCCTCCATTTTGGCAGTGTTTTATTCATGGCTTAGGGCAATATTAGTTCAAACTATGACTAGATCAACAGAAATCTCTTCTGTGGGCGATACATCTGTTTGTAATCTGACACGAACCACTGGAACCTGAATCCTACCTGCCTGGAAATTTTGCAGAGAAACAGGATCTCTAAGAACTACCACCATGAAAACAGCATGAGAACAGTGACAATTACATCACAGTTGTTGGATTCTTCCCCCCTCGTGCAGTCATTAATGCCCATGCACAGCACATAAGAAGTCTTCTCTCCCAGCACTTGCCATTCACTCCCTACAAGTACAAATGACTTTACAAGGTGGGAGTTACCGAAAAAAAAAAAAAAAAAAAAAAAGGTCTCTGAAAGCTCTGATATCATTAAAATAGTGAGAAACCAAGGTAAGAAAGAAGTAAGACAGAGCTGACTAGTTTGCAAGATTATGTGCATTATTTTTTTTTGTTATAAAAGTTGAAATGACAGGGTAAGATTCTGAGCCCAACCTTACTGGATACAACTGTGGAATTACCATTTTATGCTAATTTTCACCATCATAAGAGACAACAGAATCTAAAACCTTGTATTTTGAGATCTACAGGCTACTAACAATGAAGCTGTGAAAGAGTAAATGCTTTTCTTACTAAGATACTTAGCAGAGGTTGTTGACATGCCTTTACCTCTAGAGGAAAGTCTCCATTGAAATACTGACTTTGAAGTCTGAAGCTAATCAGCATACATGTAACATATTCCCTTTCTTCAGTTCTTCAACAGGTGGGATTCTCAAATTTTTCATTACAATATTTGTCAGTAATTCAAATGCTGGCTATGTCTTTTTTTGGTTTCCAGCCAACAGGCAGTCCTTTGAAATATCACAGATTTCATTAAAAAGCCCTCCTTCTAAGCCTGCCTTTAAGTAGCCAAGATATGCAAACCCCCTGCCTGGCTTTTGCACGCTCTGCTTAGAAGATGCAGATGCATCTGCTTAGAAGATGCGGATGAAGCGCATCCTCTTGCCTGGCACAGAGCACAGGCGTCCTCTCAGAAAGATGTCAGACATGCCTGAAATCCTCTCCTCTCTCTCTCCTCTCTCTCTCCTCTCTCTCTCCTCTCTCTCTCCTCTCCCTCTCCTCTCCCTCTCCTCTCCCTCTCCCTCTTCCACACCCATGGGAACCGGCTCCCTCCTGGCTATGGCAAGGAGTAGCTGGGGTCTGCCCACACCCCCCACTCCAGCATACCCCCCTGCTTGCTTTCCCAGGGGGGTGCTTCTCAGACAGTGCTTGCTTCTCTTCAGGTTCATGGCCTTCCCAGAAAATCTGAGTTTTCCCGCACTGTGGCACCATCTGCCATTTAGGAAGGCCATCAGCGACATTCAAGCCAACCATTTGGAGAGTCAGGAACAAAGTTTGTGAGGATGAAGATGATATTTTATGTGGTTTTGCCCCTTGCCTAGCATAATACAGCCCCCATCCATGTCTGCAGCTCCTAAGTGCTAAAGGAACAGAGCAAGTAATAAAGTGAAGCCAATTCACCACCCTAAATCAATCAGAAGCAGGTTTTCTCTGCCAGCATAAAGAGAGACTGTTCTGAAAAAGAAATCTTTGTTTTAACATAGATTGATTCCTTAGCAACACCAATCCTGTCAAACCTATTCTGTCGATGGTGTTTAGCCCTGCTTCAATCCTGTTCAGACACCAAAACCAAAAAAAAAAATTAGTCTGACCTAAAAACTAATGCTTAACGTTTCTAACATTTTCATGATTCTTGCTTTTATTTCCTGACTCATCTATATTTCTAATTACTGTTTGTTAGTAGAGATGTTTTATTAACAGCTAAAACTGCCATAGCAGGTATGGGGTATACTACACAGGATGACAGTAAGCAAAGCAAAGTTTTCCTATTTTCTTCAGGTTGTTTCTTAACTGCCGGAGAAAAACACATTGAAGTCCATACTAAATTTGGGTACAAAAATGCAAAAATATATACTTGCAGCAATCATAAATTACACCAAGCAGTGATGGGACTCTTGTTCTGGTCTGCAGCTGCCTTCAGTCTACTCCAAACTTCTTGGATTTTTCCGTATCTGTGCAAAACCTTCTCTTTTCCTTGCCCTGCTGAGGCCAAAGAGTAAAATTCTTGTGAACCTGTATTTGGACATGAGGTAGTACAGCAAAGTGCTGGTAATCCACACTCACTGGTAGGAAACCTGCCACTAGTAGTAAACATACTGATCGCTAAACAGTTTGGTGAATTGATGAAACAAAATTTACCAGTCCAATACAGCAGAAGGAACTCTATATAAGAATATTTCCTTAATGCATTGTAACTTGTACTTTATTTTAATGCATTGTACAATTTCATAGCACTTCTAGCAACTATAGTGAAATGTATGGTATAAAAACGCCAAATATGAAATCTGGTATTACCTCAAGCAGTCCCTGGAGGGTCATGAGAGACACCAGGTTATTCCCAGGGAGGAATGACACAGCCCTGTGTATTCCCATTACCCCAGTCCTGCGCTGCTACAAAGCTACAGTAGAAGCCTGCAGCATCTCACAATCCCGAAGTGACATTTAAGTAGAGGAATACAAAGATTTTAAGATGAATTTACAAGCAGTGCTAGTCTGGTTTACTTACAAACCACATTTATTCAAACATATCTTGTACCTCATGTTCTGCTTTTCCACTAAAGGGCCCAATTTTGTAACCCGCAACAGTCACACAAGCTCTAAGTTTTCAATTTCAGCCTAAGCTTTTCTTAAACAAGCAGACAGACAATATGTTGCACCCCAAAAGAAATACTGTTTAAAGTTAGCTGGGGAGGCAGGAGCACCCCCACCAACAGCCCTGAGGTCCAGCTCTGGATGCAGAACGCCACTGACTGAATTTACACATGAGCCCTGACTGGCAGCACACACCCCAAGTTCCTATTGCAAACCGGGTACCTGGATATCACCACATTTCAGTCTGAAGATGCTGTACTTCTACAGATTTTCCTTTCTTCTATTTTAACCACTTTTTGAGATTGCTAAGTCTCTCCAGATTGCTTCGAAAGCAGCATAAATTATTAACAGTGAACTAATTTATGATGAAATGGACTTATCATACTAACTACTGATAATTTTTTTAAGCTTTAATTGTTCAAATTTGATACAGCTCTTTAAGAATCCTATGCAATGTGCTTTCACAATTCTCAATGGATAGTATTTATCTGACTTATTTACTAATTACTTCCAAATTACAAGTGTCCCTCAGGTCTGAATCATTTCTGATGAAAGAATGAGCAGACTTACATAGTTTTATACCATGAGGGAAGAGAAATTAAAGGAAAAGAATTTGCATGGCTCAGATAAAGGAAAGTTTCATTTCTTTAAAGTGTTTTCCAGCTTTATTACCGCATGCAAGTAACAGTTTTGTCTGTTAAATCTCCCACACCATCATCATGTCAAGATCTCTGCTTAGGTTTTTTCAGTAAATGGAAATGACCATCAAAACCTATGGCAAAAGCAGTACTTCAGACTGCTGATACTGTAAATGTCACTGTCTCCATAAAGAACCTGAGTATGGACAAGCACATGTAGAACAACCACATATTTTCAAGCCATTTAAACAGAACATGCCCAAGGGCATGCTGTAGAGAAGCCCACGTCTCTGTCAGTGGGTATCATACACAGTTTCCTTTCCAGGAGTCAGAGAATCCAAGTTTATGTGAATTCTAATATATCACTTTTCTGCCAAGCACATTGTTCTAAGAAACAGGCACACTGGTGTCTTTAGTTTAAAATCAATTTCACTTGGCCTGGGCATCAGAGAATCAGTGAAAAAAAATAGGCTTTTAGTATACGTTTGCTTTCTAAAAGCACTTTATTGGAATATGTAACATTGTTAATATAATACATACTTTATGTACTCCATGTACACTCTCAAGAGCTACTATTTTTCCAGCATTTCAGCCAGTGACTGGTAACTCCAGATGACAGTCCTGTGTTCCCTCCAGCATCACCATATCCCTATAACCACCTCCTGATTTCCAAAACCTCAGGTGAAGTAGCATCCCGATTCTGAACCACCTCCAAGACCTATGCACCAGTCACCACTGCTGCAAGTCTTGATCCAATCTGCCTTTATCCTGATGACACTTCTACTCAGCATACCTGTTTTTTCAAGTCACTTGACATTTTCCTGAGTGCTTCTCATACATGGGACTTGAAATTTTCTTCTTTTGTAACCTCACTTCAGCTGGAAGGAAAATGAGAGGAATCTTCTGCTTAAAATGGTAGTGCATTTCAAAGAACAAAAATATAACTGCTTTGTTTAGTGGATCTAAATAAAAAATTCAATTTTGGTTTACAGCCCAAAACCGCAGTGGAACTGATGTGGTATCAAATATTACCTTCTGAGAAACTTGGACAGTGGGGAAATAGACAATTCTTGTTGCTCTGCTGTTACTGACCACACTTCTGCTTTATAGCTGATTCTAAACAACTGGGGAGGCTGGGGGGGGGGGGGGCGGGGGGTGGGCAGGAAAACACCTATAAAGAAGCTCACTTTAATCCAGTGGTAAGGTAAGGAAGACTTCAAACTCTATCACACATACTTACTGGGTCTGTTCTGCACTTATAATGCAGTTTTGAGCTGTGAATCTCCAGTAGTGTCTATCCCTCAGCTTTATTGTCTTTGTATAGCTGTATCATTGTTTGGCTGTTAATGTTCCTGCCTCATTTACTTAAAATGTTAAAAGCCAGCAAATGTGAAAATAGTATCAAGTATTTAATGAGAGGTATTTTAAGTGTGGTACCTCTTAACTATTCTTTAGAAAATAAGCAAGTAAATTCAGAAACAGAGTTAAAGTGGCACTATCAAAAAGCAAACTACTGTAGAAAGAGGACTTTACTTTCTTGAGCTGGAGCATATATCTACCTTAGCCATGCTGAACTCGGCAGTCAAGGCTATGAATTACTACTGGCTGCTTGACTGATTAGACATGGTCCTGGTATGCCTGAGACCTTCCAAACACAGCAGGGGATACTGCAGCAGTAGACAATACCATAATATTGCAGTATTACAAGCTATGCAGTTTTCTATCCCTTCTCTCAGCTTGTGCAATGGGTTTATGAGACTCCTTGGAATATTTCATCTGCAAGCACGGGACGGAGTAGTGCCAGTAGTAACTCAAAGCTTTGCAGCTCTGCAGTCTGAAAAGCACAGACACACTCTTTCTAGAAATGCCACAAAGATAAAAAGTCATTGAGGTGATCCCCTCCAGTGGGGCCCTGCTTACTGAAGAAATCATTCAGGGAGTCCCTATGCAGAGCACTACAGTACTGTGCAGTGATGCTTGAGCTAGCTCAGGAATCAAAAAATGCACTCTTGATTCTATATATTTTGAACTGCATTTCCTCTTTGATGGCTATGGTTTTGATGCAGTCACCACCTGAAGAAACCTCAGGGCACTTTCAACTGCAACTAGCTATTGTTTAAAAAAAATAAAAAGCCTCTGCATCATACATGACAAAAGAAAGTTCCATGTATACAGTGGGCTCTAGCTGTGCCCTTATTTATCTCATGACAACCTCGCAAGAGCAACATATATTTCAATGACTGCAAGGCTTAATTATTTTAATTCTGTGGTCCAGGAGTTTTCAGCGGGGTTTCTCTACTGCTTGCAGATTTTGCAGACTGTAGCAGTATATCTGATCACTAGTTTAAGTAGCTGTGATCACATTACACCCACCCGGCACTCTTCTCATTGGCTGCCTACATAGTGGCAGATTGATTTTTAGCTGGCTCTGTTGGTCTTTTTAGTGCTCCTAATAATAAAACGCCTGAGCAAATAGAAAACCTTCTGATGGGTATTTCATGCAGACACCCTTTTTCTGAATTAACCCATGATAATCTACTGTATCTTGACAGACAACTGTACATACCGGTACAGATGGCAAAACAGGACAAAGACTGTGCCTTGCACAGACGTGGAGCAACTCCTGGTCTCATGAGCTGCAGAACTCAGCAGGTGCTGCGTAATCCTGCCTGTAAGAGTGTCATACTCTGTGATCAGCAGCACCTTATCTCTTCCAGAAACAGCATCTCCTGACTTCTTCCGAGTCTCTCACAGTGCTTCTAAACTTCAGCCCCGGAAAGAAAAATAACAGTCAAGCATTGACTTCAAACACTCTCAGCCTCTGCCTCAGGGTGAGGACTCATTCCAGCTTGACATCTGTTCCAGCCCTGCTCACCCTGTCTATAAAGTGACTCAGTCAAATTAATTCAGTGTCTTTAAATACAGCATATTTAGAGACCTTCCCTCATTTGGCTGCATCTAACAATAGCAAGTATCTGCAATGGCATGCTTTGGTCTTCACGTCACCCAGAAACCAGCACTCAGGGTGGAGGGAAGGGCTGGTGCATAACTAGGTCTCACTCCTATTCAGAATCAAGTCACAGCCAAAGTGACCCTAACTTGAGAAATAAAAAGCATTTCCAGGCCCACAAACATTTTCTCTATATTTTCTAAGCTCTATCTGAAATTTCATAATTTTGGCAGCTACACATTTCAAGCTACAGATGTTTAGACACAATGAAGAGCAGCTCAAGAGCACACACAGAGAACACTGATCCAAATCTTAGGCTATCGCCACCTTCATGGCTTTCTACAGCAGGAGCTGCCACTAGGGAAACCCTGAATGATGAGATGGCCATCAACCAGAATAATTTTTTGCCTGGAGGTGAGAGTATAACTAGGCCAACAGAGATGCTCTCTTTGACCAAGCAGAGAGGGAGAAGCTGTATTAAGCAGTGAGATTTCAAACCAGACAGCCCAAAAAGCTCTCCAGTGATAGTCAGGTGGGAGTAAGACCTGAACTTCTTGGGTAGATATAGGGCTAATGCTTCTGTCCTACCACATATGCCTGCACACAGCCATTCACAATCTTGCAGCAAGTTATACTTCTCTGAATTTATCCTTTTTTTTTTTTTTTTTTTTTTTTTTTAAAAAAAAAGGCAAAAATACAATCAGCCTGAACAAGAAATAGCAGTGAACAATTAAGATGGAATGAATATCACCTATGCGGAAATATTTCTAATGGAAAGATTAGCTTTCTATAACAAACTCCAGTTTTAACCTTCATAACTTCAACAAAGTAAAACCCAGCCACTTGAAATTTCACAGTCATGGTCTTGTGCCAAGGAAAGCTTCTCTGGAAAGTTTGAGGTAGATTGGCCAAGGCATCCTGGAGATATGAGAGTTCCAGAAAAGTGAGGTGTTCTCCATTTCTTGGACTCCATCCTAATTTTTTTTGGCTCATAATAACCTCAAAATGGTTGGCTTAGACATTCTGAATTTGCTTGGCTACCACCAGTGCCTTTGACTAGTTGCAGGCTATTTTATTACTAAATGTGGGTTTGTGCAAATTCTGAGCGCTGCGGTTGTTAACACCACATGTTGGCTTGTATATACCATAGGCAAGCCAGTCTGGCCCGCTGCAGGGTCCTCCAGCACCTCATCAGCTGTGCTCAGGAGGCAGCACCAAAGCCCACAACCCTTCCCTTAGGTCTGACTGGGTATAAGAACTTGGCTGGACTTGACAGAATCCATGGGGGAGCTGCATTAGGCCAAAGAGCAATGGCTCCAGGGTGCTTTCAAGCCTTGCCAATACCAAAGTGCCTCTCTGGTAAAGGTAAGCACACACCCGGCTGTGATGGTTTCCTCCCCAGTCTTATTGTCATCCTCCTACTACTGCTTCAATCCATACTTAGCCTTACTCCCTGATGTGCACAAAACTTTTCCCAGGGAACACACACGTAACTCCCAAGTACCCCCTCCTCTGTGGATTACTGATCCAATCTATTTTCCATTTCCACAGTGATGGAAAACTCCATGCTAGGGTCAGGGTGCTTCTACTGCAGCCCATTCCCTCTCACTGCTCCACTCCTTTGGTCTCCAAGGCCCTCTTCTAGACTGGGAGCCTTGTGCACACAGACACAACATAACTCATTAGACTTCCGGGCAGGAAAACCCAGGAGGGAAAGATCTCAGCCCTCAAGAAGCATATTTCCCCTGAGCCAACTAAAAGCTTTGATAGACCCTGGAAAGCTGTGGATAACAAAGTTGTTCCTGGTGGGGACTGCTCTGTTCATAATCTTGATTTTGATAACGGACACTATGGCAACCTCATGGATCTCATGACACAGCCTTCAGCATGGTCAACTACTTTAAGCAATTCTCCTTAATCTTTGATATTTCCCTTGACAATGACTGTCACCTGCCGAGTTTCCAGGAAAACAAGCGGTGCACAGCTGATCAGTGGTGGAAAACATTAGGACATTAAAAACATTTCCCGGTGAAGTATGTTTCTACATACTAATGCCTCAGTTAAAGGGAGACCTATTTTTCTTGAGATGCACACATGCATGACTCCCATTCACAGGAGCTATGTGAGTGCATCCAAAGTACAATAGGCTAGAAAGTGTCTACATTTACCAAACATCGATCCCACACAGAAGTGCTTTTTGAGAATGACACGTTCTTTGATCTACTGCATCTTACTTTTGCTTTTCAGAAACAAAAGATTTCTCCATGACCACGTCACCTAGATTTAAAAAATAAAAATGGTGATATGAGCACAAGAAAAATCCTTCACTGCCCTTTGGGACGGGGTCCTACCCCCTCCACCTCACTGACTGTGGTGTGAGCTAATGAAAAGAGCATGAGGAGAATCTGCCTGCACGCTCCTCCCTCTCTCAATCCACAGTGGGCCAGTCACACTCTGACCCTAACTTAACACTTGGGCTGTAAACTTACTTAACACTTGGAGAAGAATTTATTTTTTCAAACATACTGATGGCAGCATATGGCCCATCGACAGGTTTATTATTCTAAGACACTTTTTCCACCAGGTTATAGGCTTTTTTATAAACATATGTTTCAGCACATAATAAAATCACTAAGAACTGTTGCTGAAACATAATCACCACGCAGGCACAGAAACTACTTTTCAAGGTTTGTCAAGATAATGAAACAATCTTTTAAGGGACGTACAGTTTTCTAAATGTCTTTTAAATCTAAGGGTACTGAGAGTTATTCATGTTAAACAAAGCCAACCAAACAAAAGAAAAAAAAAAAAGAAAATAGAAAAAAAAGTGAGTTCTCTTTGTTAATGCCACATTATTCTCCATTTTGTCAAAGTAAGCATTTTTATACTTAGTAAAGCCTCTCCTTTCGCTAAGTAGACCTTTAAATCAGAACATGTATTTTATGGGTGAATGATAAACTTCTGAAATAGAGGTGGCAAATTATAAAGAAAATGTCAACACGACTACAGTCACACAAACTCATAAACGTAAAACCACGCTTGATATTCTGTGTCCTCCAGTAGTACTAATAAAAGGTCTGTGTATGGAGTCAAGGCAGTTAGACCATGGCCTTGCATTTGCAAGACTATATCCAAGTTAAATATCTAAAAACATGTCACTGCTTGATTTTCCCATAAAGCACATCTGTGTTCTTAAGAAATAACACTTCTTGTCTATGCCTTTATAATGCTATTTCTATGGAAGCGCCACAATCTTCAGAAACAAAAAATTACACGTTTTACACTGCTGTCTTCAAAAAATTCCTGTGCTCCTCTTATTCTTAATGCTTCCTCTATAACACCTCATGATGTATTTAGCCCCAATGGCCTTTTTTGTAAAATGAGCCTCTTCAATACATCAAAATATGACCCAACTCATATATGTTTCCTAAAAGCTGTTTCCTACCACCCAAGTTTATTGTCTCCTGTTGAAAGGAGCCTGCAGCTGGAATACAAACTAGGACTCACAAGGGTCTAGATCCAAAGCCCACTTAAAGGCAGTGCAAGACCTTTCCCTGATTTTATGGGACTAGGTATCAGGCCTGTAGTTCACTGAAGACACTAGAGGCCTTCCTGATAATGGTACAATGATACAAATCATTAGATAGGCCTTAATCACGAGAAAAAAAAATTTGCAACCACTTTAAACACTTCTTTGGCATTTAGGGTATTTTAGGGAAGAAAAAGCACTTCTGGGTTTCCCCACCACAACCACATTCCCCACAAAACACAGAAGTTTTAAGACACTGGAAAAAAAAAAATCTGTGACCAGCAGATTTGATCCTTAAAGGAAAAAAATCCCTAATTTTATCAGAGGCCTACTGTTATAATTGGCATGCGTGAGCTTGCATTCAAAGAAAACTCATTTGTTAAAATTAATCACCAAGTTCTCAGCCAATTTGTCAGTAACTACCGTCAAGTCTGGACATGATTAGCTTCACTGGGAGATACAGTATGCCCTCTATAATGCTTCCACAGGAGGAAATGCTAAACCCAGTGAAGCCTTTGAACATTTTGCAGGCAACTTCAGAAGGAGCCAGGACCTCATGGATGCTGCTGCATGCTCTACTTTTTGCTGCTTTTACAGATTAAGCCCTTCTAGGAGACACAGGCCAACAACTCCAATAATAAAACGTGCTCTTTCACCACCAGCAGACAGAGCAGGATGAGCAATCATAGGTCCCTATGCTCTGTTTGGAAACACTTGGCTGGCTGGATCAGTTTGGGTCTACGATGAGGCGTGATGTGCTTGTTAGCCACTCTAATGAGTCTTTTGATGAAGGGGCTGGCTCTGCTCATCTAATTGCGGTGGCTGCTCCTGCGATGTGGAAACCTGTCTATTAGAAACCACATTTCACAGGTGACTAAACAGCCATCAGATGGTAACAGCTTTCATTTGTTACTGACCTCCATTTCCCACCGCAGTGAAATGGGAGAATGGCCCAATACCGTGTTACCAGTCAAACACGTCCTGCTCTCTGTGGTGATTTATAAAATACCCACAACATTTTTCAGATTTGCAATGCATTGTGTTGAAACAGCACTTTGAATTAGCATCTTCTTACCTAGGAATCAGCCTCATAGAAGAATGTCAAATTCTGCACTACTCAGTTAGGCAAAGACTGAGGGCATTTTGGACCATGACTGTAGAGCACATCACTACATTTTTATACACAGAAGGTATTTACTTATTCCTTGTTCCTCAAAAAGAACATCATGGGCCGAAGAGACATGGTATTTCACAGAGACAGGATCAGAGTCTTTGCTGAGGGACAGACATGACAATGATCAGATCAAAAGTAGTCTTTACGGCAATGGACTCCACTACTAAAATGAAATACAGAACTTAGTATAGCAGAGCTACTTTAAACTGAGGATCCCAGAAACATCCCTCATTAAACTTTACATCCTCTGGACCTTTTGGCTCCATCCATGACATAATGGATTCACAAAGTTGCAGAACAAACCACCCCATCTCACTAAGTCCTCTGCATCTGATGGGTCACCCATCTTCCACCCAGACAGGTTTATGTCACAAGGGAAGAAGAAACTCTTTCCACAGTTAACAGGTATTTGGTTCACATGATTTTGTGTTCAGTCCCCAGAGAGCACTTGCAGTCACTTCACAAATCTAGCTATAAAATGCCCTAATCTCATATAGTATTTATACAATCTAATACAATAAACAGTGGATTGCACAAAACCTGTGGTGAATACTACTCCGATGACAACTGCAGAGCTATGCAATGAATAACATTTACTTTTCATTTACATTTAGATTTCTGAAGTGCAACCTTCCAGAAAGCACAATGCAATAAGCACACATACGTCTCCAGTGAAATGTCACAGCAATCCAGGCCACCACATCCCAGAGCCCGGCTCTGCTCCACTTCCCCAGCTCCCACCCAACCTCTGGTCTGGAAGATCTGGCATCTCCAAAGCAACTGGTGTCAGAGCGGGCTTTGAAGGCCTGTAGACAAACAGACTCTGTCAGGGCATCTGCCAGAAGCAAGTTCCCAAGGTCAAGGACCCTAGTCAAAAACACTGGCAACAGCTCCCTGTCATTTAACTCTTCAAGTGTTTATCCTCCTGAAAGTAGAAAATCTTTGAAAAATGTATACAACAAACACAATTATTTGGGCATGCTCTGCCATCCAGGCCAACTATTGAAGGTCTGTTTCTAGTCTACGTAAAATTTGCAGACTAAATAGAAATAAAACTGAATTTCTTTTCAAAGTTGCTTTTCTCATAGTGTTACTGATAAAGAAAATCAGTTTTCTATGGTTGCACCATAGACGAGACTGGATCTACAATACAATAAGTCTGTAAGACCCGTAACAAATATCAGGGTTTTTTACATTATTCTCAGGTGTAATATGGTAGGTGTAGTCATCTTTTCATATAATCTTGTACTCTAAATATGACACCATGAGTTTTAATAAATTCCATTTATTATAGAACTAATATATACAATTAAGCACATGAAGCAGGGGTTACTGTATCTGAACCCTTTACTATAAATTCTTCATGGCACAGATTTCATCCCATGCCCCTGCTTTTACATTCTTAAAATAATTTTCAAGACAAATAATATCACTTGACTTGACTTCAGTAAGCTTTTTAAACTTTCAGGAAAAAAAAATAATTGCAACTTTCCCATTTGTGTCATGGTTTGGTGGCTACCTACATATGAATGACAGAGTTTTACAGAAGATCAAAACATATGGCATATGAAGAGATGCAGAACAATTGCTCTGCATTAACACCAGCAAAATCACAAAACAACTGCTTTCAGTTATGCGAATTGAAAATGTAGTGGCATGACTGCAAATGAGAGCCTAAAAAGTGCAAAGTTCAGGAAAAAGCCACACATACAGCTGCTCCAAAAATAACTGTGGTCAGATAAAAGTCTGAAAGCAATTATTTGGGCCAAATATTGTACACAGACCACTGCACTAAGCTTCTATCATTAAATAAGACAAAAGTGCCCAATAAACCACTTACTCTATTAATTATATTCAAGTGTGGCAGTCTAACACTTGGTAATAACTAATAACAAGGAAAATAATTTAAAGAAAAGTATCTGATCTTATATATTTCTTTCTTTTTCATTCATCAGTACCAATGTTACTAGCCAGCCTTTCTAACACACTTCAAATGCATTAAAGGGATACTGCTTAGTGTCAGGAAGAGCTATTTAAGGGTTGTAAACCTTTACTCTGAGGAAGCCAACAGTCTTACTTGACAAAAATTATTTCTCCACTACGAAAGCAGCAGTAAAGCCAGAATTTCCATTCTTTGAATCAAGTCCCACGCCTTTGTTCCAAAGTTACGGTGTCACGGGGTCACCCAATTTTTTTGTAGCAGCAACAGCACCACAGCAGACCTTTGCAGATCCACAGATTTCCCACTAAACCTATTCCCCGGATTTATCTGCCTTCACACGAATCACACAGCATTTGTATACACCTGAGATTTTAACAGTATTTGCAGCAATTTCTTCTTGAGATAATTAATATTAGAAAGTTATTTAATGTATTTTTGCTTCTTTTAATGCCATTAGTAGCTAAACACACACAAAATGAGCCGACACCATATGCCTAAGTACTTCTCTGTAGACCACCAGCCAGTCACTTAGCAAATACAGAGAAGTTCCCAAAACACAGTCTGAAAATCACTGCAGAGGCATTTGCATATAATTTCTAATGGACCAGTAGCATTCCAGCAATTTATGTAAAATCCAGCATGCTCCACTAGTATATGCAGTAACTACCATACACAGCATCAATTCACAATGGAATTGTTAGGATGCTACCAACTGGATGCAGTTTTATCTCATTTCACTAATCTGAAATAGAAAAAAAAATCAACTTCTGTCAGATTACAATTAATTTCTATTTTGCTTTCTTAATTTTAAAGCAGGAAATGGTATCTCCAGATTTTGCTTATGCACAATTGTTATGTTTAATCAAAGAGGGCATATAACAGACAATAATTTTGCAGATTTCAAAGACAGAGATAAGGTGAATTTTATCCACAGCATCTTTCCACTGGGATGTTTACATAAGCAATCCTAACATCCCTTTAAATTACTTTTATAGAGTTTTTATAATACTTTCTCTATTGTTTGGCCTTTCTTTTCCTTTCTTCAGTAGAAAATACATCACAAAACATTTATGTAGAGGTCTGTAACTTTGCAACAAACCTCTAAAATTTGTATACATACTCCACCTCTGAATGTGCAGTGTGGACAATGCTGGGAAATCCTGTCCTCTGCCCAGATGAACTGTAGAAGAAAGAGTTCTCTGACTACCACATCAGGAGTTGTGGAGGTCCTAGCCTCCATAACAGCAGACTTTTGCCTACAAATAGTTCAAAGTCATCACTTAAAAGATCTCAAATCCAGCACTTTCACAGCAAATGGCAAGTGGAACCCTGCCTGCTTCAGCAGAGGTGTCTGCCAGGACGCCCCTTTGTTATCAGCTGCAGAATCAGTGCCAAATATCCTTGGGTTTGAATACACAGGCAGGACCTCACCTCCAGACTCTATCACAGCTTCTCATTCAGCAACAGCTTTGCCCAATAGCGCAGCTTTCAGTCTTAGCAAGACACACACAAAATCAGCAGGCAACAACCACAGGATTTCCAGTCAGACAGTATTTTAATCAGAAAGCACATCTGAAGGAAAAATACCTCTTAACTAAAAAATAATAAAAACCCCTGTTAAAAAAAAATAAGAAGAACAAAACTGCAAGGGCTTCATCTTTAAATGGAAAAAATGTAGCAATTCTTTCCCCATATCCAAAAGCCCCATGCTATCAAAACCAGCTGAATTACTTTTGCATGAGTTTTCCAACAACAACAAAAAAAAGGATATATACATATATATGTATTAAAATTACCTGGATGCAGACACCACGCCTGGAAAGTTTCATTGCAAAGGGTTAAAGTTCAGAAAGTTTGCAAGACTGAAAAAGGAAAATCAGATTGAAAAACAAGCAAAACCCTTAACCTTGAGGTTTGCTGCTGCCTCCTGCCTATCACTTAGCATTTCTCTCCACATGAAGAAATTAGATGACTAAATCTTGCTCCAACAGTTATCAACTAAATTACTTGAACGAGTAACCTAATCAAAATTTTTCTAGTACCAACTGAAACACATTACCATGACAGAATAAACTACAAATGGCAGCTGAGTATTAGAGATGATAATGTTCCTGATAAAATATAAAAGCAGTTCACAAAAGTGATCCACTGTGCTTATTAAAATTAGATTCGCAGAGACCTTTTTATTCCTTTGAGAATATCGATTTTTACATGCTAATACGACTGCCTAACTATTTATAAGCACGATCGGCAAAAGCAAATATAGAACTAATAGAATAGCCTTGAAAAGCAACCCCCGAAAAAGGTCTCATTTAAATTCCTGGAAAGCACTACTTCTCTAAACACATACTATTCAGGCTCTTTGAGCAAGCGAACCCTACTAAAAACACACCCTGCACACACGCCCCGCCTGAAAACTGTTAAGCCAAGAAGCTACTAAGCCATGCCACTGAGAATCCATATGGCTTCACGTATAGGATTTTCCTGCCAGCAAACGCTGCACAGTAGAAACCCTCCCCCAGCACCCCCAACCATTCCCCCCCCCCCCCCCCAAATAAAAGTGCTTTCCGTCCGGGGGTGTCCTTACGTACCGCCGGGGCGCTCAGGGCTCTGTGGGGTGCCTGTCCCCCGAGGTGCAGCAGCCGGGGCGGTGCGGGCGCTCCGCCTCGCCGCTTCCCACGAGGTGCCTCCTCTCCCCCCACATGCTGGTGGCCGCCGCACGGCACAAAGCGCAGGGCTCGGTTAGCCGCCGGGGGCGGGCGGCACCCCGGCTCCCGCTGGATCGCAGCGGCACCGGCGCCGGGAGGTGACACGGGCAGCGGGCGGCTCGCAGCGGCGCGGCACGGAACGGCACGGAACGAAACGGCACCGCCCCCCCCGCCCCCCCACCCACTCCCTCCCGGGAGCCGCCGCACACCCCTCGGGAGCCACCGCCCGCCGGGGCCGCCCCTGCCGCTGGCCGCACAGGGCCGAGCGACCCCCGCACCGCCGCCCGGCCCCTCCCGGGATTGGGGGTGCCCCCGCCCCCGTTACCTCGCGGGCGGAGCCGGGCGCTACGGCGGCGGGGTTGGAGGTTGCGCTGGCTGCTGGGCAGAGGGGGCCGCTTGCCTGGGGCCGCGACCGGAGCTGCGGCGGGGCGGACATACCGGGGTTGCCCCGGGGCCGTGCCGCGCTGCCCCGGCTCATTGTTCGGGAAGGGCATCGGCGGGCGGGGCGGCCCCGGCGGGAGGGGCGGGCGCTGCGGCGGGAGGGGGCCACCCCGGAGCTGGGGATAGAGCCGCACCTCCCCCGGCGTGGGCAGGAGGCTGGGGGCATCGCTGCATCTTCCCCGCGTGGGAGGAGAGCACGGGGCCGGGGGCAGCGGGGCACCTTCCCCCGCGCTGGCCGGGGACAAGGGGGATGCGTGGGGATAGGGGGGCCGAGCTGCGCCTTCCCCAGCGTTGGCGGGCTGTGGCTGGAGGGCTGTGCTGCACCTTGGGGGGTGTGCGCTGGAGAAGTTCAAAGCGGGAGGGGGCCGAGCCCGCAGCTTTCCCGCCTCGCCGACCCCGGCCAGCCGAGCACGGAAAGCGCCTCGGGGCTCCGGCAGCGCGGCGGCGGCCGAGCTCTGGTAGCGGGGCCGGGCGGGCAAGGGAGGTCTCTGTGTGGCCGGTCCGAAAAGTTGAAGGCGTGGTCCTTTATTCAGCCCACCCCCGTGAGCCGGGGTGGTGGGACTGTTGCACCCACGCGGCGTGGAAACGCCGTAGCCAGCTTTGGCTTTTTAAGATTAGGCTCCGTTCATTAAGGAAATATTTTAAGCTTAAAGGTCTCCTGAGAAGGAACACATTAACTCGCTTGTAAAGCGGGTAGAAAAACAATGTGATACAGGGCTGTTAGATCAACGAGCACAAAGGGAAAGAGAGATCAAATAGATGCTAAAGGAACTACGGTAAATACTCCCTCACGCCGCTGGACCCAAACGACGCTTATCGCCGCTACCGTTTTTCCAGGGTCTATCCAGCGGTACAAAGAGAAATGTTTGCCGTGCAATAGTTGCTATCCTTTCCCAGCTTGCTGAAGAGCTAAAAATATCTTAAAGCGTATTTTACTGTTTGTGTTCAGATTGAATAGCAGTTTACTTTGCAAATAGCCTAAGTAAGTCTTCGCTTACAAATAATCAGTACAATGATAAGTAACCTTTATTGTGCTGAACCTATGCTCGAAGTATCTGTGTAAATGCATCTGGAACTGAAGCTTCTTTGTGCTCATATTTGTAAGGTGCAAGATGCTCGGAACAACATGCCTGCAAAAGGTATGCCTTCGAAGCTATGAAGCAAGTAGGAACATAAAAAAAAAAACCCTAGTACTAAAGTAGAAAAGATGCACTTTTCTAAATTAAGAGGTAACATCTTGGAAATAGAAGGAGAATGACAAGGATGTGAAAGACAAAATAAAAAATGGGTTAACAGTTTAAAAAATATGATTGTTGAAGTAACACTCCATGCCAAAAGCAAATAATGATTGTAAATCCCAGAGAAGTTAATGCACTTATTCCATTTAAGTTTCATGAATTGCAAATACATTAATTAATAAAAATAACCTTTTTTTTTTTTTTTCCCTCAGCCTAGGACATCATGAAAACAAATTTCAAACCTAGAGTTAATTTCTTCAGAAATATAGAAATCCTCAGTTTTCAATATGATATGATGCAAATGGATTTTCTTACATACGTCTGATAAAGGCAAAAAAATGCTATCGTAAGGGACTGTGATGTAGATATATCCACAGATTGGTTCTGTGGGCACACTGCTGCTTGAGGGATAGTCTTATATAGCATTCATTCAAAAATCTAAATTTATAAACATAATATGAAATTAAGGGACAGATATTTTGCCAGTAATTTTTTGCCCAGACTTGCTACAGTTGTTGATAAAATGATGTGCTGGTTCATACAATAAACCATAAGCATGTGTTTTTAGAAACAAAGTGAAAGGTAGATACTGGTTGCTCATTTTTTAATTTATTTAATTGGTTTTAAAGTAGGGATCTAAATTTGTAGAACTCTACAGACTTCCCCATCTGTTACTACTTTAAAATGTGCTGTTCTTTGGTAGGCTCATTTTTAATATACCAGTGAAACAAGAGTTTCAATTTGGAATAGAATGTAAATGAATAGCATAAATTAAGTGAATATTACAGGGAAGCTGGTAGTATTTAGATATTCTACATGGGAATCTGGGATAGTTTAAACAGTATTGGAAGAGCTTCTCACCCAAAGACCCCTCTCTTGCAGCAAAAGACTTCCAGAATGGGCGATTGGATTGGTGACAAATAATGCTGAGCACAATTTTTATTGACTGCGGTGCGAGTCATCCCTACACATCTAAATGTAAAATTTATCTACAGAAGGCAGGTGGAATTAGTCTGAAATCCAATAAGGTTTGCTTCTGCCTTTGACATTCTGCTTTTGGCTTAGACTCTCAACTCCGAAATGAAGATCTCTGCATCCTGTAGTTCTGACCATTGGCCTGATTCTGCCTTCAGTTTCAGTGGTGTAATAAAGAACTGCTTGCCTGGAAAGCAGGAAAGTGAATTGGGGTAAGGTCTGTGAGATCACCATCAGTCCCCCGTGATGTCAGCACAGCCTGGGGAAAGGTTTGAGATCAGAGGACAAAGTGATTGCTGGCAAGTCCAGAATAGTAAAGAATTTACTTTCACATGTTCCCAGCTTGAAGAATTTGTCTTTTATATAAATTGATAACAATAGGGTGAAGTTAAACACAATTGCTGTTGCTTTGTTATTGAGTTTGACTACTGGTATAGATGCATCTATCACTTTGTTTTGTTACAGTGTTAGAGCAGTGCATATAAGTAAAGGGGATAAATAACCTAATTTACTATGAGCAGGAATCACAGTATATTAAAAAACTGTGACAGAGAGAAAGCTTTTGCCTCTCCTGGAAAAAGTTTTATAACAGATCTTTGTAGTCATCATTTAAACTGGCAGGGTACGGTACGCAAAGATTCTTAAAACCCTGGCACAAACTCATTCAACCTTTTCAATGTATTTCCTTGGCTAATACGGCTCCACTGATGTGAAAGGGAATTTTTCCATTAACTTTACCAAAGCTGAGTTTCACCCATGTAATTGCAATTATGTTTCAGAACTACTCTGGTTTTGAACAAGAGGTGCTCATAAGGTTACGTTTGTAAGCCCTGGGTACCCACAGATCACGCATCTCCCATTTCTCATGATTCCCCAAGATAGTTTTCTGCCATTAGCCCTGGAGGGGACACGTTAGGTGGGTTACTGCTCCCTTTCTGCAAACCCTAAGGCAGCTTGGGGGTGCATGCCATCCTTGTTTAGGGCACGGAAGGTAGGAGCCTGCTGCAGCACCTCAGGAGGAGGTGAATCTCCAAGCTCTTCAGCAGGGCTTCCTCCACATAAGGCTCCTCTGGCTGGGCATTCCCATCCTGCTGCACCCAGAGGGACCCACAGTCATCACATGCTGTGTTTCTCATTAGTGCTGACCTGCCTTTTGTTTCTAATCATCAAGCAGGTTTTTAATAAGCTGGAGATATTGCTGTTGGCTTCTGCTCACCTCAGATGCATTTTGGTGTTTTAGCTGTTCAGGTGAAGACATGGATTTAGGATTGGACCATATAACAGAGCTCAATTAGCAACTCTCCCTTAGGAGAGAGTGTGGCCTGGTTTCTTTCTCTCATATCGTCTCGTGGCAGGTGATTGGTAGAATTGCCTCCTCTCCAAAGCAAGCTGTTTCTTTGCTCTTCAGAAGCAGCCTGATGAAATCCTCCCTGACACAGTGGTGATGTGGTTTATTAGTTTCAGATGCGTATGTACATTTGGCTGGGCTCGCAAGTCTTGTCACATCCTGGTTGACAGGTACTGATGTGTGTACAAGGCATTTCTAGGAATTCCTTTTGTTTCCACAGAACAGACGGGGCGGGGGGGAAGAAGGGAAGAGTGTCTGCCAGCATGGCACATATCATCTCTGAAGGAAATGTGCATCCTGTTGCCTGTGCATCTGATGAGCCAGCCCAGTTGCAGGCCACTGGTCGTAGTGGCTCAGCAAGGTGCAGTAGGAAATGCAATGGGTGTGAATTTGAAGCTGGCTGCCAAGTGTGAGCTGCACCGTTTCTGAAGCAGCTCTGAGATTCAAAGATATGAGGGACACAGAGTCTTTCTAGTTTTCTCTGCTCTTGAGGGCAAGTGCTAACTTACTGCTGACCGGACCTGTGTTAATAAATAATTCTTATCCTTCAGTACTGGCTCAGATATGGAAGATGGTAAGCAGAGTCACAGCCTATTCTTTGCTTTCATCTCCTTCATATTTGCCTTAGAAAGGAAGCATGGACTTCCATGGCCACAGCATGGACTTTCAAACAAACCGTGGTCACCTGTCTGTTTACTCCATTGCTTGCACATGCAAAACACCTCTGTGACTTCTCCTTGTCAAGGAGCCAGATTCATAAAAAACTGTGAAGAGCTGAAATGAAAAGACGAAGGTCCCTGATTTCTGCCAATTGTCACATTGCTGAAGAAGTCATCCCCATTCTTCGAAAAAGGTGAACTTCAGCTGCATCTATAAAAGAAATGGGTAGCAGGGTGAGGACTTACAATGTGAGAGGGCAGGGAGCTTCTTTCTGTCCCCTCTCGTGCTCTGTCCCACCGACCTCTGTTGACGTCCTACAGCCAGTGTTTCTGTGGTTCTACACAAATGTCGCAGGCAAGAGTCAGACAGTAGAAATCATAAACATTGCAAAACTCCATCCTTAACATTAGCAAGATCATAAAGCCTTCATAAGCAGAAGCTTGTAGCATCCTAAGGACCTGGGCAGTAAAACATTCCTAAAAGCTGGTTTCTTTGATGTGCTCAAACAATGATCTCATTCTCTTGTCTGCTGGAGCTCTGAAAGTTTCTATCCATTTCGCCTCCTGTTATTTATTACTATTAGTAGCACTCATTGAGTGCTATGTGCCTTGACTCCTTGTCCGCTTCCTTTCAATGGAAGCTGAGGATGCTAAAGTAATTTACAGCCTTTAGGCAATTTTTATTAAAAGTCAGTCAGTGAAAACTTCACTGGACTTCAAAACCTGGGTATTCCATATATGTAAATAAATGTCTAGAGATAGATGAGTTTTGAGCAAATTTTATACACAAAATTACTTAGAATTAATCTCTGCCTACACTCTGCTTGATGGTGATTTATGGAGGCATTATTGATGAGCTGCAGTAGGTTAGCTCTTTGGCTGAAAAGGTTAACTGAAATAAACGTGGTTTTATGTAACAGGTTTTCAAGGAAAAATATGTTCTGCTTATGCTGAATCATCGAGGCAGCAGAATGGAGAAAAAAATTGGTTTGGGAAGGACAGCTTTCTCAATATACAGTAGGGTACTTACTTCCAAAGAAATACATATTTGCTGAGGCAATGTTATTAGCAGTGAGGCAAATACCTATTCAGTCTCCGAAACCCTTGCAGGCAGATGACAGCCCTTTCTGCCCAGCCTGCCCGCTGCACCATGTGCCTGCTGAGAGGCAGCCTGACGTGTGCAGGGGCCAGGGCAGCATGCAAGGGCAGAATTCGAGTTCAGAGAAGGGCAACGAAGCTGGTGAAAGGTCTGGAGCGCAAGTCTGATGAGGAGCAGTTGAGGGAACTGGGGCTGTTTAGCCTGGAGAAAAGGAGGCTGAGGGGAGACCTTATCGCTCTCTGCAACTGCCTGAAGTGAGGCTGTAGCATGGAGGGGGTTGGTCTCTTCTCCCAAGTAACAAGTGATGGGCTGAGAGGAAATGGCCTCAAGTTGTGCCAGAGGAGGTTTAGATTGGATATTAGGAAAGTTTTTTTCATGGAAATGGTTATCAATCATTGGAACAGGCTGCCCAGGGAAGCGGTTGAGTCACCGTCCCTGGAGGTGTTTAAAAGACATGTAGATGAGGTTCTTAGGGACATGGTTTAGTGGCAGTGTTAGGTTAATGGTTGGACTCAATGATTTTGAGGGTCTTTTCCAACCAAAATGATTCTATGATTCTAATGAATCCCTGCAGGCCAGGCAGCACACGGCACCGCAGCAAGTTGGGCACTGGCATGGATGAGGAGGGGCTTCTCCTGTTTTGCTGTTGCTTCCCTTTCTCTGACCTCTTGCTGACCTCTGGGAAGGTTTGATTTATAGCCTCTGTACCTGAATGAATCTAGAAGATCCTTCAGGCTGTCCTCATCACCATGACCAGCCTCCACCTTCATAGATCAAGGGCTTATTGGATGTAACTGAAAGGTCCAAATATTGCACTCCCTTATACCGTTTGATTGACAAGCTGTCAAAAATTCATCCTCAGTGTCTGCCTCCACTTCAGATGTCCTTCCTAGTGTCATCTGGCCACTAAACATGGGCACTGGCTGTTCAAGGGCAACGTGCAATGTTACCCCAGGCAGAGAAGTGTCTGTTGCCTCAGATGCAATGGAAGGCACGATTCACAGCCTGAAGTGGGATTGTGACTTTGCAGAAGTCACATACACTGGTTTCACCTGGGTAGAAACCACTCAAGAAAGGTAGTTTTCTGACAGGAATTACTTTATACTTTGAAAATGGGTCATCATTTTCTTGATTTAAAATGCAAGGGAGCTTTCCCAGGAGTAGCTTGGTTGCTGGTTATTCATTGCTCCAGAGCTAGTTACTGCTAGTACACTGTTTCCTGCAACTTTGTAGCTGAGCTGGGAAATGCTGCCTTGCTTTCTGCTCTACATAGCCTAAAAAAACCCCAGGGCTCAAACTATGCTGCAAGGCAGTGCAGATAGATGAGAGTAGCAACGCTGTTCTCATCACACATACTTTCCAAATGCCTTAAGACAAATAAAAAAATATGAACAGTGCTGTGATTTAATAGCTATTTGTATACATACAGGCCAAGTATCATACTTAGAATATGCAAATACATTTGTTAAGACAGTTGAAACCACAATTAAAGTACAGGGGGTTTAGCTAATTACTGCCACAAAGCGAGTTAGCAATTTTTACCCTCTACTCTTAGTAGGAAGATTTGGCAAAACCTGTTCCTGTCTTGCTTTGGTATATTCAGATCAGAACTTCACAGTGCAAACATTACCTGGTTTGTTTAATTAATAAAGGCAGGAGTTCTGACAATCTGGGAAAACAACTTTTAGGCTGTTTGATTTTGTGTTCCCCACCTTTTTACAGGCACAGAAGATACCATACAATTTTATTCTACTTTGCAAGGCTCTCGAATGTGTTGCAGTTACATCTGCAAGGATGTTAAATATGTTACTGAAATTGGTTAAATAGAAGATATTACATGAAAAATGGGAAAGTAAATAGAGGCATACAAGAAAAGCTGTGTTTTGAAATGGTGTCACTTTTCTGCAAGGAATAGGAATTGAAAAGACAACTTTAATTAAAGTCTTTATTTTCCAGCACATTTCACAGTTTAAAGATAGTAAACAGTAAGCAGTGTTTCACACTTGGTGATAAAATTTACTCTTTCCCTGAAAAAAAACTAATTAAGACCGTTTTGTGCAGGGAACATTCTGCTCCTATGTATGGCACTGGGTATAAATAGGAACAGGATTGTCCTCCTGTCAGGAGGTAGGTGGCATTTGGGCACCTGTCACCACAGCTGTAAGCAGACATCTCTTTTCCTGTTTCTCTTGCATGAGCTGAAGTTGCCCCCATCCCCATCTCATCCAGGTCTTCCTGCACAGAAGTGAACTTCACTGTTTATCAGTTTTCTATGCTCTTGTTAAAGGAAATTGACGCCTTTCTCTTTTTCCCTCTCTTCTGAAGCTGCTTCTTTTATCTTCCAAACTTTTCTGCAGTTTTCTTGCTGTGCCAGTACCCTTCTCAAATTTGTACTTTGCTCCCAGATGGAACTCTGTTTATGACAAGGGATAGGAAAAAGTGTTAAAATCTTACTGAAACAGTGGGAGGCCAATGTTTGAGAAGCATTGTTTTATTTTTCCTGTTGTTTATAAGGAAATGGCTCAGGTGGAGGCAGTTGTTCCAGTGTATAGGGCAGCTTCCATCTCCCAGACATGTATTTTAGCCACACAGGAAAGGTGGCAAAGAGTTGGGAAAAGGGAATTAATGTTAGCCTTGGCTGGAAAATAACGTTCTGGTTTGAAAAAAGTGAATGAAAAGAAGAGAAAATGTCAAGACTTTGTTCTTCATTGAGGTGAAACAGAAGCCTTTTGAATAAGTTCAAGGGAAAACAAGCTTCTAGAAGAGCCAGTCATGAGCATACTTCTCTGAGGTGTAGAAGATTTCAGGTGTATGTTCCTATTCTTTCTCACCAGCAGCAGACACTTGAAAACCATATCCCAGTTGGATGTCCCGTGGCTTCTGGCTTGCCTCTAGTAAATACTTCTCTTTCCCTCTGGATTTTGAACAAGAGTCTTGAACGGAGAATGGAAATTTCGTTGAAACTAATGTGTTTCTACTTTCATTAGATTGCAATTTTCTGGAAAAAATAACTATTTGAAAAATTGTTGGCAAGATCGACCGAGCATATATAGCTCTCAGAATAGCATGGATGCTAAAGAGAAACATTTGAGTCCAAACTGTTCTCAGCTTCAGTGCTAAAATATGGATGCAGCTGAGGGCAACGTGCCCTTTGATTTACCAGGGAAATAAAGCATTTCTCCAAACAACTGAATTGAATATTTTGTCCCTTTTAGTACGGTATGATTACACAACACTGCTTATTTATTTATTTATCTATCTATCTATTTATTTATTTATTTATTTTTAATCTCATCTATCATTCACAGCTCAGATTTCTAGAGTGATTTCACCAAGTCAGTTTACTGTATGATGCAAAAGGAAAGTCAAGTTAATTTCGCGCTCTACCCACCTCAGTCTGATTAACACAAATTAAATTTTGTGCTAATGAGACTGAGTGTGTGACTATAATTGGAAAGCCTTGAGTTCCTCTGACTGTAGGGAAAGTTCTGTTTTTCCCTGCATCATGAAAACTTGAATCATAATATCTGGGAAATTTGCAACAATCAATGGTATCAATTTGGGTCTCCATATAAAGTTTATTCTGTTTCTCATCAGGGGTCCTGAATACAGCTCTATATCAGATTGCAGCCCTTGGACCCTTTGGCCCATCTGCCCACCAGAGGAAGACTAAAAGAGCAGTGACACACTCCTAATAAGGGGGAACTGCTGAACATCTGTGTTTCTCCATTACTTTGGAATTCTCTCAGGCTAATAACTGGCTGATATACCTTAAATAACTGGAGAGTATGTTGAGTCTGTTACCGAAGTTTGAAAGGTTCCAGTCAGTGGGAAGTGTTGCTAAGGTCAGGATCATTCACCAGCCATTTGGAGAAAGAGGAAAAAAACACCTGGAAGTGAGAGCTAAAAGACTGTCTAGAAGGGAAGGGAAGGCAAGGCTTTGATAAAGATAAAGATAAAGCAAGCTTCAGAGTAGTAAGGAAAGAGTATGGTGAATGTGAGTTTGAATTTATAGTCCGATTCTATTTAGATCTATGTATTTCTTGTATTTGTTAAAGCAAAGAATAATGGTTTTCTTCAACTCCAGAAATACCCTCTTGCTCCAACTGTCATCTGATCCCAGAAGAAGAAAGTCATATACTCAAAGTAAAAGTACAGCAGGTAGAATTTGGGAAATGGATGACTCTAAGTTCTGGGACTGTGAGAGATCCTGGCATCAATGAAGTCACGCACCTGTGTAAAAGCAAGGTGCAACTGTAAGAGCATGAAATGTACCCGAGTACCTTGCACCAGAAGTGATGCAGGAGCACACTGATATTTAAATAATGTAGAAGCACATAAAACCTGTTGGAATACAGAGAAGCCTCATGAGTGTCAAACAGGATGGAAGTAGTTGTAAATATACCTGCATTATAAATGGAGCATCTACACTTCCCAATGGGAACTCGTGGGGATGTATATCATCCATGTGCTACTTCCCTTAGCAAAATGAACATCATGATTGCACAGGAAGTTTATTAAGCATGAAACAAATCAGCAACCTCTTTAAAAAGCAAAATCTTTTACAGCATACCATTCTAAAGCAAGATTTGAGAGTCAGAAATGTCACCACACACCAGAGAGCTGTTCAGCTGATGTTTTGAAGTCAAGCCCTGTTCTCTAACCCTGGGATCAAGGGCAATTTGCTATTATTTTCTATGGAGAAACTATCAAACTCAGAGGCAAGATGAAACACCCAACTGGAAGAACTGTGGCACCGCTGTTGTGTGTCTCTATCAGGTCTGAATTTAGTTTTAGCAATATAAAATGGGCTTCTCCTATTTGTCCTCTGTCTCTCTGACAAACAGCCTTATAAAGTAAACATTCACAAAGCAGAAAGAACAGATTGTACATGGCTATAACAACAACATGTTTTTGGTCTGACTATTCCGTAATATATGAAAATAAGAGTAAAAAAGAACTGCAAATAAGACAAGGATCTGACCACAAGCTAGCCTACTTTTATGTCATTTCTGTTGCAAAATGAAGGAATGGGACCTAGGCTTGTGTAGCAAATAGCCCTAAATTTCTTCCCTCCCTGCTGCTGTGGGAATATAATTTAGCCAAGGAGTATTGTCTGTATGTGACATCATCTTGAAACAACAGCTTTAAAAACTGAGATGGGTAATATTCCCCAGTAATTATATTCCACATCTGTAAAGTGTAGACATTGCACTGTGGATAAATAGAGCAAGCTTTGGCAAGGGGCTTCCTGAATATCTGTAACCAAGTTTCTCATATACAGTTTTCTCATTATTTTGTACGATGTGAGCAGATTGGTCTCTAGCAGTGGATGGGGAAAGGAAGGATTTTAACGAGGTATGAGTGTGAAACAAAGGAAAGGGGCTCCCCATCCCAGTACTCTGCACGGTCACACACCTTTGTGGAAGTCAACTGAAAACCTGGTGTCTGAACTTATATGCCTGGTGTGCCACCACTAATAGAGGCATCTTTTTTTTTTATCTTTTGGTTTGTTTATTTGGTTTTGGGTTTTGTTTGTTTGGTTTTGGTTTGGTTTGATTTGTGTGTGTGTGTTTGTTTTGGTTTGGTTTTTGTTTGTTTGTTTGTTTGTTTGTTAACTCTAAGTATTCTTATTTTTGGAAATAAAATCCATTCATCCAGGTATCAAGGATGGTGTTGCAATACCAGCAGTTGTGGATTGACAAATTGGTGTCTGTGAAGCCCTTGCTTTAAGACTAAGGTTTGGCTGCAGCAGGACAAAGGCACAGAGAAAACTCTTCAAGAGCTAAAGATCTCACCTGAACCATGGGAGACCCTTAGAGTATAGATTTTTCTTTTTTTTTCTGGTAGACAGAATAAAATAGGACCCCAAGTACAGTGCAGTGTCCTACTGTTGATCTCAGTGGTTGCTGTTATTCAGCAGGTGATGCTGTCTCAGAGGCTGCCAAGCCCTGCCAAGTGTGTGCTCTCTCCCACAGCCACGCTGGCTGGAGAGGAGCCTCCAAGTCACACATCTCTGCTCTTTTCCTAGTGCTCTCACCCCAACCTCATACTCTTCATGCTATAGCCAGAGGATGAAACAAAGACAGACATCAACCCACTTAGGCTGTGGTATCCTTTCAGGTGGTGTGATTGGCCTCAACAGATAAGTCGCAAATTTTCTTGTAATTGTGGCTGGCTCTTGCTATATAGTCAGCTTGAATGTTACCGAGGGGTTTTTGAACTGGGGATGTGACTGGGCTTTTAACAGTCTGTGGTGCAAGGGAATGTACATTAAGCCATTGAGAATATTTCATCACAAAGAAGCTTTTGAAAGAAAGCGTCATATGCACCTGCCGAGAAGCATCTCAAATAATTGAGTTGATGATAGTGGAACAACTGAAGTGTTTGTGAGAGAGTGACACCACATCTAGCACACAGAGGACTAGCATCATAATTAATTAATGTTCATAGACATTTCCTTAGCACAGATGCTGTGCTTTTCTGTTCTTCATCCTTTGACAGGGGAATGCAGGGAAGGTGAAAATAAACAGTCAAACACTGTCATTTTTGTCATGTCTTCCCTGTTTTTAATGCCTCATACAATTGGTGGTTTCAAGGTCACTTTATTTACTGATGATTCTCTGTCACAAGCAATACCAATTTTGTGCTGAAATGAATCAAAATACGTTTATTATAGCACCCCCTCTGGATCTCTTAAATACTCCAATTTCCTAACAGTGGTAAAATAAGATGTATTAAATTAATATAAAATTAAAATTTGCTCAGAGTACATATTTTAGACCCCTGGTGTTTAATGACAAGGCACATCAGTCAAATAGGAATAAAAATATTTATAGATTGGGTTTTTCAGATGGTTTTGCAATACAGCCAGCCTGGGTAACGTATGATGAGATTCCACAATCACTTTTCTCCCACACACATATTGATGGAAACCCTCACAGCTGAACACAATTGCATACATCTCTTTTTCAATCTGTGCGTAGGTTATTACTGTAGAGGTGGAAGAGCTGCATACATAAACCACTCACTGCCCTACCTGCAGTAACAAAGCCACAAGTCATTGCTTGGATGCATCCATCTGAATTTTTATTAGTTACTTCATTTTGATGGAGGTGGATTCCTGCCAGTATCCCATTGAAAGCCAGTCTTCAACTGATCTTAGTGTTACCAAGACTTCTGAAAGGTAAGGTAAAAACTTGGCAAGATAAACTGCCATCCCTAATATCTTTCAAAGTTAAACACACAACAACAGTACAAATCTTGCTGACAATTTCTTAGTGTTATCCTAAGCTGAAAGATTAAGACGAAAATATTTTACTCTGATGATGCACTTATTCCTTTCTTAGCTGTCTGGAGCATGATGCAGATTTCCATCATGTTGTATCCTGGCAGTCTTACGTTCTCAGGTTTTTAGGGCAGGAATGGCTGTTTTATACAACCTGAAAATTGAGTCCATATGTGTTGTGCATGCAGTGCACTTATGGACACAGTTAACATGAGGATTAGCAGTTTTGTCCTTTATCAAAAGATCTCTGGTTGACATCTGTGTAAGGTCTGAGAGCTGTGACTGTCTATATGCTTTTGCAAGCATTGTTCTGACTGATACACTGGAATTCTGCTTGGATTTTGCAGTGGAACTTCATCCTCGGAATAATTTCTACCAGAACTAATGTCACCTTACTGACAAGGTGGCATCAGTTCTGGTGTGGTCTTTCCTTAATCTCCTTCTTCACTAACAAAGCATCTATGTTTTTTTTGCTACCCATGCATTCTTCTGCATTGCTCTAATTTTCTTTTACCCTGGCAGCATAACTTCTTGTGACAGCCACCCACTGGCTTTGTGGGTTCTCATTCATTTGCTGCGGACTCTCCCTTCACTTACAAGTATATAACCTCCACATAAGATGCATACACTGCCAGCTATGTTTTGATTGGAAATGGATTTTAGCAGCACTTGTACCATCCCAATAGTTTTAGCAGTGCTTTTTGCTTAGTTTCAGTCAACCTGAATTAATTCCTTTTGAATTTATCTCGAAGGTTGCCTAGTATTGTATTAATTTCATCCCTATCAATAAACACAGAATCCACCATTAAGAAACCTGTCATAAGCCATTCTGCGGGTTCAATTGGGATCTTGTATCAAGTCATTAAATTCACAGCTTGCCAATACTACATTAGCTTTTTGGAGAGAACAGTTTATGTATCCAGCTAACATCTAGCCAAGCACTATCTTTGTTGCTCCCTCTCCTTTCTACTCAGGTTAATGAATAAATTTGTAGTTTCCTTCTTGATTGTGGGCTCCAGTGAAATCCAAGCCAAACTTTGTCTGTTGCTTGAGTTCCTACTGCTTGTTCAAAGACCTGCCTTTCTGTCCTTCACCTACAGTAGGCACGGCCTCCAGAGCACACAGGAGTGTCCCATCCTGTCCTTTGGCTTGCGTTAAGCCCTGTCACAGGTGTCACTGGACTGAGATATGCGAATTACAGTTCTGCGGAATGCGGATTATGGCAGTGTGAAGTGCTCTGAAATGTGTTGTTGGAAAGTACATATGTGGCACCGGTGTTAGAACTATTTTGCTATTTGCATTGTTATATCTAGGCATAGTAAAAAAGGACAATGAAGTCAACACAGAGCAGTAACAATTACAGTCTAACAAGAGATGATATTTTAAAGTTCTTTCCCAATTGTACAGCTCATTTTTGTGACAAAGCACTGTCTCAGCATCATTAACTATTTTTGCTTCTGGATATATCCTGTAGGCAGCAGCTGTGCCTTTAAAAAAAGATCCAGTAAGAAGAACAGCACCATTTTCCTGCTGATCTGCTCATCTTCCAAGCATATCTATTGAAAATAAACATATTAGGAATAACTGAGCAGACCTCATGAAGTGATTTACAATAGTGGCATGGGGTGACTCCCAATAATGTCACAAATTAAGCATATGGTAATTATTAATCTCTTACTATAAGCTTTCAGATGTAAACTAAAAAAGAAACAGAAAAACAAGGTTTTGTTCTGGCCAATAATTATAAGTTCAACAGCATATTAGAACATTAGCATATTAATTACATGGTAATCAACATAACAACGACACAAATCATAATGTGTTGCTAATTACTAACCTTGGATGACATTTTGAAAGGGGCCTTCATGCATTGGGAACCTAAGCCATGATAATGTGGGCACCTACATCTCAGTGAAATTTGCTGAAGGAATTTTGAGAATGCTATTCCAAACTTCCCTTGCCTTAAAAGAACCCTTGATCCTGATGTTATATTTTTATTATTATTATTAATGCTGTAATTTTAACTAAGATTATTATCTGGTTTCTCCTGAGCTTTTAAATGTATAAAGCTATCTATCACAGACTGCAAAGCCCTACAGAAATTCCCAGAGGTGGGACTGTCTTGTGACATGGTCCATCCAACTCCAAATCCCTTGGGAAGCTCAGTTTGATGCCTGACATGTCTAAGCCATTGGGTACAGTTTCACCACTAGATGGGAGCATCGGTTATTTAGCCTTTGCTTTGAAGTGATGTTCTTCCAGCCTTGGAAAATCGTATCCCCTCTTGCTATAGTTGGAAACTTGCAGGAGGCCTGAACCTCCCCCATTGCTGCGCAGCACACTCAAGAAACACTGGCTAACCCTGGTCCCTAGAGGACATCCCTCCCACCATTCAAAGTGTTACCTGCTGTCTAGGATTGGAAGCACTCAGTTACTCTTTGAGTCTTGAGGGACTTGCTGGGAACTGCAAGAATATTTCAGCAAGCTCGTTTTGTGGCTTATTTTTTCTGTGGGAAATGGGGCATCTGTAATTTGCCAGTTGTCCTAAAATCACTCTGATCACCAGAGAAAAGTGAAGGTAAAAGGAAAGACAGACTTGACTTTTTCTGGCCCAAAAAGCAGTGGTGGAGTTGCTGTCTTTTCAGACAGATGCACAGAAATAAAGGGAAACTTTACAGGCTAGCCCTGCTCCAGGACATCTTTTCCCAACCCTGCAGCTGCCAGGATGCTTCTGCAGCTCTTTTAGATGAGATCAAATGCTTAAACAAGATGGCGGTCCAGTGCATGTCCCTCACCAAAAGGATCTCCACCTAGGGGCATGTCTCTCTGCCTGTGCCACTGACCTGAGGGGGTATCACAATATCGCAGTATCACAGTATGTTTGGGATTGGAAGGGACCTCAAAAGATCATCTAGTCCAATCCCCCTGCTGGAGCAGGAACACCTAGGTGAGGTCGCACAGGAACATGTCCAGGTGGGTTTTGAATGTCTCCAGAGAAGGAGACTCCACAAACTCCCTGGGCAGCCTGTTCCAGTGCTCAGTCACCCTCACTGAGAAGAAGTTTTTTCTCAAATTTAAGTGGAACCTCTTGTGTTCCAGCTTGATCCAATTACCCCTTGTCCTTTCATTGTTTGCCACCGAGAAGAGCCTGGCTCCATCCTCGTGGCACTCACCCTTTGTATATTTATAAACATTAATAAGGTCACCCCTCAGTCTCCTCTTCTCCAAACTAAAGAGACCCAGCTCCCTCAGCCTTTCCTCCACTCCCTTAATCATCTTTGTTGCCCTACGCTGGACCCTCTCCAGCAGTTCCCTGTCCTTCTTGAACTGAGGGGCCCAGAACTGGACACAATATTCCAGATGTGGTCTCACCAGGGTGGAGTAGAGGGGAAGGAGGACCTCTTTCGATCTACTAACCACCCCCCTTCTAATACACCCCAGGATGCCATTGGCCTTCCTGGCCACAAGGGCACAGTGCTGGCTCATGGTCATCCTGTTGTCCACCAGGACCCCCAGGTCCCTTTCCCCTACACTGCTCTCTAATATGTAATTTCCCAACCTATACTGGAAACTGGGGTTGTTCCTGCCCAGATGCAGGACTCTACACTTTCCCTTGTTAAATTTCATCAGGTTTTTCCCCGTCCAACTCTCCAGCCTGTCCAGGTCCCGCTGGATGGCAGCACAGCCTTCTGGCGTGTCAGCCACTCCTCCCAGCTTGGTGTCATCAGCAAACTTGCTGATAGTACACTCTATTCCCTCGTCTAAATCGTTAATGAATATATTGAATAATATTGGCCCCGGTACTGACCCCTGAGGCCCTCCACTAGATACTGACCTCCAACTAGACTCTGCACCATTGACTACCACTCTCTGGCTTCTCTCCTTAAGCCAGTTTGCAACCCACCTCACTACTCTATTGTCTAGACCACACCTCCTCAACTTAGCTGTGAGGATGCTGTGGGAGACTGTGTCAAAGGCTTTACTGAAGTCAAGGTAGACCACATCCACCGCTCTGCCATCATCCATCCACCTTGTTACAGGGTCTGTTCAGTTAAAATATCCCCCTCCTCCTCCAAGGCATGTTTGCAATGTTTGAATTTTATAAAGATATGCTTTAACACCTTTTCCACAGAGCCATTACCTGCCCTCATCTTGATGCTGCTTGAATAGGAAGATGGCAGATAAACCAGAGTAAGGGCTGTCCTTGTGCTCAGTTTAATTATAAATGAGCTGTTCAGCCATTATTAGGGAAATGCTTTCTGCAGAAGCAGGGTGGAGTGCAGACCTCAATGTATAACCTCTTTTTTTTTCAGCTGAGAACTGCATTGTCTTCACATGTATGTAACTGGCAGCCGCACTTCACAAAAGCTTAACCAAGAGAAATAATGCATGTGGACCATTACAAACTTGGGACTGAGACTGAATATGAATCCAGCCAAAGGGCTGCTGGGTGGTAAAGGGTTCAGCTGTGTGCCTCCTGCTTGGGTGTGTGAAGCATATAAAGAAACAGGATCTGTGGCAGTCAGCCCATCAGCTCCCTTCCAAGCAGCCATTATTGTCTGAGAAGAAAATCTGGGAAGGCACATGTGGCCAAGATCTTCTTGGGAAAGGCACAGATTCAATTCAGCACTTACATGAGAGACAACATAGAGATTCCAGCAACTGGAAGGAGATCCCAAACCAAGGAAACACAGGGCTTCAGGATCAGGCTCTGAGCCTGATGGCCAAGTGGGGATGAGCATTGGAGGATATGCAGCAGCTGGAGGGCTGCGGTGTGGAGGTGAGCAACTGGACTTTGCAAATCAGAGAGGAGAGTCGGTTGCTGCAGGTGGAAGGACACCAGGATAATGAAGAGCCCCAAGGCAGCCACTGACTGTCAGCATTGAGCTTTGACAGGAGAGATGTGCCACCCAGGAAACAGCTGGTAACATTGGACTGCTGGGGCAATGTAAGCATGAGGCGTGGGCTCCACTTAGGAAGCATGAGATGTGGCTACATCAGGGCAATGTTGCTTTTCTTCAAGCACCCCTCACTTCCAGCCTCACAAAAAGAAGACAGTCCCTGTGGCTAGGAAGAACCTCTTGAAAGAAGGGATGTTGCTATGCCTTCAAGACCCTGAAAACAAAAGTCAAAAAGGAAACACAAAACTTGGGAAAAGGTACTTTTAACACAACTGTGATTTTCTCTGGGTGTGACAATTTTTCATGTCTAAAAGTTGATGTTACCACAGGCACCCTTCTGCTGGGCTGTGCCAGAGGCCTGAGCTAGAAATGTCTCATTATCCTTGACTGTACTGATTTGAGTCTCGTAGCTGTGTCCTGTCACTTTGCTTTTCTGAGGCGTTACACAGAGCCATGTTCTTCATCGGCAGCCAGCAGCAGAGATGAAGACACACTCTGAAGTCTAGGATGTGTGAGAAATTGTATTTCATCCTCATTAACACTCACTGAGGCTCAGGATGCCTCCCAGGTTGTAGTGCACACAGCCCAGACTTACTAGTCCTGCAGGAGCTCATAGCCCTGTTTGGGAATTTGGGAGTCCACACTACACAAACAGTAAAATGGCATCACTGTTTATTGCTGGATGAAGCATACCTGATTAGAGCATGACGAACTCCTGAGCCCAAAAGCATACCAATTTTCTGTAATGCACAGATACTACGTTGAAAACACTAGTTTTTCTCAAAATCATTCAATGTGTCTGCAGCCCCAGAGGAGATTACAATTTATTGACCAAATGAGTAGCAAAATGACTGGGCATCACATTCCATCAGACTTATGCAGGTTCAGCTAGGAGTAAAAATCTGTCTTCAGGTTGGTTCCTCCACAAGACTTTGTGCTGTGACTAACACCATGATCAGATTTCATTGGCAAATCAAGTAGAAAGCAAAGTAAGGAGCAGAGAACTCATTTAAAATCACAGCTGAAATAATACCAAACGTAAGTGAAAAAAATTACTGACAAAGTTAATTGCTTTTCTTCCATATTAAAATAGTTCCAAGTTTGTTCCAGTGCGAAAGTCACTTGCAAAGACTCTAGGGCATTAAAATTAAGCTTTCTTCTTTTGATTTAGTCCAGCAATTAGCTGCATGAAAAACTCAGGCGGAGACACCAGCTAGAAGAAAGTCAGAACAGTCAAAGATATGGGATCTTGCAAAGCTCTCACAGGCAGTACACTGACAATTAAGTTTCTCACCAATCCCCATGATGCATGTGTTCTTATAAGCCTATGGAAATTTTGTTTGATTTTTTTTCCCTAAATTAGGAGTTTATTTCTCCAGATTTTCATTAAGCTTTCCTTTCCTTTCCTTTCCTTTCCTTTCCTTTCCTTTCCTTTCCTTTCCTTTCCTTTCCTTTCCTTTCCTTTCCTTTCCTTTCCTTTCCTTTCCTTTCCTTTCCTTTCCTTTCCTTTCCTTTCCTTTCCTTTCCTTTCCTTTCCTTTCCTTTCCTTTCCTTTCCTCTCCTCTCCTCTCCTCTCCTCTCCTCTCCTCTCCTCTCCTCTCCTCTCCTCTCCTCTCCTCTCCTCTCCTCTCCTCTCCTCTCCTCTCCTCTCCTCTCCTCTCCTCTCCTCTCCTCTCCTCTCCTCTCCTCTCCTCTCCTCTCCTTCTTTTTCTTTTCACAGTTAACCTGCTATGTTTGAATTCAGTTTTTCTACAAAGTGAAAAGCAGCTTAAGCAGCTATAATAAGTTTAGGACTGAAAATGATCAGGCATGCAGAATTTGGGACTGTAAATCTTTTGTACTGGGACTTGCTTTCAGCATCTGGATGGGACTTTATGGATATCACAATGAAATGACAAATTATAGCATATGGACCAAATTCCACCTTATTTATAAATAATCCATGTTCACTCAAATTAATAAGATTGCATAGTTAATATAGCTACTTCTTTATAAATAAGGGGCTAGTCTGGATTCTACTTATCCAAAAACTCCCTAAAACACATTGGTTTGTTTAAAAGCATTCAAATCTCTAACTTCTTAAAATGCAAGTCATGGGATTGATAAATATGCTTGGCTCAGGAGGAAAAATATCACTTTTACAAGAGGCATATTAGCATTAAGTGTGGAATTTAAAAGCCCATAGAAATGTTAGCTTGACAGAGGAAGATGTAGCATCCACTCTCTTCCTCTCAGGCTTGGTAACTTCATTAGTGTTCAACTCACAGTGTGTAGATTGCCTCTTTCACCACTCACACTTTTATTCTTTGAAAGGGTAGTCTTTCTTTATAAAAAGACTTTTAAAAAGTCTTTCTTTATAAGCAAATGTTCAAACATGGCATGCAATGCTCCTGGCCAGTACAGGCTCTATAAGAGCATTTAAAGAAACAGCTCTTGTATCTTTCTGACTTTTGCTGATTGCTCTGCTAAGTCAGTATCCACAGTTCAGTGGCTTGGAAATATTCCAGAAAAGTATCTTTGTCCAACATTGGAAAATTGTATTGTCTGACGCTTCAAGAGTTCACAGGAGAGGGTCAGCTTTGCCAAATCTCCCAATTCACTCTGAAATAGATAAAATCACCTATAGAGATTTGTTGCTACATGTTTGAAAAAGATATAATGAAGGCAAAATGTCAAAGTGAAACCAAATATTTCAATTAATTCATAGATGAATGCTTTTGAATAATTTGCTTGGGTTATTGTTTCAAACAAGTAGTTGAAATTGAATTTTTTAAACCTCATTTTGGACAGAAAAAGTGTTCTTTATGTTAAAACCTCTTTTAGAGCCAAATGTGTATGGAGATTTTCCTCCATCCCAGAGCAAACTGGCCACAGGGAAATCAAAGGAATGTGGCTAGACCTTGTGGTGGAGAACTATTCCTTTGAACCTTAGAAAACAAATTCACATTTAAAAATGAACAAATTAAATTGCTCAGGTAACCTTAAAACGAAAGCTAATTAAGGGAACTATACGGAGAAAAAGAAATGTAGGGATACCCTTGTCTTCTTCAATGGAAGTGAATAAGAATAATCAGTGTATGAGAGAAGTCGTCTAAGTTTGCCATATAACTCAAATGAGCTTGCCAATTCCCATTTGAAAGAGAGCTCTGGTCCAGCCTTGTGCTGAAAGCAGGCTCTCTTGATTATTAGGTTACCTAGGGCTCTGTCAGGCCAAGCCTTGAGTATTTCCATCAAAAGGCATTCCACCACTTCTATGGATAACCTAGTCCAGTGTTTGTCTCACAGTGAAGAGTTTTTTTCATATATCCAGACAGCATTTCCCTTGAAGCAACTCCATGCATCTTTGTGAGGGGTGTAGCTCCATCTTCTCTGTAATTGCATTTCAGGTATTGGAAGACTGTGACTACATCCCCCCAGGGCCTTTCCTCCTCTGGAATGAGCAAACCAAATTTCTTCAACTTTTCTTCATGTCAGGTTCTGCAATATTCTCATCATCTTCATGGCCCCTCTCTGGATCCTCTTCAGTTTTTCAGTGTTTTTCTGGAACTGAGGTGACCAAAGCAGGGCACAGTGTTCCAGTTATGACCTAACAAGTGCCAAGTACTGTAGGACAATCACTGTCCTTGATCTGCTGGCTGTACTCTTGCCAATGCAGCCCCAGATATGGCTTGCTGCAAGGGCAGACTCCTGGCTCATGTTTGATTTTCTCTCTGTTAGAATCCCCAGCTCCTTTTCAGCAGAGCTGAATGTCCCCTACCTGTATTCTCAAACTTGAACAGCAATTGTTGATATTGATGAAGGAGTTGTAGTTAGTAATTTCATAACATACCCTAAAATGATAACACAAACTCTGCTAATTGCAGTTTGGACCCCTTTACCACGACAAAGGGCACTTTCCATTTTCACGTCTTTCTGCATTAGCTGTCTTTCCAACATAGCCCTTTTGCTGATCTGGGTTATTTTGGCACCACACGAGGTAAAAAAAGAAAGGGTACATGTGGTTGCTGGACAGGATGGGATTAATAGTCTTACATAGTTCCTGTCTGAAATATGAACTGCTGGGACTGGCATTAATCACAGCAGCAGAAATTTCTTTGGATAAAGGAGCTTGTTGCTATATGACCAAGTCTGAAAGGTTTTGTCTTGTGGCCACTCACACCTCGATCAACCAGAGGATAGTGGACCCCTGCTACTGTGAAAACATGCCAAAAGGGCTTCTATAAGGTAGCAAAGGGAGGAAATATGAGACATCAAGGCTGATGTTGAAGCTTCAGGGAGACAAGCATGAGGAAGGAATCACATTGTCTGAGTCAAACCTCAGTTCCTGGTGTAGCACATTGAGAGAGGGTGAGAGAGCCCTTGCAGTTTTCATTACTCCTCTGTTGCACAGGAACACCCTCTTCCTAGTGATGTGTTCCTACGTCTTAAAAAAGGTACATATTTTTCCCTGTGACATCATTCATCTTGTCCAATCTCAATTAGTGCTGGAGAATTTGCCCAGTCTTTTTTTAAATGATCAAAGCAAGAGGACTTCCATCAGAATTCAGTGTGATCGATCCATCACTTGGTTACAGTCAACTTTACAAAAAACTTCTAAGAGTTTCATCTACATTTCCTTTGATCAATGTCATTCTTTTGTTACTAGCTGTTCCTTAAATCATTTTAAACAAGGTTTCTCAGTTTCTTTGCACCTGCAGATGCTTCTATGCAGTTATCCAATTCCCGCTTAGTCAGTTAGCAAAACTATTTCTTTTAATCTTCCCTAGAAATGAATCCCACAAGTCCTTTAATCTTTTTTTGTTGCCCTTTTCTGAATTTCCTGCAGTTTTTTGGAGCCTTTCTGGCAGAGATGTGCTGAAGCTGGGGAGCAGTAGTTGAACTGCAGCTTCCCTGTTTGCTCCTCTCTGCACCTTGTCTCTGGGTTCTCACCTCTCCAGCTGGGGAAATCAGTGGTGAGGCCCTCAGCAGCCTTTGGAAAATGGAGCAGTAGCCTGAAATCAGCTCTGTCAACTATAATGATGGTGTTGGAGCCAAGACCTCTGTATGTTGTTTGAGTAAGGTAAGGGATTAGAGAGGCTGCCAGACCTGAGAAAGCTGCTGCCCTCCGGAATCTTCACACATCACTGAGACGTACTCCCAAAGCTTTGCATCTTTACATGAGATATAAATCAGAGTGCTTTTTAACTGAAGAAACATGCATGTGGAGAAGGCTGATAGAAGATGTGATTGCTTGCCAAAATGTAGGTTTGTGCAGAAAAATAGTTAAAGAAAATGGTATACCATAGTACACTTCCTCAGCCAAAGTGGAATCCTGCTTATTACAGGAGCACAGGCTGGGTGTTAGGGGACATAGAGATTGCTTTGCAGCTTTCGCTTCCTGAGGAAGATTATATAGAAATTCAAATCCCAGCATGAATTTTAACACACAGCTTCCAACAACTGTTGGGTATCACATAAGGAATTGGCAAGTCTGTGGCAGCAGCTGTGTCTTGCCACATCCCTGGCAGTACCACAGAGCTGTAAGAGATGGAGGTGATGCAGGTACTTTTGTGAGGCATTTTACACTTGCATGGTACTGAAATAGAGGGGCTGTTTTGACAGAAGACACTCAAGACCCCACTATGTTACTTTCTCCAGTAGAGATTAAAGAAAATCTTAATTGGTTTTGTGTTGTTTTGGTTTGGTTTCATTTCTATTTTTGCCAGTCTCTAAAATGTAGTTACCAATCTATGGTTCTATATAAACCAAATCAAAATACAAGGGCTTGATGTTCAGAATAGAAGATATGTTTTGAAGTCAGAAACATTCTATTTCTTGCATTGTCATGTGATTTCAGAGGCAAAGCTTTGAATTACACTTGCAGTCTTTCTTTCTATTTCACCCACATTGTTTCAGATGCTTTATTTGCATTTGTTCCCGAAACAAGATGATGAACACTTTAATCTGAAGAAACTGATGCCCATTCTGACATCTCCAAAAACTCATGTGTTGTTTCCATCCCTGTTGTCAGGGAAAGGATGCAGCTGCAATGCAGCAGTCCTCTAGGTGGGCCTTTATTCAAAGTTGGATCAAAGAGTAACAATTAACTGTGTCTGTTCCATGTGATTCATTTCTGACATACTTTAGGTCATTTGAGTATTATTATTGCTCTGTAACAGACTAGCAGCACACAATAGCCACTCCTCAGAGTAACATCGAGCCAAATAATCATCAGTGTCCTGACACAAGAGTATTCAATCCCTTGCAAACCTCTTACCCTACCTCTTAGAATAGTTGCTTGCTTTTATTTGTTTTGTGTTGTTATTTTTCTCCTTTCTTTGCCCAAAAGAAAAAAAAAAAAAAAAAAAAGAAACAGTTTGTGTAGATGTTTTATTTTTCACAAGAGCAGCTAGCCTTGTGTTTCAAGTAGTGAAACATCTGAAGGAGTTAAGCCTGTATATGGTCTATGTACAGCTCTCAGTGGTTACAGGTCAGGGCAAAAAGGAATCAATTTTTTTTCCCTGCTTTTAGAGCACAAACTACTGAATGTGCAAGATTCAATATCAGATGGTAAGCATTTCTGTGGACCTAGGCTGTACTTGCAGCAAATTCAGTGGCACCACGTATGTTCCATAGAGAATATGTACTTGTTCCACAGGGAATAGGGTTTCAGGGAATGTGGAATGCCGTCATTTGGAAACGGTTCTCTCTACTCACCTCATCTATTGTTTCTGATTATTTTCGGAGTCCTCAGAGATGCCTTCATATAATAATGTCTCCAGGAACAATTTTTAATGCATTCAAAAGAGCTGGACCAGGAAATGAATATGTATTTACAAAGACATTTTCATACAGGAGTTGAGAGTCTATTTTAATGAAACAAAACTTGTACTAATTAATCACATAAAGCAAAGCAAGACAGATCATCTCCTTTCACTCTGGGGAGCTTATGCCCATATTTCCAGAATGTCATGAAGTGTACTACTGATTCAGACTTTATTTCCAAATACTCCAGACACAGCCCCTTTTCTCCTTCCCCCAAATTCTGAAAACTTTATTATTCATTTAAACACTGCAGGGCTTGCAATTCAGCTGAGTGGCGCAGAGTGGCTGGAGAGCAGTCAGACAGAAAGGGACCTGGGGGTACTAATTGACAGGAAGCTCAACATGAGCCATCAGTGTGCCCAGGTGGCCAAGAAGGCCAATGGTATCCTGTCCTGTATCAAAAATAGCGTGGTCAGCAGGACAAGGGAAGTGATCCTTCCCCTGTACTCTGCATTGGTGAGGCCACACCTGGAGTACTGTGTTCAGTTCTGGGCCCCTCAGTTCAGGAAAGACATTGAAGTGCTGGAGCGAGTCCAGAGAAGAGCAACAAGACTGGTGAAGGGACTTGGGCATAAGACCTATGGGGAGAGGCTGAGGGAGCTGGGGTTGTTTAGTCTAGAGAAGAGGAGGCTTAGAGGTGACCTCATCACTCTCTATAACTACCTGAAGGGAAGTTATAGCCAGGTGGGGATTGGTCTCTTCTCCCAGGCAGTTAGCAATAGGACAAGGGGGCATGGGCTTAAACTCTGCCAGGGGAAATTTAGGCTGGATATTAGAAAGAAATTCTTTACAGAGAGAGTGGTCAGGCATTGGAATGGCCTGCCCAGGGAGGTAGTGGACTCGCCGTCCCTGGAGGTTTTTAAACTGAGATTGGACATGGCACTTAGTGCCATGATCTAATAAACGGACTAGAGTTGGACCAAGGGTTGGACTCGATGATCTCTGAGGTCTTTTCCAACCCAGACGATTCTGTGATTCTGTGATTCTGTGAGTATTGCTAGGAACAAGTCTCTGACACTTTGGGGAAAAGTCTGAATACAATATACTTGAAAAGCTTGGGGGAAAAAAAAAAATTCATATCTATATAACCAAGTTTCTCAGTCCTGGAGCTTGCTTTCCTTTATCATATCTCTTAAATCTATGCCCACACCAAACAGTTTGAGTTGGTCCACAGAAACATTGGTTTCTTAGTTCTTCCAGTAATTTTGCACCTCTATGGCGTCCACAGGACTATGGTAAGCCTAGCAAATTAATCCTGTCTCTGCTGTGAGTCAAGAAAAATGTATCTACAGCTATTGTATTCAGTTTAATTTGACAATGTTCTTTTCTCCTTCTCTGACTCTGTGCACTCAGCAGAGTTTGGGAGGGTGATTCAGCTGACCAGCTAATAGACATTTATTTCAGGATGAGAGAAAGCTCTCCCCATACTCCATCACTGTATTGACTAGCTCTCCACTGAGTATAAATGGAGGGACATTATGGATCTAACTTATGTGTAAACACCTACATGTAAGTAATTTGGGTGTCCCCAGTCTGGAGCTGGAGCTCCTGTTAGGCATATCTGTATAGGCACAAATTTTTGGGAGAAGATAGCTTTTAAATGCTGCTTTGGGCAGAAAAACAAAAGATGAAGAAAAAAAGTAGTTGTTCATAGATTTGAAAGTGGACAAGTTGATGAGAATGAGAGTGTCCTGGAAAGCCAAGAGTCTAGGTCTTCTATGAGAAGTAACACTGAAAAGAAATGAGATGTCACAATGGTTTGTTCATACCTGTTTGGCCTCTAGGGTCAACATCAACATAACCACAGTTTGTCTCAGGGATGCTCTTCTTCAAAGAGGTCCACTGAAGGCATGGCCAGTACCCAGAACCAAAACCCTTGAACTCAAGCTCTGAGAAAGTGAAGGAGATGTCAGAGCGTGGCTTAGGCTGGCCAAGTTCATGTAGTACTGACCTGTGCTGAGCCAAGCCCTCAGGCGTCACAGACATTTTTAAAAGGAATGTAAAACTAAATTGAGCAAAAATAATCCCAAAAGCAGAAAAAGCCATGAGAAAAACATCATTCTCCCTGAGAAAAGTTCTCCTCCTTGTGTAATTAAGTTTGCTCAATTTAAAGTAAATCCTCTCCTGTCTGTTCTTTTTATGCTGAGGTGCTGTGCACTTGGCAAGGCTCTTGCTGAGGCAATGTCCTTCAGAACGTGGGCAGACAATTTTCCAGTGCTAATAAGGCAGCAGGAGAGTGTATGCAGTGGTCTCAGGGAGTGTGGTGGGAGCTGTGCGCTGGGGGAGGGCTGGCAAGCTCAGGCCATGCTTGCAGAACAAGCTTATTTCCAGGCAGAGCCTTATTTACAAATGCAATTTCAGCAGTGTTCATCACTGTAATCAAGCTGGTTAAAAATAAACCATTGTTACATAGTCTGGCCACTCTGTTAGTTTGGTACTAAGAAAGAAAACAGATGTATTTCTGAAGTTTTGGATCCAAGGAAACCCTTGTATGTGCACATGTGAAGTTTATGATCTCTTGATTTTCAGTCCCATCTCTCTCACTGCACTCCAGGTTACAATGATGGACCTGAGATTTTTTTTGGATGGAAACAGCTAAAGTGGGAAAAATGCATGTAAAGACTTGTTTACACTAGTAAGTCTTGCAGCTTTAATGGCACCAGTAAAGAAACCATTCTTACTTCCTTGGGTCCCCGTGCAACTATACCAGTTAAATGTGATTCTAGAGCTTATTCTGCTTCAGGCTGCAAAATTAGTTCCTCTAGTCCAAATTATACTTTCATACTGGTATAATTACACCTAAACTGCAGCTTCCAGAAACAGATGTGAAACAAGCGTCCACACACACACAAAAAAAGCATGTATCATTGTGTGCTAGTGAAAATAGCTATAGCAGGATGAAGCCTCTCTAATACAGACCAGGACTAAGTGTCAGGCAAACACGTGGCATTCTGAGTGGAAGAGACACCCTAGAGACTCTCTGTTAACTGCAAACTCTTGTCAAGGTATACAAAAGTATGTCTGTTCCACATTTCTTTGGTATTTAGCAATGCAAAATCTCTTTCCCTATCATGTGCATCAGTAGGAGAAGGCAAAGACTGCATAATTCATGCTGAAACGCATTCACTGCATTAATTTAGATAGCTATGTTAAACCTTTCTGAAGGTTTTTTACAACACATTATTCAGTGCTATTGGTTTATCCCCCTAGATTCTTCTTTCTGTGTACCTCAGGACTGCTTCTGAGCATCCAAGCCAGTGAGTCTTGTGCAGCATGAGGCATGCACTTCTGACCTCCTTCCCACATAATTAAAAAATGTCCTACAGTGGCACTCAAGGAGATTTTGTTGTTTTGATGGGTCCAAGTGTTCCCTTGCATGAGGCTTCCCCAGAGTCTTCAAGGCATACTGCTTGCTTAACCTGTTCACCAGGGAAGAACTGACACTGTGAACAATGTCAGAGATGGCTGAGCTGCCCCTGCACTGGATAGTCTTCCAGATGCCTTCCTCTTCCCTAAGCCACAGCAAAAATGCACCTGTAATAATATGCTACCCCGGTGTGTGAGGCAAGCCAAGAGAAATGCAGATAAACTGAATTTCCCTGCTTCTACTATGGGCAGTGCAGGCTGCATCTACACCGCCTTAGCAGAGCCCTCTGTGCCCCAGCATCAGGGATGTGACTCTGCAGTGTCTAGAACTTGGCTCAAGCATTCCCTTGCACCCTTCTGCCCCCAAAGAGGTGGGAATTGAGTGTGCATACAACACTGACAGACTGGGGGTTAAAATGATGAGAGTTGAGGTGCTAACAATACTGACATGTCTGAGTTTGCCCAGGTCTTATATGGAGCAGACAAGCAAGTTTGCTCATGTTTTAATATACCATTGAACCACAAAACTAGCTGCACTGAAGACTCATTTTCCTCCACTCCCAAAACCAGGATTGGAAAATACGTACTGGGTGTGGGGGGGTCACAGCTTACCCTTGTGACAGGGTAGAATATTAGGAGGACCAAGGGGCAGAGCTGGCTGGGAGTATGACAGTCACTGTACTTAAATCTCTTTGCCACAATAGGTCAAAGTGAGCAAGCATGAGAGTTACATTGATCTGTATGTGGAGCCTGTGCAATCACAGAATTTCTGTCTACTCTTGATCAAAAGTCTTGGTTGTGGCCTCCTAGGAGAAGTTCTTCCTTAGAGCACTTACCCTTTCAGCACATCCTATGGAGATGTTTCATGTCAACCAGGGAGCTCCTTCTAATGCTAAATATATGTCCTTCACAGCTCTATAGCTGAAGCCTATAAGACAGATCAAAGCTCCACCCTGTGGCATGGTAGCAGGCACCTAATTTTAAAAACACAAGCATGCTCTTTAAAAAAAACAACCAAGTGAAACCAACAGACATTGTAATTTAAATAGGAATGGTGTTTAGACCCCTTTTCTTGTATTGCTTGTAAAAATAGATGCTGCGTACAGTCTCCGCATTTATATGCATATATTCCTACATATAGTGACTGCCAATCACTTTGTACAGAGTGTACAGGTTGAAATAACAAGTGTTTGCAACTTGGGAAATGCTAGAACTAAGATCACTCAAGCAACCTGAAGGTGAGTCTGTCTGAATTATCATGTAACATTTTTTTTCCTCATAGAATATCTGCCTCTTTCAGGGCCCTGAGGAGCCCTGGGTGGTGATGAATGAGCACTGTGCAGTGGGGGAATCAGCTAGCTGTAGGACATGTGTCTCCTGTATCAAAATTCACCCCCAACATGAAATATTTTAGCTCAGTTGGCTGTGATTTCTGCTGTCTAATGACCAGATGATTCTAAATCTTACAATGGAGAGCATTAAGAATTCTTTTTGCAAGCCATGAACCTGCTCTTATTTCTTGTAAAAACTAAAGCCTATTCTTTCAGGATTTGTGGTTCTTACACTTTTTTCCCCTATTGATCAGAGCTGAATGGAGTTGGTGAGCTTTTCATTCTGCAATAGGTCTCATCTCAGACTTTTCAGAATTTTTCACACAGCCAACTACAACCAGAACAAATGCTCACAAGACCATACTACAACAAGGAGCATTTAAGGATTCCAACATCTATTAACAAAAAGGGGAAAAGAAAGTACATTTGAGAAGCATTCAAGATGCTTCACCATTGTTTCTTAGAGCTCCTGTCCTTAGACATCTGGTGCTTAATCTTTTCCACAAGAAATAAACCGGAGCACAACCAGTAAATTTCAAAGAAAAGCATGTATAGCTTTGCCATATCTCCACCAGTCATTTTGAAGTCTGACATAAGAAGACCAGCTGCAATGGATATGTTTACAAATGTGAATTTTTTTAACAATTGATGACCACATGCTAAACCATAAATGCTGAGTAATTAATTGTCCAGAGTGCCTTGTGAGTCATGAAGGCAATTCACCTTTTCATTTAGCTGAGCCCTATTGCAGGACATTATCAAAGCTGTTTAAGCCAAGTAAGCAAGAAGGTAAATATGTCCCAAGACAATCCTAAGTAGTAAGATAACTAAAAAAACCCCACAAACTCAAAGCAAATGCACGTAACTATTTAATCAAATGATAAGTTGTTCTGTCCTTTATTAATTACTTCCTAAATTATATATCAGTTATCATACCTAGAAGTGATTTTCTGCTTCTGACAGACTTCTGCACACATAATTTCTCTTGCAATCAGTGAGATTTTAACATATAGGTGTAGGAAAGTTTTTTTTCTTTATTATTTGGAAATGCTTGTTAGCAGAATGGATGTGTGCATAAGATCCAACCCTGAATTTAAGAGAATGGGGTTTCCAGTTCCACCCAAGACTTCTCTTTTAACATTTGTGTAAAGGTGTCCAAGTTACCATCTGCCTTTACATCAAAGCTGCCATTAAAACTTTCCTATGTCCCACTTGTGAGGATAAAGTCAAGAGTAATAACTAGGTTACAGATCTAAGGGTGGTGCGGGTAATCTAAGTACAGACTACATCTCATACACACAAATGGGTCAAAACCTCTGTCTTCGATTTACAGATACATTTCAATGGGGATGAAATTGCCTTTACAGAAATCAAGCTAAGTTCACTGGAAGATCTCACCAATATAGTTGGCAGCAGCTTCCTAGGGAGAGGAACTGCTGGAGGGATCAGGTACTGGGGGCAAAAGGACATTAAACACACTCTACCAGCTGCAGACTGCACCAGCCGCAGACACACTCCCACTGAGAAGTGATGGATGATGATGAGACACAGCCAAATTGTCTCTGCAATGCTCATGAGCCTCGGCTGTGCTCAGGAAGTGAGTTCCTCCTGGAAATCCAAAATCCCGGACCTTCCTCCCCTAGAGCAGAGCAAGAAGGAAAGGAGAGGAGGAAACTGCTTTGAATGAAAACCATGTGCACAGTGTGTGCAAGGGGGACATGGCTGAGGCAGGTATGTTTTATACTTTATGGAAGTGGCCCCTGGGAAACTTCTATTTGGATGTTTTACGAATATAATACTTGTTCCGCCATATGCTCAGCCATTTAGTCTTTAAGGTCTCTGTGCTGCAAAATATAGCCATGAACAGAGTGGTGTGCTCTTGTGAAGCTTCACTGACTCAAAGGGATTCTCACTGGTGTGCAGGCTGTGTGCAGCCTAAAAAAAATCCAAAGGAGCTGGTGTCTGGTCCACACAAGACTTTACATGGCACCGGCTTGAATGTGTCTGTGGGTGGTGTTAAACTTGGAGTGTGGTCTGTCATTTAGAATGCCAGTGCACTAAAAAGAGATTGGCAGGAAGATGTTGTCTAGGAATAGAAATGCCACGTGTTAAGTGGGGGTTTTATTTGAAAGCTAGGTGAGAAAATGATTTTGTTATTGTGCTAGATTTTGTTTGCTTGTGTTATTTCAAAGATGTGGCATTTGGTGTTATTGCACTCCAGCAAGTCTGGAGCTATTTGATAGAAATCCTGGAAGCTCTGTTATCACAGTAGACCACTGCACATTCAGAAAATCTGTCTATCATTTGGGTGTTGCTATAGCAACAACCTAGTTCCAGCTGGAAAAAACTGGTTCACTTCTGCCTGCACACTCTGAACTACAAGCTTGCTTTCTCCCATTGAGTAGTAGCAAAATGTCTTTTAGCATTTGAGGCATAAAATAGCATCTAGGAAAGGGAAGTCCATGGAAAGGACACCACCCTGCACTCCTGACGTGTGCTAGTAACCAACCTATTTGCTTCCAGATAAATAAAATGTATTTCTAAAAGATATTTCTGATAATTATTTCCAGTTTTGTTGCTGAACTCAAGTCTATATTAAGAAAAGCATTCATGCAGCTTTTTAACCAATTAAGCACTTTCTTAGCATGACTATAAATAAAGACGCAGTTTTCATGGTAGTTATTATCAGTTTTCCTCCAGCTATTGGAAGGGGTATGTGCTAACCCACAAACTATAGTGAATACAAATGATCTCCAGATGGTACCGTGGCAGGCCAGACTGATGGTATACTTAAGTCCAAACGCTCATCTTTCAAGTCACAAGCAAGGAAGTCTTTCAAAATGTGCCTGATGTTTCCCAGGAGGGAAAAGGAGGCTCAGGGGAGACCTTATTACTCTCTACAACTACCTGAAAGGAGGTTGCAGCATGGAGGGTGTTGGTCTCTTCTCTCAGGTAGCAAGCAATAGGATGAGAGGAAATGGCCTCAAGTTGCTCCAGGGGAGGTTTAGGTTGGATATTAGGGAACAGTTCTTCATGGAAAGTATTGTCAGGGATTGGAACAGGCTGCCCAGGGAAGTGGTTGAGTCACCATCCCTGGAACTGTTTAAAAGACATGTAGATGAGGTTTTTAGGGACATGTTTTAGTGCCAGTGTTAGGCTAATGGCTGGACACAATGATCTTGAAGGTCTCTTCCAACCAAAATATTATTCTATGATTCTATGAAGAGGAGGTGTCCCTTGTGTCCCATTTGGACTTGGGAAGGACCTCTCCTATGCTGGTCCCAATGTTAGATCATTGGTGGCATTGGTGACAGGGAGTGTCAGCACTTCAGTAGCATGAGCTGTTTCTTTAGGCTAACAAGGTTTAAATGTTCCTGCTCTCACAACTGTCCAGGCATGAGAGCAGTGTGCTGGTAACACGCCACCTTTCCACTGCAAGGTGGAAGAGAGTGACTTAACTAGTCCAACATTTTTTTCCGGTGGCAAAATTTCTGCAGGGCACATGTTGCCCTCACACACTCCCCCACTGCTTGTAGACTCTGCCACCACAGGCCCCAAGGCAGCCCCCTGTGTCATTAGTGCAGTTGTTCAGGTGTAAAAGGATAATGCTGAGACCTTTTCCTTTTCCTGCCTTCTTATGCAACAGTTACTAGTTCTTTTCCTGCAGACCGAGCCCACAGGTTTTGGTCTGCCTTGCTGAGGAGAAGGAAAAATAGGAATGTCATAAAGGCAGTGGGTTGCTATAAATGCAGATGATTGGACCATTAGTATGTGATTTGGGATTTGATATACAACTAGCTCCATGCAAAAAGCCTCCTGGAGGAAAAAAGAAACTCTCCTGAGTTGATCAAGTCAGATGCTGATCTGTTCACAGGGCCGGATGTTTCTTGGCCTTTTCTGTTCTGACTTCCTCAAAGGATGGTCATGGACTGGTCCGTGCAACACTGTCATAGCTCTGCTCATTCACAGACTAAGTTTAATGAGATTAATTCAGGAAGAATTTAGGGGAAATTATTTTATTTTTTAATTTTAGGCAGATAATTTTTTTTTTTTCTAGGATCATCTCTGGATATCTGACAGATCATCGATATTCCACAGACCAAGGTGATAAAATGCTGCTCTAAACAACCTCAGCTCTCCTTCTGTCTCATATTTCCTTTTAATCTCTCACCCTGAACCAACAGAGACACCACTTTTCTCTGATGTCTGTCCCTCTGCTAGCTTCTTTAAAGTTTCAGCCTTTTTTATCCCAACAGTGAATAATGCAAGTACAATTTTAATCATGGAGAAGTTTCTCTTCTGCTTCCTTCAGCTCAGGCGGGTAGAATGTTGAGGCTCAAACTATTGAACTGCCTCAACATTATCATGATGCAGAGATGTTTGCTTAATGAATTTCATCCCCAAATAATACATCAAGCAATACATGGAGCATTAATGCAATTGGTTTTGCAGCCCCCATTCAAGTGGTACAGGCTTCACTCTTTCTCCTTTGTGCACTGGCTGCTCTCTGAGGTGCCTCTCCTGCAAGCATCCTCATGCATCTGTTTGCGGGTGGGGGAGGGTTTGGGGGCAGCCAAATCAATTGGCTACAATGGGAAGATCACACATGGAAGAGGTTGCCTCGAATGGCCAATGCCTGTCCAAAATTTCTGAAGCAGCAACTGTGTTTGGGATCCTGTTCTCTTAACTTAAGGTTCCTAATATTTAGGATGGAAAAAATCTGAAGTCTTAGTGCTTAGTCCTTTCCTCAGGACATCACTCTGCTTTTAGCTTGAGTGGTGCATCTATTTTATGCTTGGAATCCTTAAACTGTTATACACTCTAACATCTTTTATCTCTGCTAGTTCCCTCATGCACTTCACCCATAGCAAAATCATCAGGAACATTTATGAAGTTAATACGATGCACAACAGGCTTACCTACTTAGTCATTTTTCTCTTTCTTGTGTCATTTATCTACCTATGCATGTGGTTTTTAGAGATGGATGGGCTTCCTGGGCAGGGAAGATCAGGAAATACACCTTCTAGTAACAGCACAAGGTACTATTTAATTTGGTTTTTAACATGATTTGTGATGTACCATGGCCAAGAACTTATCTTTCTGGTTGACAGAAACAGCTACACTTTCACACCTGTTAGGATCCTTTCTAAATTCATTTAAGCAGCCACATTGTTAAGAGCATTTGTTGTTGAAGGCTGCCTTGTTGTTCCACTGTGAGTATGGGGTTTATTCTCCTGACATTCTGTTTTCCCACCCGCTCATCCCTTTCTGAGCCTGGCTGGCCTGAGAATCCAACCTGTCTCTTGCATGTTATACTGCGAAGCTCTAACTATAGCCCAAGGGATCAGTGTTGAACAACATGATTTTTTAATGAGTACACTCTGTGTGGGTTGCTCTTGTTTAACATAAAAGAAAAGCATAATCCCTGCTCCAAGCCATTTGCAGTCTAAGGGCTGGATTGTGGCTCTAAGCCACATATGGCAGTGGGGGGAAGGTGCAGAGGGAGCTGCTCCTGAAGGCATTTTTACCAAGGCTCTGGGAGCTCAAAGAGCAGGAACTGCTGCTATTCTCATCTATAAACATATGGAACATGAGTGACATATATTGGTGGCCAAGGTCTCACACAGAGGGGAGACATGAAGCTTCCCTTTATGTCTGAATGCCAGCAATGATGCATAGAGGAGAAGGGTCCTTGCCGCCACTTTTTTTTCACCTGTGCAGAACTACAGCAGAAGGACATACAGGGTTGTTATAGGTTGCAGCAGAGCAGACACTATTATCTTCCACCACAGCTTTTTGCCATGGACATTGATAAGTCAACGAAAGCAAGTGTCTTCCTGAGCAAACAGGTTGCAGTTGTTCAAATAGGAAGGGCAGATGATAGACATTTGTGCTCAGCCAAATAACAGAGGGGAGGCCAAGAAAAGGTACTTTCCAGTCATGGCTGCTTATGCAGATTGGCCAGAGGTGGCATCATGAATCATGCATCGAGCCAGTGCATAACTCAGAGAAGCTCTGAGCAGGTTCATCACCTGCTTTTGAAGGTAGTAACTCACAAAAGATCTTGATCTGAAACTTTCATAGAAGTAAGCTGCTTAAGTCACTAGCGTTCCAGTCCTACAGAGCAAAAAACTTGCTCAACCGAGGAAGGAAAGTTCTTATTACTATATATAAAGAGCATCTGTTCTTAAACAGCCAGCTGTTTCTTAACGAATTTTTTCTGCAGGATATAGCATTTAAAACAGAAAAAAAATTTCTAGTCCTCAGGCTGGCAAACAAAACCTTCCAGGTAAGAACTGATACTATAGATTCAGAGATTTTGTTTTCTTCTTGACATCAGAGAGGTATTTTGCCAAGAAAGAGACAATCAGAAGTAGGGTGGTAAACAAATTATAGGGAAAGACATTGCAAAACGGAGAATTCTGATTAGAGACTTGGGAATCTGCCAGGTGGCAAAGGAATCACTGTTTAAGGAAGAATAGAAAGAAAGAAAGATATAGAGAAAGGGGAGGAGTCAGGAAGACCCAGGACACTCCCTGCACTTTTACATCCATATACAGTGAAGATAAAATGGTGGAAAGAAAATGTGTAGAGACAACAGCAGACAAAATGAAGCTGGCTGGGAACTGAAACACTTTTAGACTGAAGGAAGAAACCAGTGGAAAACTAAGGCTAACTTATGTCAGGTTAGAAAACTTCATGTTTTACAACCATGTACGAGTTTAAAAAATCCTATTCTAGTGATAGAAATGTGCATTTGTCCTTCAGAAATGCAACACACTATACATCAGTGTGCCAGACAAAAAATTGGACTGTTGCAACTCTGAAGTCTATAAAAGATGTCAGAAATGCATTGTTTCAATCTGATATAGTCAAAGAGGTACAATCTCCCAGCATGGACAGAATTCCCAATACAGTTTTTTTTACATGGAAGATATGCAGCTACTGAGAAATCTTCAGTGTAACATAATTATGCGTATAGTAAGAATTATACCAGTATTACTATCTAAAAAAAATAAGTCATTTAATAGAGTTAAGCTAATGTAAAACCTGTGTTCAGAACTGGTTAAATCAGGACTTACAGACAGCTTAGGCAGCCCTAATTTTCCAGTGTACACATGCTTTGGGAAGAGAACCGGAGTACCTGCACTGGCTCACAAAATGAGACTGCAAATTCCAGCACTGAAATCCATCCACAGCTCAGCAGCCTCCTTGCAGAAATCCTGCAAAATCCAGTAGGTGCCTAAATACGAATGTCGGTATATATGGAAAAAGGACTGGTGAGCTGGATACTTCGTCCCTACCCAAAGGGAGAGCTTTGTCTTTAAGATCTCTGGTAAGATGTGGCCAGTAGGCATGTTCAGCATGTGCCCAGTGCACATGGACAGCAGGGCGTCCAGGATCTTTTCACAACACCTTTGAGAAAGGCAAGGCCCTCTTTTCTGGTACAGTCGTTAAAACCTGTATACAAGGTGTGAGGAAGTTGCTTCAGTCACCTCATCAAGCCCAAAAATGTGCAGACCCTCAGGTCTGCCTCTGTAAGTGCCACACTGGTGGATAGACTGAAAATGAGGATGAATGGGGCACTGTCCCATGCTTCTGTTGAACTGGGGGGATGATGAAGCCAGGAAAGTGCAAGTCACAGGTAAATAAGCAGAATCAGGCAAAGGGTGCCTGATCTAGCCTTGGGCTAGAGCAAACTCACCTTTCCAGATAGATTTTTTCAGTATCAAGTGCAACCTTCCTGAAGCCTATATGGCCAGTACAATAATGTAACCTTTTGATGAGAGGCATATGCACCATGGATAACCTTATCAGACCTGCACACAGGCACACACAGGTTGAAAAACATTTGGCATGACAACACAGATTCTTCTTGCAGCCTTGCCAAGCATATCCGTGCCAATTCAATCAAACACAATAATGTATTGTTAAGTAATGAGTCTCCTAAAAAGGGCCAAACTCTGTGTTATGCCTCATAGGAACAACTGTGTGAGTGGTCCTTTTGTGCACAAGGCTCTACAAGTTAATACAATTTGAAACCAACATCACTTTCATTTGGCTGTAGTTTCCTTCCAAGGGAAAGAGTAAATGGGGAACTGTACGGACTTTTAGGCTTGATTATTTTTAATTACCGGTGCAGACATACAGGCACATTAAATATCTGATGAGGGATGGGAACCACACTTCCAAAATGCTGGCTCCAGCTCCCTGTTATTGCAGGCAGTCACATCTCACACACTTATTAAAACATTTTTTTCCCACACACAATTATGCCTACATTAAGAGTTATGGTGGCACCATTATATACTTAAAAAAGAAAAAAAAAAATGAAAGCAGTAATTCTTTGACCTACATTACTCCAGGAATGAAGCTTAGTCTAACCTCCCTGCTGGAGTACTGAGGTTTCCCTTACAGGCCTGGTAGGGGAGGCATTGATTACTCTGCATACTGGGCCATATACAGATGTTATGTAAGGGACATTCTGCTTGTTGGGTTGCATACACTGTCCTGCCAGTACAGAGAAATGTTCTCAGCACCTCATAGTTGCCACTGGACTCTTCTGCAGAGACAGTGCTTACTTTCCCACCTGGCCTGCCTTTAATCACCGGGCAGCTGACAGCAGAGAAGTCTCCTGCTGCCTGTCTTCCTGCCATTCTCAGCCCTCCTCTGCCCTGAGAACCAGGGCAGCTTCCCTCTTGGTTCTGTTGCAGTGAGCTCAGGGCATAGTTACCGTGTAAATAAATAAGTAATTTCAAAAGTCAGACATAAAATGAGAGGCATTATGCCAGGTTCAGATAAAATCCATAGGCCAGGTGAACTCTGCAGAAATATGCCATTTTTTACACTGTCAGAGAAACTGGTCTCATTATTTATTGTTTTATTTTTGAGGCTGTGAATGTTTGCTATATTACCTTTTGTCTTCCCATCTAACAGTTTAATTCCTTGCAGGAATGTGGCCACAGGAAAACAAGGAATGTGGGAGAATGAGCAGAAATGACGTGGTAATACTTCACAAAGCTTGCTTACATAGTGGGGCAACCAGTGTCCTGATGATCAGAGATGTGCAAGAAGCTAGAGACATTTCTGATGCTTGTGAATAATCAAGCCCTCAAGACAGACAAGCCATTGCCCAATAATATCTTTGGGTGGAGCCTCAGGAACTGTTTTGTCCAGCCTTGTTGAGGCTTCCAGACATGCCAGCAATACTTCATGGTTGATTATATCAATCAGCAGCTAGGAAGAATCAGTGAAGACTCTCGATACTCATCTGGAGGGAAGAAAACTGGAGACAATCCCTACTTGTGCAGTGTCTGAAACTCACTCAGGTATGGCCTAGGCATTTTTGTGTCAGGACACTGACATGTCATTACACCTGACCTGACACTTGGATGAAGTGATTAACAGCAATGTTATTATTATTATCACCTGATCATCACATAATAAAACATACAAACAAAAGAAAAGCACAGGCAAAGAAAAGACACACAAGACGATATTCACAGTTGATGGAAACCTTTACCATGCCAATCACAGTGCCTTCAGCGTAAGTGTGACAGTTCAGCATAGGACGTGGTTCATAGTGCTGTGGTATTCTGATGCACATTTTACAGCCATAATCCTAACATCTTCCTCTGCCCCCACTCTGCCCCAAAACATTTAATTTCTAGTGTGCCCTAGTCTAGTAATTCAGAAGCTGTTTTTTGTGCAACTGAGAGCTCAAAATCAGCATTTTCTGCTAACTAAACTCCCCAAACTAGAAGATTACACTTGATAAACAGGTATTTAACAGACACGTGGCCGTTAGCACTCAAACACACCTCACTTTGCATGTCAGGTCATCCACACAGCAAATGTGGTGATACAGTTTCTTAGTGCTATCAGTTTTCCTTCACCTGGAAACACTGACAGCTCATTTTCCTGCTTTCAGGCATTGAGTGGGAGCCTGCAAGCCATAGGAGCTGTGACTGAGCTAAAGCCCCTGAATGTAAGAGCTGGGTACACTTCTGGTTTAAAAACTCCTACACCAAAACTCTTCACTATGTCAGAACAATAGTTTGCAGACCTGCTGGTAACTTTTAGGAATTTCTTCCTGTTTTTTCCCAAAAAAGAACAATGCCCTCTCCCTTACCCCAATTTCAGATTTTTCTTGGACTTGAAGTGGTTAGTTTCAGCTAGAAATTCTGAACACGCCCATTGATTTTCGATGGCAAGTGAACTTCTCTGGTCTAGTAGAACCATCCTCAGCACCACGCCAGGTATTAATATGGTTAGTATCCTACAGTAAGGGACCAGAAATGTCATCAAAGTACCTGAGGTGAGATCTTCAGTTGATGGAAATCAATCTAGCCCAAACATGTTCAGTGGTTGCTTGTTTCCTCCAAGGTGTTGGTCTGTGAATCTGCTGCGGCACTGATGAACTCCAGATTTCCACTCTACAAAATCCAGATGTCCCGATTGCAAGAGGATTTTCTGTCTGTAAAGAGAAGCATGAAATAATCATGTAGGTCCACAATGGGAGAATAGATAAACTTCATAGAGTTGAATTGTGATACAGGGAGGGCACAAATCTGCAAGACTGAGATGGTTCTTTCACCCAAATGTTTACCTGCAGTAAATACTAAATAAAACCCATGAGTTACTCTTCTCAGAAACCTTGCATCTGAAGTCATGGTCTGGTTAAAAGCCAACTACCATGGTGTTCCAGGGGAATGTATGAAGTCCACATCTGCAGTTAAATTCAAGACAGGAGTGAATGACTTCGATCAGCTACAATCCTGGGCTTCCACATCCTGGCTGTCTATTCCATCTACAGAGACAAGTAATTATGTTTTGTTCAGGGGTATGTGACTCAGATATCAAGAACACTTCTCCTAATTAATTCTTTAAAGTATTGATGGCTGGTAGCCCTGGATGGTAGGGTATGAGAATCCCCCTCTTTTCTCTTGATCTTAAGCAGCACTGTGTTCCAAATTGCAATGGCAAAATTTGAAATTACTTTTATTCGAATGAGAATCTTTTTCAGCTGTCAAAAAAATAATTTTATTAATGTTATTTTTTCTTTTTTCTTTTTTTTTTTTTTTTAATAGGCATGTAGCAACCACTTTTCATAGGAAACAATTCTTACACCTTTACATTTGAAGAACAATACTGTGAAAAATGACCTTAAATACCTTAGGGAGTGAGGATGTGTAAAATCATAGCTTTCAAAATAAAGTTGTGTTTAAAGCTAAGCATGATCACAACCTCTTAGAGTAGGTGTGATAATTTTCTAAAAACAAACCAGCATTTTTTCATCTCTCCAGTTCCGAAATGCAAATTATTATGTTTCAAAAAAAGTGAGGGTTTTTTTTTTTCTGCACTCTGGTTATGAATGGCAATTTTCATACCTGAAAGCTGTAAAATGACCCAGTCATAAATCTTGCAAAAGCGGTATTTAGAGTAAGCACAATAATTCAGCCTTAAATATGTGGTCATAAATAGGGTTCTTTAATATATAATAGGGTCCAAAGTTTCATAACTCTCATAATAAATTTTTTTTTGGTCTGGAGAAAATGGCAGGGTTCATGCTCAGATGTGGTAATTTAGATTTATAATTTCTTCTAAATGAGTTCATAAGACCCTAGCCTCAATATCATTACTAAGTTTTGCAGGCAATATAAATCTTGGTCAGAGTTTTTACAGAAGGCTCATAATTTGTCCTAAAAACTCATGGCTATATTGAGTCACTTTCTGACGTCATTAAATTAATTTTGTTTTCTCTTAAAGTCTATAAAATCCTTTCTTGCAACACTATAGGCATTTCAGCCCTACAAGAAAATAGCAATTTAGAGGGATTTCACATTAAGTGACAGTAATTTTAATACCAAAACAAGAAAATATAAAACAAACCTGAGGTTCCAGTCCCATATTCGGTATGTAACACTACTAAAAATCAGATGTACTGATCAGTGAAGCAATTTGCAGGCAGGACTCTGAGAGTGAGGAAGTCTGGGATTTCCTGTGAGCTCCATCATAGAGCTCCTGTGAGATGCTGGCCTCATCATTCAACTTTTGCAATGCTGCCAAGCCTCAGTATGCAAATTAATTAATCAGCTCTTCCCTTCACCTGCTTCTGAGATTAAAAGCAAAAAAAAAAGACTCTAGGTAACTCTTTCTGCTTTGCTTTCTAGGCAGGTGGGAATCCCAGGTTCCCACCACTACCTTCCAGAACCAAACACATACACTACTTTTATTCCCGTGTATAATTTATATTCTCATGCAATCTCTTGGCTCCAGGAGCTGAAGCATTCACAAGAAATGTATTGTGACATCTGCAGTGGGACCAAGAATTGGCAGCTACTGCCCTTGGTGGGTCCTGCTTGCAATGAGAATGCTCTTCTGCTGATTGCATCTGCTTCACATGGATCTACAAATATTTAGTTCATGTTTGCAGGTCTCTGAACTGCTCAGGAAAAAGGTGCGATATCTGTGCTGTGCACAAAATAGTCTAATGTCTAACTTCGAAGTTTGCTCAACTGTTGGCCAGACAGCTGAAGAGGCTTATCCAATTTCTAGAGCCCTTCATCTGCTCTATGAAGTGAAAAATCACTGTATTTATGTAAACAGAAGATATAGTGCCAGTAGGTGGCTCTTGAAAATATTTACTATGCTTCCTGTGCTTTATTGGACCAATAAAAACATGTTACTGTGCATTACAAATGGTTTCCTCTACACAGCTCTTTACATCATAGAATCATAGAATCATGGAATCATTTAGGTTGGAAAAGTCCTTTAAGATCACTGAGTCCAACTGTTAACGTAACACTGCCAAGTCTACCACTAAACCTAAGAACCTCATCTACACATGTTTCAAACACCTCCCGGGATGGTGACTCAACCACTTCCCTGGGCAGCCTGTTCCAATGCCTGACAACCCCTTCAGTTTGTAACAAGGGTGAGGGGCTTTTCCCGTGCTCTGTTACACCGGTGCATATAAGTGTAACTCCACCTCACTTGCTGAAGTGGTTGTTGAGCACGGCATGTTGTTCCTTGACATGTTTCTGCCTCTAGTCTCCAACACAGTCCCCTTAACCTTCACAGTGACCAGGCACCAGGCTTAGTGAGTACTGACTTGCAGTGGAGATATATTTTCTGACTTTTCTGGAATTGTATTTTTTGTAAGATTTAACTGCACACAAAATAACGATTAAGAAGGTTGTCTTTGATCTTTTCACAGATGTCCATGCTTATTTTATTTTACTGCACTTTGAAGTAATTGTAAAAAATGGTATGGAAATATAGAAGGAAATGTCTCTAGAGAAGGATGAGGAAATTAGTGCAGTGGAGAACTATAAAAAAATAGAGCTACAAGGGACTATGAGAGGTTGTACACCGAAAGCATTTGATTTAGCTGGGATTTTGGAAGATTACTGCAGTATAATAATATCAAATCAATTTAAAATCATGCTTTGCAGCAGTATTGTGTTAAAAAGGAAGAAGACTTGTTTCTGAGTGCCTGACCAAATAATGAAAGTTGAGTATTTTCTATTCCAAAGTTGGTTTTGACACACGGGCTCTGCCTCTCTTCCCACTCCTTGTATCCCATGACACTGTAACTTCTAAGAGTTATTGCACTTGTAGTTGGCAATTTCTTTTCAGAAATGCAAGAGAGAGCAGAATCAGACATGGCATACCACAACACTTTGTGTGGTGGTTTTGTAATGGGAGAAACAATATTGCTTGAAGTAGAAGGGGAAAATGATCCTCTGGTGTGCTTTTCTACCAGCAGCCAGGGAAAAGTAACAACATGGTGGAAAGTAATTTTATGTTTTGACCTCTCAGATTCTTTCTAAAGCACTTTCATGTGCTACAAGAACTGAGCTATAACCCCTGTACCCATTATTTGAATTCTCTAATCTCTTTCCATTACTCTGCCAAATCTGAGTTTCTTAATCCCTTCTCTTATTGGAGGGGAAAATCTGTCCTCCACACATATTGATTCAAGAGATACCAAAAGCTGAAGAGAGAACCTGTGCACTTTCTTGCCTTTTAGCAAGGAATAAATTGGAAAAATGAGAAACTGCCTCTGAATGTTAAAGAAAAGGGAGAAAAAGATGTGGTGGGGGGGTGAGACTGATTTTGTGTGCCCTGGTGTAGACTGTAAGTAATTCAGCTGAAGTGGCAGTGGCACAGGGGCCAGTACCACCGAGAGCAGAGTCAGGCTACTTCAACACATCTTGTCTCTATCACAATAGACATACATGAGGACAATTTATGTTTTATTGCCATTGTAGATATGCTAGTATTCCTACACTACTTACAGTCAGCCAGTAAAGATTTTACAAGGCAGCAGGAAAACAAGAGAAGCAAGTAATAACTTAGCCACTAAAGCATATATGCCATTGGTAAGATGCTGCAGAGTTTTTAACCGTTTTCATGCTTTTCTGAAATGCTCTTTGTGTGCTCAGGAGCTTCCATGACAGAATGCAGCACCCAGGACCTCTCATACTTCTGAGAGCTCAGGAAAGCTTTCTGCCTTGGCAACAAGTGAACAAACTATCTGGCCATTCATTTGGAGGAAGAGATCAGTGCAAACCAAATCTTGTAGCCAAGAGGGGCCTCTATGTGGTCAGCAGGCCTTCTGATTCACTAGCAAAGTTAAGAAGGGCCTCCAAACACTTTTTCTAGGAAAAGGCAGGTAAGCATGAAGCAACTGCAGTGAACAAGGAGAGGCTGTCGAGTCTGAAAATGGGAAAGCTAATCATTGCAAACATGCCTTGTAAACTGTGGAAGAGTCCCAGAGCATAACTCCCTTCCATCCCACCCTTTTGAGGGTCTTGGGCTAAATGATGCGCATTCACTCTGGTTTATAGAAAACAAGCACAAGATAATTGGTTTTAATGACAACAGGCAAGTTGAAAGAAATAATGCCTTGATCTCCATAGTGGAAAAGAGCCTCTCAGGGATAAAAAATTGACTATTTCCTCTAACAAGGGCTTCCAGACCACAGTACATCACCCACTTCAAACTGGCCCATGCCTGAGCAGAGACAGGACTAGTGGTGGTTTGGCTGTCAGAGTTGCTTTCTGACTTTCTCTGCCGATGGCTCCTGACTAAACCTGGGCTGACTCTGCACTCTATATCCACTCAGGGACAGGCTCTGCTGGGTCATCTTCCACTCTGGAGCTGAAAATGCAGATGCTAGCTCCCCAACTGGAAATATAGATGCTAATTCTGTTCCTCTCCTTCCCACATTTCTGCTCTGTTATCCTGCTTTGCCTAAGCACAGACAGAAACCTGCAGCGGGATTCCAGATCTGGGCTAATGCACTCACACTAGTCTGAGTGAGACCCAGGGTACAGGGTAAGGCCATGAAGCGCTCTGGAGCTTTTCGGTAAGCTGGATTGGATGCTTTAATATGTGCAATAGATAAATCAAGGTTGCACTGATGCTTGTATTACATTCCTAAATTATGTGACTCCTGATTTTTGTGGTATTAAATTTGCAATTGCAGTGCCTCAGTCATTTCATACAGTAACAAATAGACCCATCCGAACTGTAAAAAAAGGGACCATTTTGTTGCATTTTTCAGCATGTGGAACAGACAATCCAACCCCAAAGCTTTCACTGACTGACATGCCAAATTGTCATTCATACACACAAAATCCATTTCAAGGTTACTCATAGGTGAATTGTTACAGGATCAACCCCATAGAATGCACTTGTTTTGACTTGCCCTTCCATTGCCTTTAGTCTGTCCTGATATCCCTACTGAAACTGTATCTGGGCATTGTGTTAAACTAAAGTCTGTGTATTTTTGTCTCCACGGTTCTGATAGGACAAGTCACAAAAGCATTTTGCTGTTGATAAAGCAGAACTTTTGCAGTGAGTAGTCTGCCAGTGGAAATACACTGGAATATGGAACCTGAGATTGGAGCAGGTATATGGATTTTGACAGAAAATTTGATTATATTAGCCAGTCCCATCTCCTTGTGCTCTCAATTGCTTCTGTTAATGATATATTAAAATCAATAAAACTATGTTAAGTAAAACAGAAAAAGAAATTGCATCAATTGTGTCTGGAACTCATTCCTGCATCTTCCAAATTGCTTTCCTAAAATGAAGATGTAAGTTTTTCCCAGCTCTCTTGTGGGTGAAGTTTTCCTCTTTCACATGAAAAAGTAACTTGTATCTAAGAAAAAAATCAAATTAACACTGTTGGAGGGTGCTCTTTCTTTCAAGGACCTTGCACTCCACCTATGTGCATGTAAATACTGCTATGACCTCCATATTCTTGTTATAACCACATTTTTTCTCAATAGTCGTCCTCCTTTTCATTCCTTATCAATCAATCACTGGTGAACTGTCTTTGCCCTCAAAATCCTTCACTGCTTGGCAATGCCTTGGCTGTGATAACCATCAGTTTTCATGTTCTTAAGAACTACATCGTTATTTTTCTCCACTGTTGTTCTGAGCTTAACATAAAAAAAAAAAAAAAAAAGCTGCTCAGTCCAGGACCACCTATCTAAGAAGTGCTCAAACAACAACTAGGACACAACTTTATATTGGGCAAAGAGACATCCCCCTGCACTAGCAATACCACCCTCAGGTAGATAGTATGCTACTAATGCTACTGGGATGCAAACAATACTGATCCCAACTGTCATTTGAGTTTCACTCAAATTTACTACACTGATATACTCCTGCCGGAGTACACCTCAGGGTTCCTAAATATTAAGAGCATCTGCTGCAGGGAGGAGAGACCCTTTGAGTGAGACTCCCTGTGGGGGATTGGGAGCTGTGTGAACAATATCAGTTCCAGGGGTGGACTTCAGAAGTCATGGGGTTAATAAGACTCCAATTGCCTGATGTGCAGGGTTTTATTAATGAAAATGTGTTTCCGTTTCTACAGGATCTTTTCAACATGGCTGGGCATGTGTATTATTTGCCTAGTAACCTTCAAGTGGATGTGAATTTACTGATTTAGCAGTGGCAGGGGGTGAGACGGGACAAAGGGAGGTGGAAGGCTAAAGGGATTGTTGCTCCTTCATTAAGACCAGTTGTTTGAATGCAGGTAATGTAGCCATGGGATCACAAGGCAGTGCTGTCCCCCCTTCAGTTCAGGCTGGAGCTGAGCTTATAATTATTGAAAGCAAAGACACACATTTCTGTGGTCCAGGCTAAACACTGGATGTGGTTTCTTCAGGAACTGTTATGGTCCTGGAAAGCACATTGATTGTGAAAGTCCTCACATACTTCCATTGCAATGTTTTTGTCCTACAGCAAACATCCCTTCTCATTCTGTTTTATAACACTGATCTGCATTCAGCAGCAGGGTCTTGAGGTTGTGCAGAAATTTGGCAAATTTACTGGCAAATCTCCAGATAGAGTTCAAAAGAGAGAGATAATATTCATTAGCACATAAATTCAGTAAAATAGCGCCTGTATTCATTATGGGGCATGATAATTAGCTGGATGTTTTTGTTCTGACACTTAGTAGTACAAATCTTAGTGCATTCAGCCCCAAGTTGCTCTGAAGTTACAGTATTTTACAATATTGACACCAATTTTATTTGCTGACCCAGTCTTCCCAGCACTTATTTGGAATGACCTGGCCTGACCTGCTTTTCCATTCCAAAGCAATCTCATATTTTTGCAAATCTAAAATCTTGGTTTCCAATGCTCTATTACTGTGATGTGAAATTAGATGTACTTCCTTCAACACTTACTAACAGAGTAAAATTCACTCCATTATGATTCAGTGTTGTAATCTTGCAATGAGTAGATGACCCTGTCCAGACAGTGTAACAGCTCTGTCCCTGGCCATTGTGAGGAAGGAACAGAAAAGAGATGTTAGACTATCTTCCATCTGATTCCCTTTCCCATCACGGTTACCAAAACTACAGGGAGGAAAGAAGTATAGGATGGAGGGGCAAGGCAGAACTCTGCCTGTCCTTGTTCTGCTTTGCTGCTCCAGAGGGAGCTTTTCTGAGGAAGTCTGAGGAGATCAAAAAGATGTTGAGTCCTTGGTATTTCACAACCTCAGCTATGTTGTCATAAGGATAGCCTATTTTTTGTGACTGTATCGGAATGAGGCAGTTCACTTCCCTTAGTACCACTGCATGAGATTAATCCACCTAGTGTCTTATTTATCTATAAGGACCTGGTGAAAAAGTCCTCTGATATAAGTGCTTTGGTTAGCTGCATTGTCAATGGAAAAATATGAGTCTTTGAGGGCCTCCAGAGAAAGACTCTACTCCAGCAGGTTCATTTAGGTGGAACTGATTCTACTACTTGGCCAACTCCCGCTTCTAAGACATGGAAAAGAAACAGCCTCAGATGGATTTTTTTAAACTTTTTTTTTTTTTTTCCCCCCCCCAAGGAAAACTTAGAATATCTTCCTCCCTGACAACTTTTTGCTTCCTTCTTTGTCATAGATCTGTCTAATTTTCTGATTCACCCTCAGTTTGCCACAACCTGCTTCATTTCTTGGTCTGTCCTTTATCCATTCTGTTTCCCTTTTCTGCTTTTCTTATTCACTTGCACTTTCCTCTGTCTGCTTCCCCTCAGTGCAAAATGCATTTGCACTCCTTCCATGTTCCAGGATCCAACCATGACTGGCTGCAGGCTCCTCTCATGGTCCCTTCACCTTCAATAGTTCATTGAAACATTGCTGTCTTTTGCAGCCTGACTTCCTCTCCACCAGCCCTGTGTCAACCCCATTCCAGCCTCAGTACCACCCTTTGCAAGCTGCTCAGATGTGTTCAGAGTCACTGCCTGTTGATGTACCCTCAGTAATATTGGCCATGTCCTTAAAATGTTGCTCCTTTGAGTATGTGACTCCTATTTCTTCCTCAGTTCTCCTTTTGCCCTGGCTTGTGCTGCCAGACTAACACCAGAGAATTCTTGTAGGCAGGGCAAGTGGGCACAGTAGTGGACAGCTTTTGTGACAGGGATTGAAGTTTACCAAGAGATTTAACTTCACCAGCTGGATCCACTGAATGAGATAGAGCAGCCTGAATATGAACCTGTGCCTTCCCCGCTCCTGTCCTTAGAAGAACTGCAGCTATTCAGGCGGAGGGAAGGGCACTCATCTCTACAGGCAGTCCAGAGATCAGTTGTGCCCACCCCAGGAGATTCCCAGCAAGCAGATGTGCACAGAGTCCTGTGTGGTGCATCTTACCAGCTTGGGCCGCACTGAGCTGCTGCTTTGGAACAGGGTGGGGTTTTCTCTTGTCTTAGTAGTGTTTGTGACTGTATTTTTCCCCTGGCTTTGAGTAGTATGTTCTCAGGTCAGGTCAATCACAGCACATCACATCATGCAAAGCACAAAGTGTGGGAATGTGACAATGTCAACAGAATCTTTTTTTATGGGCTACAAGGAGACGAAAATAATTTTAAAATCTTAAACTAAAACTATAGATGAGTATTTCATGTCCTCTGAGTGGACCCAATTGAAAGTCTGGTTGATGTTTATTATAGATGAAATAAATCAGTCTGCAGCTTTCACACAGGATGAAGTTAACAAAGCAGGTCTTTTCTCTGTCTTACAATAACAAAGCCCATTTCACATCTCTAGTTTAAGAGAAGATCTGTACTGACAGAGACAAATGTCTATACTGAGGTCAGTACAGGGTTAGGCCTCCATCAGTGGTGTCTGCATATATGAATTTTAGGGTAGAGCTTTTTAGTTTACAGAGGAGATCATCTTGACCATGATCACAAGGCACATACAGGACAGTCAGGTGATCAGACCCAGTCAGCATGGGTTTATGAAAGGCAAGTCCTGCTTGACAAACCTGATCCCCTTCTATGACAAGGTGACCCACTTAGTGGATGAGGAAAAGCTTGTGGATGTTTTCAACTTAGACTTCAGTAAAGCCTTTGACATTGTTTCCCACAGCATTCTCCTGGAAAAACTGGCTGCTTATATCTTGAATAGACATATACTCTTTGCTGAGTGAAGAACTGGCTGAATGACCAGGCCCAAAGAGCTGTGGTGAATGAAGACTAATCCAGTTGGTGGTTGGTCATGAGTGGTGTTCCCCAGGGCTTGGTATTAGGTCCAGTTCTGTTTAATATCTTTATCAATGATCTGGATGATTGAGTGCACCCTCAGTAAGTTTGCAGATGACACCAAACTGGGTGGGAGTGTTGATCTGCCAGAGGGTAGAAAGGCTCTGCAGAGGGATCTGGACCAACTGGATCATTGGGCAAAGGCAAATTGTATGAGGTTCAACAAGGCCAAGTGCTGGGTCCTGCATTTGGGTCAAAACAACTCCATGCAATGCTACAGGCTCGGGGAAGAGTGGCTGGAAAGCTGTCTGGTGGAAAAGGACCTGCGGGTGTTGATTGACAGCTGGCTGAACATGAGCCAGCAGTGTGCCCAGGTGGCCAAGAAGGCCAGCAGCATCCTGGCTTGTAGCAAGAATAGTGTGGCCAACAGAACTAGGGAAGGGATTGTTCCCTTGCACTCAGTTCTAGTGAGGCCACATCTTGAATACTGTGTTCACTTTTGGGCGTCTCACTATAAGAAAGACATTAAGGTGCTGGAGTGAGTTCAGAGAAGGGCAACAATGTTGGTGAAGGGTCTGGAGCCCAAGTCTGATGAGGAGCGGCTAAGAGAACTGGGGTTGTTTAGCCTGGAGAAAAGGAGGCTGAGGGGAGACCTTATCACTCTCTGTAGCTACCTGAAAGGAGGTTGCAGCATGGAGGGGGTTGGTCTCTTCTCCCAAGTAGCAAGCAACACAATGAGAGGAAATGGCCTCAAGTTGCTCCAGGGGAGGTTTAGTTTGGATATTAGGAAACATTTCTTCGTGGAAAGGATTGTCAGGCATTGGAACAGGCTGTCCAGGGAAGTGGTTGAGTCACCATCCCTGGAGGTGTTTAAAAGATGCGTGGATGAGGTTTTTAGGGACATGGTTTGGTGGCAGACTTGGCAGTGTTAGGTTTGTGATTGGACTCAATGATCTTAAAGGTCTTTTCCAACCTAAATGATTCTATGATTCAAAGGCTACACGTGAGGAATAATTATTCTGTATTTGGGTATTATGCCTTTCCCCTGACATCAAATGTCTGCATATCAAGCATTTTTCCTGGACATATCTGAAGTCTGGGGGTCACAATCAATAATTAAAACAAGCAACAGCACACGCACCAGTCAATAAAAAGCCACAAAACGAATTTCTATCACACATCTGACAGCTACTATATGAATTACAATAGTCTTACTTTATACAACTTCAACCGTTTGTTTGCAAAGCCTCTGAACACTGACTGCAATGAGGTCTCAACAGTCTTAAAATATTAATTCTTTATATTTTACAAAACACAAAATTTAAGTTATTTAGAAATGATAGCTTCGGATACACTACTTAGTGATATAATAACTTCTTATTTAAAATTAAATACAGAGTTTCTGAAGTATATGTATTGGCACTTGTTTAGCAGGGGTTTTTGAAAAAAAAAAAAAAAACATTCCTTCTCTTTATTCAAACATTTCTAATGAACAGTGGGTGTTGCCAGAAGAAAATAGGAAACTCATATAAAACAAGGATTTAACAGTAGTGCTAGAAAAATAGGATAATAATGAGAAAATTTGTTTGGCAAACTAGCTGCACTGTTGGTGCAAGCCGGACTAGTACTTTGGGCTGTATAGAATTGTGATGAATTACTTCAGCTGACAAGCTTGGCACACTAACTCCCCTGGCCCCCCTGAATTTTGATGTAAGATAGGAAAAAGAAGGAATAAGAAATAAAAATCACTGCACTGAAAGATGAAAATGAGCAAAACTCTGAGGATCTGGTTAATCCAAACATATATTTTGTCCCTTCCCCCTAGAAGCCAAGGAATTGGACAACAAAAAATGGAACTACATTTTCCTGACTGTACAGCAAACATTTTATAATTGACATAAGGGGAGAAAACATCTTGAAGAAAATGGGCTTCAACACTGAGAAAACAACAGGAGAAAACTTGTCCCTGGAGCGCAAGAATAAAATAAACTTTCTAGGTGAAAGAGAAAAAATAGCAGCTGACAACACATGGGTACAGTAGATTTACTCCTCTGACCCAGGACAGTCATAGTAATCATAGGTGCTTGAGAGTGAAAGATTACCATGATAAGGTCATTTCAGAGAAAAATAAACCCAAACAAGCTGGTATTTCTACCCTGTGCTATCTTGCTTTGACGAACTTTTGATACAACACTTGTCTCATCTATTTCTTTTGGCACAAAGGTAGAATGGTAGGCAGCATGACCTCTCATGAAAGAGTAGGGAGCTATCCTTGTAGAAGGTTGGATATGCAACCACATGTAGTTGAAGCACAAATGGCAGCCCTGTCCTACTGTATTACAGATATACAGACATGAAAGAGATAAAGAATGAAACTCTGATCTAGTTTAATTTTGATTCACGCCACAAAGCAAGCTCAATGGAGCCTTTTGCTGTGAACACAGAGCAATCTCAGTTTGGAATAATTTTTTTGTCATAAGTCAAGTGGGTCTGTGTGGAAAAATTCAAACTGTATGAGTTACATATGCAAAAAAATGCAAGCAGAATATCTGGTCCATTTGTGCACATGTTCGACTACAACGAGATGCCTGAGATACCTGGTGGAATTCAAAGAATCCCCAGCTGATAGTCATCCCCCCCGCCAACCAAATCCAAAGGACCCCAAGCCCAGAGGATCACCCATTGGCAACTTTGCAATAAAACAGTCTGGAAATATTCACAGTCACCAGAACAATGTCTCAGCTGTGGGAACAGTAACAAAGAGAAGATTTGAATTTGTGGATCTGTCGGATTAAGACCCATGTAGTGGATCCCACGCTAGGGAGAGGAAATCTACTTTGCCTGGCTCTGCAAAACCTTGTGAGAGAAAATAGCCAGGGCTAGTCTGGTGCTGGGTCTATAGCTCAACCAAATATGGGTCTCTGATTTCACTGGAAGCTCCCTTCTCATGCCCTTTAACTAATGTAAAGTTTTGTGAAACTCTTCCAAAGGCATTCTGCAGGTTGGGCAGTCCTGATTTTACAACCATTTTGGAGTGCTTTCCAGGGTGTTCAGACAATGCCTAGTACTACTGGAACCCTGACTTTTGTTGTGTCACTGACAGATTTGCAGTGCACAGTATAATAAAAAGCAGCCCTTAGGGAGTCACCAAGAGAGAACAGATGTGGGAAGGGTATTTTACTCTTGACATCAAATTCAGTAGCCTTTTTCTAAACTGTTTCCCTCTTTTCTTGATAGCAAATGGGAATAGAATGAATGCATGTGGTTGAGCATGAAATAATTAGTTTATAAGACTTAAAAGAGGTGGATTTTCCTCTTTGCTTAAAATTTATCATTTTGTTTTGAACAGTGTCTGCTTGATAGCTGTGGTTTCAAGGAATGCTGTTCAAGTTTGGAGAATTCATTTGCCCAGCTGTACTATGTATCTTCATAAAGCCAGCTATGTAGCTGCAACTCAAAGCTCATTTTTCTTCCTCTCTTTGAAATATCTAGTTAGAAAAGAAATCACTCAGGAAGGAATGCAACAAAAAGATTAATTATAGCAGAGCACTTATAATGCAGTGGTTAGAATTGTGCTGGCTCTGTTGGATATTGATATGATTGGGAAGAAGAATGATCAGGAGGCCCACAGCATTTTTTTTTGAGATCAGAAACAGTGCTTATCAAAGAAAGGCCTCATCTGTATAAAAATCCCCCACGTGCTTCATCACTGGCTTTTCTATGAAGACCCCAAACCTCACTGAATGAAATGGTCTCGTTATATTGGAAGCTGCTAATACTTGCAAGTGGGATTAACACAAAGGCTTACCTAGATTGTAGCAAACCACACAGATCAGACCCATAAGGAATGATACAAAGACACTGTAAAAATGTTATACATTCCAGAGTACCTTACTCTGTAAGCAGCAACAGACAGTGACATCAGTTCCTCACTATTAATTAGTTGTGTCTGTAGTGGGAGAAGGGGAAAGGAATGTGGGACAGTGAGGAGGATGTGGTACAGTGCTCAGTGAGGACTTAAATAAACTTGAGTGCTTCTTAAAGACAAGTTAAGACCTATTCAACACCAGATTGATAAAATATTCTGCAGAAAAAAAAATTTCTATTTTTTTATGGCTACCTGAAAGATGAGTAAAGAAACTGGTAGAACAAGTAGCAGAATATACTCTTACCAGAGCAGAATGCATTCACAGGATACAAAAAGAAATTTTAATAGATGGATTTTCCTGTGTTTCTTCTATCTATATATTGGTTTATATTCTAGACTGCCATTTTTTCTCAAAACCAAACTTCACTTCAAAATGGGATAATGTGCTTTTCACAGGCCTGGACATTTGGGATTGCAGAAAAAAAAGAGTACCACTGAAATGCCAGCAAAAAGTGTGTGAACAGTTCCACACTGTGCAAGGAGATTAGGTAGCCTTTATCCACTCCAGTGAAATCTCAACACATCTCTTTCAGGTCTACAGTACAGGCATCACAACCAAAGAATTTGAATTATGCTGTCTTCCAGTCTCTTCTGTCGCACTTTTTTTGGCACTTTGCACAAAGTAGTTGGATCAGAGTTCACACTTGTGAAGAGCTCTGCTGAAATTGCAGAAACAAAGGTATTTGTTGGAATCCAATTCCCCAAATAATATGTAGCACTCCTTATCTCAGAGGGCATGTACCAGATGCTAACACATGATCCTGCAAGCAACTAGACACTGTCAGCAGCTGTTGGGACAATGCAGTGTTTGATCTCTGATACCAGTTTTGTTGCCTGAAGCAGCTCATTTCTGCCAAGGGTAGACCATGGTGTTCAAATGGGGGAAAGCTGATCATTAATGGTAATTTGTCTTGATCTTTGTGAGTATAGAATTAGAGTGGGAGGTGTGTGTGCTTTAATTGCCTGCTAGCTTCTCCAAGGCAGACTAATATTGACTAATATTGATTAAGTGTGATGAAATCCTCTTCTAATTTTTTCTCTGAAGCAGAAAGCAAATTGGTTCATTCATTAGATAACACAGAAAAGAGGCCTGTTCCCAGACCACCTGCTACTCAGATATTGATAGCCCCCCTCCCTTAGTGGAAACTCTTGTTTGTGTTAGTCTCCTTTTGATGAAACTGCTTCGCAAAAGAAAAGCGCTAATGGGGAGGTTTTTAGAACCCCACTTGCAATATTTGTAAAATGAGTGGACTATGTTGGGCTGTTCGTCACAACCAGCTGTTCAGTGTTCTAATGTAAACTCTATAAACCCATTCTCATGGCATAAGAAAGTCACAGGATCGTTTGCAATGGTTACACTATGGACCCAGTGAAAGTAAATCAGCTAAGACACTGGCTTGCTAATTAGCAAATGCTACTTCAGGCTTATTGGTTTGGAATAAAGAGTTGCTAGTCAATTTAAACAAACCTTCAGACCACATTGGGTTTTTTATTTCTAGCTAGTAAGCTCCTGTAATCCTCTATGATCTTCATCTCCAGTACACTAAAATTTACCCTTCTAAAACAGGCCCTTTCACTGTGAACAAATTTGAGTGTGTGGACCTTATTGCCTTATTGATGACTGTGATGTGGTAGGCCAAAAAAGTAGAATGGGTTTAATGAGTTCAAAATAACATTTACCCAGCTTTCTAGCTCATCAGAGCACGGCTGAGCTCAAAACTGCCTGATATATAGAGAGAGTCACAACCTATAGATCTCATTTCCAAGAGAAGACTGTTTTGCTTTTCCAAAATGATACATTAACACTGTCAGAAGTTATTCCAGGTTACTCTTCATTGTGTCCCATGATTTGTGGTGGGTTTATTCCAAGTGATTTATCTTGTATTCAGGAAATATTCTAGTGAGGATGATTGTTTCAAAATATTGTGATTTATTTTGGAATAAAATGTTTACTTACTCTGGGAAGGCAATACCACACAATTTCTATGCATTGGCAATCCTATTTATTTTTATTATAACAAAGAGATATTAATTTGGGGGGATGATTTCCAAGTTATCATTACATTCTATCTGAACTTTGATTTTATCCCTCAGCAGTTCAGTGTGAAGAAATGACTGTTTCTGCAGCTGAAAAATTGTGTGAACAGTTATATTTGAAAACTGTTAACAGAAGGTTGGAGGTCACATATAAGTCTGAAAAAATAAAGACATCTTTAGTGGATGAAGTGCAGGAGCTCCCAGGGAACAGCACACACTCAAAATCCACACTCCAGTGGAGCCTGTCACTACTTTCTTATCAGTTACAGGAAGATCATGATTGCATGCCTGTACAACATAGATTTGTGGTAAGGCCTTCTGGGTGCTACCACAGTTCAAAGGAAGAAACGTAGGGTACTTTGTATAGCAGTTTTTTTACTCCTGCATATGAGTACAAGTGAGTTGTGGTGTTTCTATTTATTTGGTTGGTTAGTTGTTTAGTTTTGTTTTGCTCTGCTTTGCTTTATTTGTTTGTTTTAAACACTTTTGCTTATGAAGCAAATTAAGATCTTCATAAACCTATTATTTGGGGGTTTTCTGTCAAATGCGTCTTGGAATGTATACTTCTGAAAAGGATACATCTGGTATCCATTTGGATTGTCACCACTACCAGAGAGTTACAAGAAAGTGGAATTTTAGGGAGATTTTGTCATACTGTGGCATTAAAGCATCTTTCCCTATTCACTTTTGTCTGTGTGTCTCACAGTAATATCCAGAACCTTGTTGCTGTTACATGGATTCTTAGAAAGGCATGCGATTCTCAGTAAGAGTAATGGAGGTGACAGTGACAGAAGAAAATGCAAAAATAAATGAAAACCTGGTCAGGAAGATTGTGTGAGAGACTTAGGCATGCTAACTGTTTTCATTAAAATAACTATACTTTATCCATTTATAATGTGACCAAAACCAAGCTAACTTGAAAGTAAAGTACAGTGACACACAGAAAATAGTCTGTGGTCGGACTGAGGAGTTTTGATAATTCCGAAGAATTTCTGATGGATGCTGAGATAAGCCTAAAAGCAGTAATAAATGATTTTTTTTCTCACTAAGATCCCTTCCAACCACATTTACACTTGTGTTTTTATAAGTGACCAGTGATTTTGAGTACCCACCATGAGCCAGTTGGGTTTTTTTGCTTTTGGAGAATGAATGCTAAATGCCTACCTGATACCAGCAGAAAAAGTGAGTAGGACAAAGTATGACATATAAAAGTGTCTGTCATTTCTGAAAACATGTATCTGAATGAACAAACACAGTTTGCAGCTTTGCCTGCACCCAAGTGATTTTGCCTAGCCATTTCCCCCACCAAGATATGTGCAAGATCATCAGGGGTTCCTTTTAAATTCCTCCTCAAAACTCATTTCCCTGAGGAAAACCTCTCAATTACCCTTCAGGACCTCTGGCACCTGTTTTGCTTTAAATTTTGCTTTTAAACTTTTTCTTCGATCTTCCTACCAGCCCAACAGGGCTTCTCCTCTTCACCTATTGCATTTAGCCTCACATTTCTGAGACATGCTGTGGCTCTCATCAAACTTACTGGGCAGTGACTGGCACAAAAAACCCCTCATTCCTCAGTGGGAATCAAAGTACTACAACTCAGACACTATTGTAACCAGCTGCCAGACCCTTTTGTGAAGGCTGGGCGTTGTTTTTGTTTATTGAAAGTGCACAGTCTCTGCCTTGCTGTCCATCTCCTTGCTTGTAATCTGGTCACTGGAGTGTTGGTTAGCCTGCTCCCTGTTAGTACCAACCATCAGCCTTCGTCCCCTGGAACTCCCTTCTTCCCTCTTCTGCAGGTGGGGGAATGCAAGCAGAGCCATGAGGGAGACAAATCTGATGCTGGAGGTAAGTACCCAACAAGACATCCAAGCACCCATCCAAGGTGGAATTGAAGCAGCTGGCCCAAAACCTTGACCAGAACCTTTGCTCATCTTCATCTTCACTCCTCAGGCGTATAACTCCTAGTGAGTATCAAACACATGAGATTCCTTTGATTTTTATGTTCAACACTCAACCAGGCTCTGTACAAAATGTGGTTATGGCTGCCACTTTCCCTCCAAATGTAACAGGAAAGTAAGATGCCTTCACCTGCTCCCTCTTTTATAATACCACATGGGGTCAGAGTGCTCACCCAGAAATGACAGAATTAGGTCAGTTATGTCCTCTGCCCAAGACTATCCAAACTCAGGGCCTATTTTTCACCAGCAGGGAGAAGGGTTCATTATTTCCCAGGGCCTGCTCTGAAGCCCTCTTCTGTGTTTTATATAGCACAGACACAGGGGCAGAGGCAGCGACTCCCCACTGTGAGCAGCTCCCTGTGCTAGGTGCTACATCAGCAGGTGCCCATCATGGGGGTGGTGGAACACTGGAACTGGCTCACCAGGGAGGTGTCACAGCCTCAAGCCTGAAAGTGTTCAAGAAGAGACTGGACACCTCCCTCAGATTCATGGTGTGAACTGTGGGGTTGTCATATGCAGGGACAGGAGTTGGACTCAATGATCCTTGTGGGTCCCTTCCAACTCAGGACATTCTATGATTCTATGATATGTCCTTGCCCAGCTTAGCAGCCTTATGCTCCATGACACAACCCAAGCTGTCCTGCTACTCAGCACTGTGCTTTGCAGGTGGGCCTATTCCAGACTTGGGCTTAGCAATGCCTTTTTTAAGATGCCCAAAGCCTTTGTAGACAAAAAGAAGAGACTCACAGATGACCAACTGTCTGACCCGCTTTCACACTGATGCCTGACAAACTGAACCACCAGAAGTTAATTCTTGCTGTTGAGTGAAATTAATCAAGAGTGAATAGGTCAAATCGAGCCAACTAAGTTCAAGATTTGACAGTAGCATTGACAAACGTCAGCATTACCTATATGCTCTGCACACTGGGTATCCCTTGGGACTACGGCATGTGGAGGAGTCCTGCTTCTTCTCATTCCCCAGATATTGTCCTTCAGTTAATATTACATTTTCTCTGCCTCCTTCAAGATCCCTGCAATTTCTCAACAATCATTTCTCAGACAACTCTCTGGGTTTCTTCCTGTGTGGATTGTTGTGTTGTTTGTTTGTTTTTTTTTTTTTGTTTTTTTTTTTTCCTCTTGTTGTTGTTTACCCTTACTTTAAAATCCTTGTTGTTTCCAGTAGCCCGGAGTAAGAACTTTTAGTCATTCTTGTTAAAAGAGAAATTGAGTTAAAATATGAAGAGTTTTTCTTGCACACCCTAAATAATGAATATCATTAAGGGACTCTGCAGAAATCATTAAATAAAAAGATCACTTTCAAAGGGACAAAACATTGCCTTTTCAAGGAAATAAAAGTCATCTTCTCTGCTCTGAAAGATCACAGCCTCCCTCTGATGGTGCTGTAAAGGAAGGGCCTGGCCCAAGGTGTGTTGCTGTGGTATAAGCAATAAAGATGGAAACAAGTGATTATTTTAACAGGCTCTCCCAATACAATTAGCTGCATCCACCTCTGGCTTTTTACTCAAGTTTCACAAGAGAAATGCTTCAGTGCTGTGCCTGCAAGTGAAAGGCTTATGTTTCAGAAAGGACATCTAGTGCCTGTTGCCAGCAGATATAATAAAGATGACAAGCTTTCCCTTATGAAGACACACTCCTGTCAGGTTTTTATAAACTTTGCTTTATTTAAAAAGGAAAAAAAAAAAAAGACAAAAACCAAAAACCTTCTCCTCTTACTCAGTATGGCTGCAGGATTTTTTTATCCATTTCTTCTAACATGAAATCTAGACAAGACTCTGATTTTAGAAAAACAAAATGCTCTAGTAAATTAAAAATGACCTTTTGTTTTTCTCATTAAACACCACATTGGCAACCTGAAGAGTAGGAGTCCTGTGTGGGGCTGCACAGCTGTGGGGAAGCAGCTGCTTGGGCTGGGGCTGGGATATGGAAGGCAGTTCAGGACATGTCTTTAATATAGCTGTATCTAGTTTTCCCATGGTGATATTTTCCTGCCCATGTACAGAGGAGAGACTTTCCAGAGAAGAAATGCCACGGTCCTGCCTTTGCCCCATCAGAGGCAGCCTTTGCTCTTTTTTCTTCTGCTTCTTCTAGTGCAGACTCAAAGCCTGTTGGATTGGTGTAGGTATTGCCATGGATTCGGGGAGCTTAGGTCTGGCTCTGCACAGGTGGAAGCAGAATTCCCTGCCGTGATTTTTATTACTATTATTGTTATGAAACACTGGTTATTAAGTTTATTTTTCTGGAAGAGCTCTGATGGGGTGGCAGAGGTCTGCCATTCAGCCCTGATTTCTGTGATCAGCGAAGCCCTTACTGCATGACCTGGCTATTGCTATTTTTTCTGTCATTGCTTATTTATTTGCTTTTTTTTAGCCACAGGATACAGGTGTGTAAGAATAATCAAACATTCTCTAATGGTGGAAGTTGTTCCTGCAGGAAGGCGAACGACTTCCTAAGAAAAGGAGGGTATTGCCGGTCATATGCTGGAAGGGGGACTTGCAATGAAGGTAAGATGTTCCCCACCTCCATATCATCCAGCTTTGTGTGTGTACATGAGAGAGGCAGGCTGAATCTAGCCTTCTCCTCTGTGCTGGTGCAACCAAGAGCATCAAGAGGTCAGCCCAGCTTCTTCCTTTGCCGAAACGGACCCTGACACAGCATTAGCAAGGTGAATCTGGGCTTGACCTCTCTTTTGTCTCCTTCAGCATCACTGAACTGAAGGCTACTCTCAGGCTACAGAGAAGCCATGGAAGGAGCCCAAGCCATGCAGGAAGGCAGGGGCAGAAGAGCAGGGATTTCCTGCAGATTTCCGTCCCTCCCCACAGACTTAAGTAATTCACAAGGAGCCATCTGATTTAATACGTTTGCCTACCCATGAAGCGTTCTCCAGAAATTCAGTTCTGATTAAAAAATACAAAGAACTACTTTTATTAAGTGCTAAAGAAATATTGTATTATTGCCGACACCCAGATAATTGAAGCCATCTGGAATGTACACCGGATTTTAAGTAAAAACATCACTGGTTGCAAGAAGTATCTCCAATTTCCTGCACACTGTCCCCTGTAGCTGACATGACATTATGGTGGTTTGTAAAGCATGTCTTTTTCTATCATGACAAAACCTGAACACAGAAGTTTTTCCTTTTCATGAACTGACACAGTCAGATTGTTTTTTGGCTACTCACGTTCATTATTAACACATAAATAGGCCAGAGTCCAGAAAATTTATCTGCACTCAGAAGAATCCTACATCTTGAACAGTTCCACCCTATTTTAAAATTGTCAACATTTTTACATTGTTTTGGGAAGAATGGCCAAAGATTTTACTTGGCTGGCACCTGTTGAAGGGTGCAGTTCTATTTTGGATGCTCAGACTGCTCTGTGGTATTGTCTTCAAAACAAACTGGAAAAAATGGTTACTCACTTGAATAGGAGGTACAAGCAATGTGAAGTAAAGGGGACAAATTAATCAGCTTTTGATTTGCTAAGCTATAAGAAAATAAAACATGTCTATCTGTCTGTCTGTCTATCGGTCTAGTCATCTCATTATCTCACTGTTTTGAGGCATTTGACTTTTACTTTGTTAAACCAAACTCAGATCAGTGTTATAAAACTAAATATCAGAAAATAAATATAAGGAACTTAAATATAGGGAAAGCTACACTGTTTCAGCTGCAAACAAAGCGTGTGGAAAACTACAAGGTTAATTGCAAAAAAATGTATCTAAAATAATTTAAAAGCAGATGTTTTAAAATTGCCATGACAGCAGCCTTTCAACTGTGTGCTGAAGAAACAAGAAAGTTACTAATGATGCTCCTGATATTTCTGCTGTCAGAGTCTAGAGTCCCGGCTTAGACTTCAAAGGAAATGATTCTCACACCTTCTATTTGCAATATAGAGCTCTCTCCATGATCAGTCTATAAAGCAACAGGTAATGATGCTCTTTCATGTGGACCTGAAGATATGCAAAGGAAAACTTCCCACCACGATGACCTCAGCTCAGATTCCTCTGCCCGGGCAGGGAAAATCTTTTTTGCTGGATTTCTGTGCAGCTGTTGCATACAAAGCTGCTTGTTCGAGCTGTGACTGGGAGCACAGTGATGTGCTCTCAGCAGGCTGGCTGTTCAGCTGGTGTGAGTGGCTTAATCTCCCTGACATCAATGGAGATTCAGCCATTTATCCCAGCAGAGGATTTCAGCTAACACACTCAGTCCCTCTAAAGAGGGTGTTTGGGTGGTTGGTCCAGCCAAATCTCAACTGACCTTAAGCTCCCTCATCACAGCAATTTTAGAAGTGAAGCTCTTACCTCTTTGGTATGTAGTGACCATGGGACCAGGAACAGCGATGGTGACAGTGTAACATGGGCATCAGCATCAGCCACAGTTACACTCCTGCCATGCGTGAGCTCAAAGCTGACTCAGGGCTACTGCATGAGGCTGTGTTGGCTTTCAGCTACTCAGCAACCCCGAGGTTCTGGTGGTCTCCATTTGGACATCAGGTAACAGGGCTGCATGAAACATGTGCCCATTTATGCAGTCAATGGAGATGAGGTAATGATTGAATTTTGTGAAAAACATATTTTTTTTGCTGAACTTCTGTTTCTCCATGAGCAAAATCACTGTAAAATTGCGGTATTTTGGGAAAATTGTCCCCCACTCAAAAAACTCTGAATAATTTTTTTTCAGTTTTGTGTGAGATGTTTTCATGGAAACTTTTGAAGCAGATTGTAATTTTTTCTGGCTTTATTTTTATTCCACTTAGGCAATTATTGATCACATGGTTTAGCTTACAGTTCTCAGATATCCTGACATTAAGAAAGGAGGTGAAAGCATGTTGTCTTTTTTGTAAGGGTAAGTTATATTGTGAATCTTTCTGCCAGATAACCTGGCAGGAATTAAATCATTGCTTGTTAGTAGTCAAAGCAAAAGGAGGGCCTGACTGGAGTGACTCACAATTGACAGTATATTTCCTTTCAATTATCAATACATGCTATGCTAGATGGGTGTTTGATATGTCACATTTATGTAACATAGACCTTTTCTATGGCTATCTGACTGCATTTTCCCATCTCTGAGATGTGTGTGCTGCACACTTAAATATTTTTAGCTTTCCTCTGCTTTGAACTGACAAGGGTGCCTTTCCCTAAGAGTGCTTTCATTTCTGATTTGTGTGCTGACTTCCTTATACTGTGTACCAAGGGCACCTCTTCACCAGGCACAGGCACCTTCTCATGCAACATAGAGGAGTGTTTGCTGCCCCAGTAACATTGTCAGGACAGGAGAGACATCCTGCATTTCCGTACAGTTATAGATATCAAAGGATGCACAGCACACAGAAATGTGCAGAAAAAGCAGATGTCACATCAAAGGCCCACCTTTCTGCTAAAATGTCCCAGAAATGCCAAAAGCTGTAGGGTGCAGGCACACATTGTAGAGAAATCCTCAGTTACGTCTGACTACGAGTGGCAAACTGTTAGGGACTGTTGAGTTCAGAGGTTGGAAAGTGCCACTGCCTTGCAAAACTGCTACTATGAGAGGTCTTTTGGGTCTCCAGTAGACTTTCTGGGTAAAGTGAGAGGTATTTCATATTGATCTTGTGTGACAGCACACCTGTGGGATCTGTGAGATGCAAGTATAAACTGCTTCCCTGGGATGCACCATTTTTTTCACATCCCCACTGGATACAGTGGGTCATTGTATGGTGGTTTTATGGCTCTGAGCATATTAGAGACAAGCCACCATGCACAAGTACTAACATGGACATTTCAGCACATACTTGGTGAGTGCTGTAAGTGTGAAGCTAGGAGACTGTTTTTCTCTTTTCTTCAGTGATAATAAATGTTGAACACAACCTACATTAGCGGGGAATGAAAGAAGTCTGCAACAGGGTAGCTAATGGCTCTGTGGTCAGGTTGCTCATGTGGGAGACAGGAAGCCCATGTCCACATCTGTGGTCTAAATCAGGCAGAGGAGAGATTGAGCATCTTCCTTGTTCCTAAATGAGAACTTTTGCAGTTCCTCATGGTGATGCCAAGATACTCCCACCCACACGAGAATAAAACACACACATGCACACAAAGAGCTTATGGCATTAAAGATGATATAAAATGTGGAAGAAAAGCATTCAGCATCTGTCAGCCAGTCAGCATCCTTCATTTGAATAGTAACATCAGATTTTGTAGTAAGCAAGCTGTTGAATACATAGGGTGGAAGCTGCTGGACCTCCCTTGGCCTAACTCATCAGCATGCTGGCAAGGAAGGGCTTGTTCACATCCTAGGCCACTGAATACACTGACTGATGAGAGTGAAAGGTGCTACTTTCTCTTTTCATGCATTTCATCGTGACACTCCAAATGCATGGTTTTCCATACTAAAGAAAAATACCTTCACATTCAGCACATGGTGACTGATTTCCCATCATACTTAATATTGTATTACACACTAGATTTTCCTGGAAGAGATGTATATTTAATCCCCTTCTTTTGCAGAGCTCGAATTTTTACTCTCCCTCTTCCTCCTTGTGGGAGTATAGTTGTCTGTTTCTGGCTTCTCCCCATCCTTCCTCAGAGACATGGAGACAAAGAACCCATTTCTGGAGACAGTGCATGGTCTAGAAAACCCTTTTTTGTCAATAAATTACTTCTCAAAGAACATTTCTATATCCCTTATTGACCTCTTGGTCCTAGCGTGCTTGAAAAATTTATTTGCTTCTCTCACCATCTCCCCCACCTACGATCTTTGTGATTATCCACTTGATGTCTCATGTCCTTTCTTCACTTTATTCTTGCCATCTTTGTAGTCTATGGCCAGACATTGCTGCTGTCTGTGGCTAATAGCTGAAGTCACAAGCTAAATGCCTATATTTCACAGAATTGATATATGTGTCTCTATTTTTGCTACAGTAATTTCAGTCAGAGATCAGAGCTCGAAGTGTTGCCATATCTTCATCTCCAGACCTTGCCTTGAAGAGCCCAGGCACTGAACAGACGAAGAGTGGCACCATATGCACAATACCTGACTTGTCTTTACTGGAGTGATTTTCTGTCTAAGCATGAAAAAAAGTCAGGTAAATACTGATCATCTTGATTCTCATCTGAACCAAACCATACGCTTGTGGATTGGTTATCAGGAGGACAGTAATGTAAACAGCATGGTGTCACACACACTAGAGATCTGGCTCAGGAAATGTTTGATTTCATATATTCATGTAAGAGTGATATTGGATTTTGGCAAATATGGCATGTCTTGATTCCTAAATGATTCCTAAATCTACTTTAAAGTAAAACTGCAAAGAAAGTCTTCATTAGTCTTTCTCAGAGGCCGTAAATAGAAATATTCACACAAGGATAAGCCTCCAAAAGGAAGAAATTGCACATAGCTTCATCAGATGTTTGAAATGAAAAATATGACATTTTCTTACTCAGCCTGCAGTAAAGAGAAGCTAATAGCAATTTTGCAGATGTGCCTCAAATCATGAAGAATTTCTGATACTATTAGATTTGTTATATGCAATTTATTAGCACTGTCTTTTCCCATATGTTCATAAGCTTCCTGCCAAGGAAATAGTCGAATGTTGCTCTTGCAAAAGGGGAAAAATAAATAAATAAAGAGAGAAAATCAGTCAAAGGTTATCACAGTGTTAGAACTAAAGAGAAAAAAAAAAAAAAAAAACCTCTTCTTTTAATATCAGGAAATTACATATGTTTTGCTTGTTTTAGTGTTCCCCTCTGGAATACTTCAACAGTCATGACAACCAGAAGTTGTCAATGCCAACAAGACTGGTAAGGTAAATGCCCATATTTATGAGGCTTCGTGGAAAATACAGAAAGGTTTGAAGATCCTAATAAAATTGTCCCAGAGCGCAGTGCCCACTTCTCGGTTTCACCACCAGGATCCTGGAATACTCCATTGGCTACAATGGCATTTTTCCAGTTTGGAGAAGATGAGAAGGCCAAGTTCACCCTTCCAACAGACCAGACTCAGCTCTGCATGTCCTTCTGTTCCAGTCTGGCAGAACACTTCCACCAACAGGTTTTGCACCCTGAAATATGCCATCATGTTTCTTATTCACTACACTGAGGGCTTAGTTTAGCATTAGTAGCCAAATAGCATGCTTACACAGCCACCCACTCACCCTTTTCCTTTGGGCCCTGGGAAGCCAAGGTACTCTGTAGTGTTTTAAAGGTAACTGGAACCAGAACTGGGGGAAAATAATAAAAACTACAGTTGGACCATTGTGCAAATTCGTGCAAGTATAGGAAGAATATTATTTGTCTAGATATAATTTTAATGAAATAATTTTGTGTGTGTGTGTGCAGCTATTTTCAGGTGACTGGAAAATTGGTTTTATTGTTTTCAAGTGCTGGTGTTTTGCAAGGGAAGAATACAAGTATTCATGAATCCTGAAAGAAAAAATAATCCTGGGGGATTTTGATTGAGTGATACACAGGAAAGCAGAGGCATGATGGATAATGTTGGTAAACAATAGTCTGCTAGGATAATAAATTACATAAATAACAGAATACATTTTAAACTCTGAGAAGCCACATGAAGGGTCATGAATAGAATAGCTATATACAGTTTAAAGATTATTTAGCGTTTAGAGAGAAAGGGGGTGGATAATAATTTGAAAACACTGTTTATTTTATAATAATAACCTCAAGAAACAAAAGAACTGCCTGTCTAGCTTAGTCTAGCCTGTTTTTTCCGTGACATCTGAGCAAGTCTGTCATTAAAAGTAGTGAAGATTTCACTGTGGTTTTCTGGTGCATGTACAACCGAATACACAAAGATCTGCAGAAGTTATCTGCTCTATTATACTGCAAAGGGGAATAAGAGAAGGAAATGGAATCCATACAGCAGAAAGAGGAGTAGATACCTAAAAGGATTTGTATCCTGTTTTTCTAAGGAAATTAGACTTATCTGACTGTGCTGCCTGTGTTCTTTTGTGTCTGTCAGCCTGACTCATAGTTTTAGAAGTGTTGACTAATTTCAGCTTAATGGGCACAAAGGCAGAATTATCAAAGATATTGTGTTCCTACTAGTACAGGAGATAGAGCGTTTGAACTCCCACTGAGCACAACTCTTACCAGTCACCAAGAATGCGTACCTGGCAGGAAGAATATGGATGAAAGCCGAATGCATGTGGGAAGTTGGACAGTTCCTTTTCTGAACTTGAAGCAAAAAGATGGCTCTGCCTCAAAATGCAATCCAAAATAGATATATGCTCATTGGTTAGCAAGAAAACCACAGAGAAGATAGTTGGAGGTTGATACTTTTCATTTACAGTATCTGGGTTGGTCTTTTAGGATGCTCAGTTTTGCTTCTCCAGAAAATCCTGGGGATAAACTGATGATGGACAAATAGAGAAAGTGGCTAGTTCTATATTCTGGCTGAAAAGAACAAGATAAAAAACAGGATCATGGAAATGGTGGAAATTGCATGAAAGCAGGACCTGTTTCACAGAGACACACCTGAAGGGTTTATAACAAAGTCAATCATATTTAATGAGGTACCAAGCAGCTGAATAAAATCATCAGCAGTGAAATTGAGGAACTTCAGTTACTTTGCCACAGTATTTTAAAATGTTATTATGCCTACTCTTTGTTTCCCTCTGAAGAGAGAAAGCAGCAACATTGATCCTGAGACCAAGCCACAAAGATTTTAGAATAGCTAGGTCTCTCAGAAAGAGACCTTCCTTGGCAAACTTCCTGTCTCTTTCCTACTCCACAGTGTTGGGAATTGTGCTTTGACAGGCCCAGAATTCAGAGAAACAAGATGAGGAGTACCTGACCAGATGACAACAGGCATCCAAATGGAGCAGCGTGAAAGGAAAATTAAGTGGTGCCTATTAGCAGAGGATAAATAGCTCTAGTGTTGCTATAAAAAGACCTCCCTACCACAGCTCAATTGATGTGTGCTGCTCCTCAACAGCAGGTCATTTGACTTGCAAAATTTGTCCCAGTCATAGAGTAAAAAGAAGACATCCAGAGTGGAGTTGGTGTATCTGAGATATACAGGGGAGCTCCAGGGAGTGGGACTTCTCCCAGGCTGTGAAGGATAGGGTTAAATTTTCTGTAGAAATTGTACTGGAAGCAAATGACAACACAGCTGAACTATAAATCTTATCAAAGTCACTATCAAAAAAGGGGGGATGACTGATTCGTTTTTGTAAATCAAAGTTGAGCTTCATTGCTTTTCTTACCCTCAGGAGCTCATTAGTTGCCATGGAGAGCTTCTACACAAATACAATATTGTACGTATGGGAAGTGAACATCTAGCTGACAGAAAAGTCTAGGAGAACACAAACATACATTTCAGAGATGGACAGAAAGAATTGTTAATTTAGGTGAATAATGACTGCTATAAATATGTAGTGCAGCTTTAAAAAATTAAAGTGTAAGATTTATTAAAATGTGACAGTTGCAAATAATAGATTTGGCTTGCAAGATAAGGCTGCCATTCATATCACCTTTTTCATTTATCACAGCTTTACTAAAAGAATGTATCAAACAAATAACATTTTAAAAAAAGAAATGCATCAGCTTTAGCAAAAGCATTAATTACAATTTTGTGCCTAACACCAGAACGATTTGATTATCTGTTTTTCAAGACTCAAAGACATGTTTTTTATGAATCATCAAAAATCACACTCTTAGTTTAGAAATATAACCCCACAAACATAGAAGTATCCAGGGTGTTTCTTTACCTATGTCTACCACACTGTTCTTTCTGATTTGCATCCCAATTACTGTGAGCCAAGATTATTGGTATCATAAAGTATTTTCAGCTTTTCCTGGAAGGCAAGTGTTTCCCTGTATAGAATATTGTATTACCATCACCTTACAGTAAAACATGTGGATAATTCAGGTCTTGAACCTTCAACTGAACAATCACATTTCTAAATAAAGAATTGCTCAAGGTTTAGCAGATAAATCAAGTAGTGGTGGGACACGAGTTCTTTGTGGAATGTTGATCATTTTCACAGTCACTAACATGACAGACAGACGAGTGGTAAAGGTTTCACAAGTAACTAATATTAATTTCTTACGACTGAGGAACAGTTTAGTTCAAAAAGCTCAGAATAAAGGCAACAATGTTTTTTCTCATCTAGAAGAACATAGCAAACAACTGGCTTTTCTGAAGGTTGTCTGCAGGTAGGACAGGCAGATATGCAGACAAAGTAATATAGACAGCACATAGTTCAAGCGTAGTCCCTCCACTCAAAAACAAATTAGCAAAATATTTTTTTTCCTGTGAGTTTGTTTCCAAACACATCCTGAACACCTCTGCAAAGATTATCTTTCTCCGTCAGTCTGCTGGATGATATTGTAACCAAAGTATTGCCTGAACTGGAACTGTGTGACACTGACATTTTTCACAGTGGGCATATTCTGCCTGTTTTCAAAGTGCTGCAGACACTGCTTTACATCTTCTCAGTTTTGCTTTGTGATTCAAATTCAGCAAACCTGATTTCCAGAGCAAGTCCTGAGCTCATAGCTGATTTTGATAAGATGGTTCTGGGTTTTCTATGCATCTATCCACACTAGCAGTTGCTGCTGAACTTCATCTTCACCATTTAGATTACCATGCAGCCTTTTGCGTGCTCATACTCTCAGGGTTTCACCTACATTATGTGGTAAAACAGTTAATAACTGAGGAGAATGGTGGCAATGGGTGACTTTGAGACTGTAAGAATAGCTGCATTTCTTAGACAAAAGGTCTCTTTAGCCTGGTATTTTAAAGGTCATCAGGAATGGATGCTTCGAAAGAGTATAAATGTATAAGCTGATCCTTCTCCAACTGTCAGGTCCCTGAGGTGATGGTATTTGCAGAGGACACAAAGTAATTCGAGTTAGTCAAGACTAGAGATGAATTTGAAGAATTTCAGAAGGACCTTGGGAATGGGTGTGATGAGGGAGTTTGATGACAAATGAAATTCTGCAGTTCTCCAGTGCCAGGTAATGAGCACTGAAGGGGATCACTTGACACTTGAACCACCTTGACATCATTGTGGAAAAACTAATAAATCTCAAAAGGTTTACATGATCAAAAAGGAAAGCCAAGTGGCAGGGTAGGGATAAATGGAAAAACAGACCCAAATCCATTGATCTCTCTTTGGAGATCACTTTAATTTGGACAGTAACCAATATAATCCTTCCATTCTTTGTGCACATACTGGCTATGGCATGACAGAGGGTATTATGAAGGTACCCCTTTTCCAGGGGTTTCTTCCACCCCTCTCTGAAATGTCTGGCCACTGGTAGGCAGACAGACTTATGGAAACTAAGGGCATAGGGAAGATTATTTAATTTAACAGAACAATATGAATCAGATCCAGTGAACATGAATCAGTAAAGTCATCTGACTTTTGAGTTTATTGAGATTTCTTGTATTTCTATGATTGTTTCAAATACTTTTCACAGCAGTAACACAAAGTTTAAGTTTATTCTGTAATGAAATCCACTGAAGCTACAATGATCAAGGGGGTCCGGGCAGCCCAGTAGTTGAGTCAGTTTTGAATCCTTAGGAAAAGAAGTCAGAAAAACCACAACGAAGTTCTATAGCACTTTACAGTTGATCAGATACCATAGATATTCAAAAGGCAAGTAAAAGAAAATATGGGTAATGAAATTAATCTGAAATGAAGGGGCATTTTTCCTAATACAGCTGCCAAAATAACATAACTATCTGAGTACTGCCAAATATTGCTCGAAAATAAATAAATGGAGTGAGACTGAGTGACCTGTCTTGTTGGCCTCTACTCCATGCTACATTTCTCCAAATATAATCTGCACTGTGAATAGTACTTTGCAACACAAGAGCACTTGTAGTGATATTAAGGAAGTTATTTTCAAGAAAATCCTGTAATTTCCTAAATTGCCACTCATATTTGTGGGAATTACAACAGAATTACTTATTTAAAACTTTGTTGTTTGTATCTTCCTGTTTTCTAGGTGTAAGGGGGAAGAAAAGGAGGCATTTTGCACTGCAGTATCAAAACAGAAGGCAAAATATATCACGTACCAAAATCTTAGAATAAAAAAACATAATGAGGACTGCATAGTCAGGCTGCTCTGCATGCCAGATCTTTGTCAAATCTGTCTACGCCTCTTCTTAACTTTTACTGATGCAATACATATCAATGCAAGAAAATTGTTATTTAGATAGCACTGCAAGCGCTTCCAGTCACTTGAGCAGTGTGTCATCTGTCATCATGACTACTTGCTTGAAACTTCTGACATTTACATCATTATCCTTGGGGGGGGGACTTTGTTGTTGTTTTCAAAAATATTTTTTGTGTCTCTAGCACCTCATCGACCTGATTAGGGATTTTCATACCTCTGCTCTTGCTGCATAACTGAATTCACAAATGCTGTGGTGCCTCATGCAGGAGGTCATTAGAGATTCTCTTTGAGTTTGCCCACCCTAAATTGCCTAATATAACTAAAAAAAAAATAGATAAAAATAAGATTTCAGATTCTCAAAAAAGAATTTAAAAGACTATGAAATTCTTCAGTGGTGACCAGGGCCTTGATTGTTTCAAGACAGTGTGTGTGTACCAACATAGTAGAGAAAGTTGAGTTTCTCTAGGATGGGCACAGATACAATGATAGAAAAGTCACCTTACATCAGAGCAAATATTTCCATATGGAAAAAGTAGAAAAAGAAACTAATAAATGATAACTTTAATACAAATACAACAGTGTCTGTACAAGAAGGTTTATTGGTTCAAAAAATAATAATACAAAAGAAAAATCAGATCTTTGTTTCTGTCAGAGCTATATATCAACAAAACCGAAAGACATAACAAAGTTAGATCATATGTTAATTTCTTGAAACTCACAGATACTCTCCATTTTGGAGGTACAGTGATTTTGGTTTTAGTCCTTTGACCAGCTAGAAGGTACATTCAGAGTGACATTTCCCCACTGCTATTTTCCATGGTTCCAGTGTTTCCGCTGCCATTGAAGGGAGCAACTGAATTCAAAAAAAGCAAAGCTGAAACAGTTCCAGTCTGGCTCACACCAACACTCCCCAGAGCTGCACCTGCAACTGGTGCTACAGTGCAAGTGCTGGTGCAACCTGGTGTGCAATATGGGGTCTAGGGAGCGTTACTGAAACTTGTGCTACCACAGAAAAAAATTGTTTGCATGGACTTACTTGCAATTACTCAGGGACTCTTCCTGATCTCAGTTAAAACCTGTGTAACTTCTGGTGTTAGCTAATCATCCTTTGCTTTCCATGCCCCTATGCACACACTGTGCCAGTGGTGACAGGCTGAGCACCAGGGCTCAGTCACATGAAGCCACACATGAAGACCTCTGGTAAAACTGTGCTAAAATGTACTATAGACACTGAGATGGTCTTGGTGCAAGCAGTCTGAAATGCGCTGTTTCTCTAGCTGTGCACTTGCTAACATGCAGTCAGTTCCTCTTCCCAGAAGTAAGCACATCATTTCTTCAGGATGTCTGGCTCCTGTCCAGCCAGTAAATGTGTGACACCAGGATCACTGCTAAGCTTTCTGTTTGCTTACGGGAAAGGGATTGCAACCTCCTCTTGATTTTGGTTCACAGAATCACAGAATAGTTTGGGTTGGAAGGGACCTCTGGAGATCATCTAGTCCAACCCACTTGCTAAAGCAGGTTCACCAAGAGCAGATCACACAGGAATGTGTCCAGGAGGGTTTTGAATGTCTCCAGAGAAGGAAAATCCACAACCTTTCTGCCAGTGCTCTGTCATCCTAACAGTTCAAAAGTGTTTCCTGATACTCAGATGGCGTCTCCTGTATTTCACAGAATCACAGAATCACACACAGAATCACAGAACGTTAGGGATTGGAAGGGACCTCAAAAGATCATCCAGTCCAATCCCCCTGCTGGAGCAGGAACACCTAGATGAGGTTACACAGGAAGGCGTCCAGGCAGATCTTGAATGCTTCCAGAGTAGGAGACTCCACAGCCTCCCTGGGCAGCCTGTTCCAGTGCTCTGGCACCCTCATTGAGAAGTTTCTTCTCAAGTTTAAGTGGAACCTCCTGTGTTCCAATTTGCACCCATTGCCCCTTATCCTATCATTGGCTGTCACCAAGAAGAGCCTGGCTCCATCCTCATGACACTCACCCTTTATATATCTGTAAATATTAATGAGGTCACCCCTCAGTCTCCTCTTCTCCAAGCTAAAGAGACCCAGCTCCCTCAGCCTTTCCTCATAAGGGAAGTGCCTAACTCCCTTTATCATCTTCGTTGCCCTACGCTGGACTCTCTCCAGCAGTTCCCTGTCTTTCTTGAACTGAGGGGCCCAGAACTGGACACAATATTCCGGATGTGGTCTCACCAGGGCAGAGTAGAGGGGGAGGAGAACCTCTCTCGACCTACTAACCACCCTCCTTCTGATACACCCCAGGATGCCATTGGCCTTCCTGGCCACAAGGGCACAGTGCTGGCTCATGGTCATCCTGCTGTCCACCAGGACCCCCAGGTCTCTTTCCCCTACGCTGCTCTCTAACAGGTCATTCCCCAACTTATACTGGAACCTGGGGTTGTTCCTACCCAGATGTAAGACTCCTGTATTTCAGTTTGTGCCCATTGCCCCTCATCCTGTTGTTGGGCACCACTGAAGAGAGTCTGGTCACATCCTCTTGACACCCACCCACCCATGGTTATTTATAACCATAATTTCAGTGTCTTTCTGTTAGCTTTGAAGTGGACATGGGCATGTGCTGCTGCTATCTGCTGGCTGAAATTCATCACTCTTCCGCTTCCAGGGTGTGTTTGTCATTCACATCCTTTATTTCCACTGCCTGGAACAGGGATCTTGTACCATGGTTGCAGGGCTGTTTACCTTCAGTTTATTTAGCTCAACAGGTGAAAGCAAAGATTTTTTTCTTTTCCCTCTCACTTCTGAAACTGATTAGCTCAGAAAAAAATGATGTAAAGCATGTTCTTAGACTCCTTTACTGTGGATTCAAGTATTCAGGATATGAAGTTTTTAATTCAGACTGTGCCATCCATGGCCTCGGGGTAATCAGGAACTAAACATAGTGTCACTGACTCTCTGACATGTTTTCCCTGAATGTACTATAGATTTCACACTTGGATACCTTATCTCCAGCAGTGTTGTTTGTGCCTGGATGGACTTCTGTTCAACCTCCTTTGTGTGACCAGCATCAAATACTGTGAGCTCCACTCTATTTAACATCCCACGTGGATTTTGCGCCACATTACTGACCTTTTGTGATATCCTATTGTGACAATCTTTTTTTCTAATAAAAAATCCCATCACACAGAGCTATTTCATCTCCATAATCCCAGCGTCTTTTGTATAGTTCATGGTGCTCAGGCTATTTCTTATTAACTCCAGTTTAAGATAACTCTCTCAAGCTGCTGTGAAGTTGGGTTATTTTACATTTTTTGCTCAAACTTGTCAAATTTCGTATCAGTAATAGGTAGCACTTAAATCACATTTACTTCAAACTCTTCTTCCTGCAGCTTCCTGCTTTCAGTGTTTATCAGTACTCTTGAAAGGATGTCTGATATAAAAAGCTCTTTATTGGGACAGTATTTCAGTTTAATGAGGATATTTGCAATTTCATGATCATTTTCAGAAGTCTAGGTAGCACTTTGCACAATAATTTCTGTAATTCAGCTTCTGAAGTTCTGTGGGCTGCATCTCCTCTGACCTATTTCTCTCTATAAATGTATTTATGCAACAGCTCACAAACAAGAACAGTTGCTGGTACCTATTTTCCAGCCTGAGAATTGCACTTCTGTGTGACAGCTGGTGTTTCAGAAGAACATATAGCCATGCAGAAGGGCAGGATATGTTGGCTGCAGGCTGGATTTGGATTTTTTTGGCTCCACACAAGTGGGAAGGGGCAGCTGCCACTGCCTCCAGCAGGTTGTTTTGCCTCCTGGCTAGTGGCTAGAGAATTCTCTCACTTCTTACCTTACCCAGCATCCCTATGCTTTCTAGATAACTTTTTGCAGGGCCTTTTCAAGTCTTCCAGTTTTCAAGGTGGGAGTGTTTTGCTCAGTTTGACACGGTATTGAGCTGCTGCATTTTATAATTACAAAAAAGGAAACTGTTGTGCCTTTAATGAAAGTCTTTATGCTCAAGCCTCCATAATCCTTCTTGTAGCCTATTTTATTCACTCCCCATCAGTCACTGAGACTCAGTTTAGTCCTGCTGTCTGGTCTGTTACTGAGATTCCCTTTTGTTCCCTCCAGGTGACAGGCAGAGCTTGCTTCTGGAAGGACTTGTGCAGAAGCTGCACCTGAAGGCTATGAGTAGTCAAGATCTAACTTAGCTGCTAATTACACAAACTTGGTAACTGTAATTGCTATGAAAAGCAGAGATATCCAGGCTCAGTCTCTGCCCTTGTATGGGATGGTGAGCAGGCAGAGCACCCTGAGAGGGCACTCTGCTTATAGATGCCCTTGGAGGGCATAGGAACGAGTACATGGGGACCAGCCAGGTCTGGGGTGGGATGGAATGATAGAATCATGGAATAGTTTGGGTTAGAAGGGACCTTTAAAGGTCATCTAGTCCAACTCCCCTGCAATTAGCAGGGGCATCTTCAACTAGATCAGGTTGCTCAGAGCCCTGTCCAGCCTGGCCTGGAATGTCTTCGGGGATGGGGCATCTACCACCCCTCTGGATCCCACATGCTGCCTGGCCTGCAGATTGCACAAGGTGGGAGAGAATCAGAAGCGTGTCCTCCCCAGTGTTCCCAACAGAGCTTGTGCAGCCCAGCCCATGTGGCAAAGGGCACTCAAGTCACTACAGCTACTCAGGTCCCTGGACCCAGCAGTCATTTTGCTATGGCAGCCTATGAACAGCCATGCCTCTCTGTGCACCAGATTCCAGCCCACAGTGCCAATAATAAATATGTGATAATTAGAAGCTGATACTGCAGCTAATACCCATTAATTCATGGGAGTACTAAAAAAGCTAATGTTATTATATATTAACTGTCACCTTCATACCTCACATTCCTTTGACAGGGTTTTAATTGCCTGCAGCTGTAACCCCTACGGTGCCATGTTCGGCTTGGCTGTTGTGTATCATTTGGAGCAGTGCGTTCTACACAGAGAACAGCAAGCACGGCTTGTTTGCAAAATGCATTGAGATACAAGAGACAGACACTAAGAAAAAGTGTGAGATTTTTCAGTGTCAGGTAGTAAGCTGGCTTGGGTGCTTCTCAACATGTGTTTTTAAAGACTGCTTAACACAATTTCAGAGCACAGATTTGGGGAGATACCTCTTGACATAGTAAATTGATTTGCTTATCGAACTATAGCAAACTATATTTTTATCATCTCTTTTCTCTGCTTAATTGACTTGAATGATGAATTTATTTTGCTTCTGCACAAGAATTATTAAATACCTGTACTATATTAGATTAGAAACAAACATTTTAACTCCAACAAATATTAATAAGAGGTTTCCAAATGGCCTAATGGAGATGGTGGTATGTTAAGCCAGCTGTTTTCGTCATAAGAAAAAAATTGTTCCCCCCTCCCTGAGTTCAATGACAGTGGAAATAAAGCTCTCAACAGAAGAAAACTTGCAGTTCACACAATATTAATTTCATTTGCACATGTTGTCACAAAACAGTGTGAAACTTGTCCATCCTATTAATAATCAAAAGAAATGCAGATATGTTAAGAGCAATTTAGGCTTGAAAGTTTCTTGCAGCAGCAAAGCCTCTATGAGTCAGCCAGATGTTCCAGAATGAATTATTCAGAAAACGATTTTCAAGTTAATTCTGTGAAATTAGTTTTTCTTATTTTGTATGAAACAAAAAGGTGTTTAGCTTGTGAAAACAAAAAGAAACCATCCAAACTTTCTATTCTTGGTACCTATAGGAAATTAAGTCTGTCTTTTCAACTCAAAATTAACAAACAGGTAGGATAATATTATGGGTTATTAATATGCCTCCAGCATGCTAAAAGCCACAGCAAAGGTTTTAAAATGTTGGTGATCCCAGAGAAATCGTGGGGTCACACGTGACCCCTGTGACTGGAATGCCCAGCAAAAGATAACCTAGTCCTTCAGAAACACTAGTTACAGTATGTATTAATGAACTTAATCTCTCTATGCTACCCATACAGATTTAAGACGTGAGACTCAGTTCAATGTCAAGGCTTTTTTGATCCATATTTTGATATTTTGAAGGAATTTTATATGTAATCTCTAATGCAGAGTGGCATTGTGGATTAAAAATCCACAGTGATCGATGGATTAACTTGAGATACAAAGTAAGCATTTGGCTTTCACTAGGCTGATTTGCCTTGAAAGGGGATTGACTATTTCAGAATCTTACATCCTTGAAAATTTCCTGCTCCTTCGCAGTTCTGTATTAGTGTCCTTGATTCAGAAAATGCTGCCTTCCCACCCAGCCCCCACCCCAAGGAAAATTGCAGTCATTACCTGATGTAAAATATGTAGGAAATGATGTATGTTTGCAACTGTAAATATTTAATTATTCTCACCACACATTTTACAAAAAATCCAGCATTAGAAATCACTGAGAAGAAATTGCTAACTATTAAAATGTCAACTAAACAAATAATTGGAATAAAATCTGGTAATTTGGGGAAATTCCCCTTCAATAAATAGAGGAAAAACTCAAAATTTGGAGCATAGGAAAACAAGAGCAAAGAGTAACACTACTTCAGAAGACATCTGGAAGGATTTTTTTTATTATTATTATTTTTTTTTTTTTTTTGATACAGCAATGTGGCTAAGGTCTTTGTTAAAAACAGGAGGAGTGAAAATAAGACAACAGTAGTATCCGGGAAGCACCAACTGGCAGGGTTGCAAAGGATAAGATAAAGAGGCAAATGCCCTGTGAAAGCTCAGGATTCTGCGATAACCCAGCCACAATATTTAGGAGCAGTTTTTCCCTTCATATAGGCAACAGGATGCCAGAAAATAAAGAGAAAGTGGTAGAGAGGTCACCAGGACAGCCAGAGAGGTACTTGGTCATGGTGAGATCAGCCAGTTCTGAAACACTGAAAGCTCATGAGTTCCTGTTTTATGAGAAACAGAAGAGTTTCACACACTGTGTAGTCCAAGTATGTGGGATTTTTGTAATTAAAGCAGAGGGTGTACTATCACCTCTGTGTTTTCTCTCACATCATTCTTACATACAATACAAATTTCGGAGTTTGCAGATCTTCCACTCAATCCACATTTATATCCTCCTTGCAGTTCTAATTCTGCTCACTTCCCTAAATCAAGTTGGCTTTTGCTTACACCCAAATCATCATTCTTTCCTTTCAGCTTCCCTTAATCTTTGACTAACCTTGATATAGAAACACCTCAGGGCCAAGGCCAGGCACTATAGTGGCATGTCACACGGACTTTGCTATGGAAGCATTAACAATGTCAGAGAGTATTTCCTGTGAAAATAAAGAATAGGAGGAACACCTCAGTAACTCCAGAAGATAAATGGGAAGAGAAAGCTAGATAGGCCAGAGCCTGCATCTCTAGAAGACTCTCTTTGTCCCACAGAAGATAAAGCTTCCAATGTCAGAGTCCTGGGGATTTCTAAGTTGAATCCTTCTACAGATAAGGAAAAGAGGAAACTGCGCTGAACCTGACTGAGGTTCCATCAATCTAGAGTGGGTCTGCTCAGGAAGTTCAAATGGAATGGAACATATATGTGTCAATCAAAGGTGATTTTGTCTGAATAAAAGCTGTTTATCTTAGAGCAAAAGGATTAAATAAACACCAAACTGCATCAGCACCTGCCCATTCCTAGCTCTAATTTTACAAAGTAGATAGTGCTGTGCTTTTGTGTGTTTTCAAGTAACAACATGGGCATGTCAGGCTTTACTCTGAGACCAGTGCAAATAACTATGGTCTGATGGATTTAAATTTTAATTATGCTGATTTGAACCTGCTAGCCCCAGGAATATGGTGCAGCAGAGTTCTGGTAGCAGTCTTGCAATTAGCTGAGATCAGCTGCAGGCAAATACCCTTACTTCAAAACGCCATCAATGTTAGTAGTTCCATTGTGTTATCATTCAGTTCCATGATAAAACTTTAAGACAGACTCTAAAATTGAACCAGTGAAACACAGAGGTTATACAACATTGAGGATAGCTGTAAATTAGAAGGTTGTGATCTTTTATGTGGTATTTTGATAACAAACTAGGTATATGATGCTAACTGACATCTGGGATTTGCCACTGGTCTTACTTCCCTACAAAGTGCACATGCACAGCATAAAATGACAAATGGAAGAAACATGAAAGAAAAGACATTTCCCCCCCCTCACAAGCAGAGAGAGAATCTTAATTCCCTAGGTCAGGTCCCTTCTTACACAATGCCTTCAGATCAATAGCAAAACAGGAATAGAATTATACTTATTTTGCTAATTGCTAAAATGTTAGGAAGGAAAAAATCTGTTCTGCTTCCTGATTCTGTCTCCTGAGATGTGCCATGGTATTGAAACATTAATAGCTCATTGTGCTATTATTGTACTATCTCTTTTAAAAATAGTTGGTTTGAAATCAATAACTGAGTACAGCTGTAGAAAGACACATGCAAATGCCCAGTACTTGCTTTCCCAAAATATGGGTATTATTCTTTTTGAGGTATCATTTAATTATTACCCTAAGCATTGACAGCTTTTGATCATATGAATGTTTCAGTCTTGCTCTCTGTAACACATCATTAATAGCATATAAATCTGATGTCTAGAGCCTAGAATCTAAACTTCTTAGACATTTCTGATAGTTTCTACTCAGCTCTTTATCAACATCCCCTGAATGAATGTCCCTTACTTTGTCTTTTTCTGTCACAAAAGACAAGGTCAAAGCTTTAAAATAAATATTATCTCTCTCTTCCATGACAGAAGGCACTGCCACACTTGCTTTTACTGAAGGTATCAGGAGCCTTTTGGTTAACTTCAGGTGGAGCATGGTCAGACCCAGGATGTCACAATAACCAGCCCTATGCTTGCTAGTTACAGTTACCTTGCGTTGTTCAGTTATGTACGCACCATATCCATTAGACATTTTCATTCATGGCAAAGATGAATTCATTAGTTGCTGATGTTGATTTAGATTCATAACTGTTCCTTATAATTAATTGCTAATGAAGGCTATTAGTGTCTATTTGGCATTTCTCCCTTCTCTGCTAAATGCTAACAAGTTCTAGCACAGGAAATGGAACTTGTCTTAAACAGGAATTGACTCATTTTAACAAACAAGCCTAAACAGTACTATTAACCTTCCAGAGCACGAGACCTTTTTTACTACAAACAGTGAGCACTGCCTCACAGAAAGCAAAATCAAGGCTACAACGAAAGCTTGTTTTTTCACAACTGTTTGCAAATACAGTCTCATTCATCCTTCCCCTTAATCTTCGTCCTGTACAGACATACATGAGCCACAGAGAGGTACCTCCAGTGGGTGTATGCAGTGGTAGGGACAGGCAGTGGAGCATCAAGCTAAATTCTACTCTCCACTGCTTTAAAGATGAAGTCTTCCACTGACATTGGAGGAGCTATTCCAGATTTGAGCTGGTGTAGCCAACCACTGAAATCCAACTTTCTCCATTTCCCTCAGACACCAGTCTAACTGCAAAGAGCAGGTGCAGACAGGCACAGGTGTGTATTCCCAATAAACGCAAAAGACCCTTGGCTGTGGATAATGTACTCTGCTGATGATGATCAGTGTTATGCAGCTGAATACTATTAGCCGTAGCTGACAGCTCATCTTGGATGTATAGATAGATCGTCTAGATTAGGCGTGTCAAATCCATTTTCACCTGAGGCCACATCAGCCTCATGGTTGCCTTCAAAGAGCTGAATGTAATTTTAGGATTGTATAAATGTAGGAGTAGTCACATTTATACAATCCTAGAATTGCATGGCAACCACAAGGCTGATGTGGCCCCCAGTGAAAATGAGTTTGACACCCCTGGTGTAGGTCATTAGGTAGAGAGAAGATCTGTGGCCTCCATCTGGAGTCTGACAGAAAGTCTTCGGTTCAGTATTCTGAGGGGTCATGTTATATGAAAGCTATGTTGACTGACAGTGAGTAAATAAGACTCACACATGGAGAGCAAACGGTGCAAACGGAGACCATAGAGAAGAACTGTGTGTCCAATATTCACCATTCAGTGCTCTGCTTTGCCATGTCTTTTTCCATCATTAGCCGTGGAAAGTCAGATGACAGGGCAGGAAGTCATAAATTGTGGCTGATCTTTATTTGATCTATAAATCACATTCTCCGTGAGTGCTGGAAGATCTGGGGTTAGACCTTTCCTAGCAATGTGACCATGAATCAAAATTCAGTGGAAGTCAGTGGAAAAGTTTACACTGATTTCAGCAAACTTTAGATAAAATGTCATATAAACTTAAGAAAAGAAGTACGTACATGTAGTATGTAGTAGGCTCTACCCACAATTTTAGAACACCTCAGCAATTTAGCCTGCTAGGCTATTGCAATGTTTAAAATTACTGCTAAAACAAAAACAGATTTCTCTCTTTGTCTGCTGCATTCTTATCATGGGTTAATAATACTTATTCATTGTCAAAAGAAAAATAACAAAACTGTGTTTTGGCAACAGCAAGAATGACAAAACATAAATAAGAGAAGCAGAAAATTATCAAATCAATGAATATTTCTTCCTAGCAATTTTGTATGAAGAAACATCAGTGCTGCTTAGGATTCATGGATTATAATTAAACACAGCATTAATAATCAGTACAGTTTAAAAAAAAAAAGAATGCATTCAGAAGCTAGTACATTAAGAAAAAACAAAAAATCTCATGATACATAAGATGATTCTACTGTATTTCAAATACATAAAATAAAAGCAAAGGCAACTTATTCATAGAGTGCACTCTATTCACCCATGAACCAAAATTGTCTTTGGATTTACAAATATCTAGTTAACTATAACACTAATTGATTCAATGTGATCCATAATTAAAGACTATCCTTGTAAATGTGGCTTCTAGTTAGTCTTCTTCCCAGCTGTTTCCTTGACAGATTCTACCTTTAAAATGCTTGAAATCTAAATTATTGAACTTATTTCTGATTTTAATTATTATCAGCATTTGTATTTATTTATTTATTCTCTACACTTTTTTTTTTTTAATGTTTGAAGTCAGCTCTGAAGGTAATTTCTCCCTGAAAAATTTAATGCCAAAGCAGGTGAAATTGGACTTCTCTCACAGGAGAGGTACTTTCATTCCATGCTCTAATTTGCAGTAGCTTATAACTTTCATCTAAATTACCTTTGTGCTGACAGTTTTAATACTTGTGGGTTTTGCCCATAGGTAATTTAGGGACATAAGTTTGAAGGAAATCTACTTAGCCAGTTCAGTTATCCACATATGATTGTAAAATATTTTACTTATTTTTTGGATGCTAGTGCACAGAAACACATGAACGCACCTGTACGCATCTATATACTCTAATGGATGCACACATGTCCAGACACAAATATACACCAATTCTCAGTGAAATGGTTTGTGTGGAAATACTCAAACATGGCATTATGGATGAAAACTCCAGATGGGCTAAATCATGGTAGTTAACTGCTGTTAATGGAACTATTTTGGTGTTCTCTTACTGAGACATAGCCCTGTGTTTGCTTCACTAAGGAACATGTGCCTTCCTGGGGTAGGAGAAGAAAAATAACTCAGGAAGATGTGAAAATAGCACATTGTAAATGTTCTGGTGGGTGTTTTTCAGCAGTGACTTAAATATATCCCCTCTTTTCTGTCTTCCATACTCTGGAAATGAATACAGCAGATGTAAAATCTGCTTCCAGAGAAAGATGATTTAGAAGTCCCCTGAACAGTTAAAGCGATGATCATGGTCTGTGACCGTGTTGCTCAGCCATCAGCTGATAACCCACTAGTTAGCTGTATGAGAACTGCAGTTGATCTGCCAGGTAATGTCATTTAATAACATATCATTATATGACACACACAGAGATTTCTTTGCTTTAAAAGAAGGAAATGTACAAAATGGAGGAGAAAAGGGATAATATTCAAAGTGCAACCAGCTTTCTTCTTGTAAATACAAACAATTGTGGCCACACCTCAGGAGAGGCTCCGTAGAGTTTTTTTTCCAAAATGTTAGTTAATTTTTGGATATATATATATATATATATATATATTTTTTTTTAGGCAGATGGATAGTACTTTGGTAGGCTACACAGCTTAACTAGTCTCAATATTATTTGAACAGACCAGAGCTCTCAGTCTAGTGCAGGGGTGTCAAACTCATTTTCAGCAGGGGCAACATCAGCCTCGCAGTTGCCTTCAGAGGCCCGAATGTATTTTTAGAACCGTACACATGTAGGAGTAGTTACATTTACACAGCCCTAAAATTACATTAGGCCCTTTGAATGCAATCGCGAGGCTGATGTGGCCCCTGCTGAAAATGAGTTTGACACCCGTTGTCTAGTGACTTTGGAGAGAATCGGGGGATGGAGGAGTGAGATGAGGAGGAGGATGAGGAGTTTGCAGTCACTTTCCCAAAACTTTTCTGAAGCATGCTACTCTTTGGTGTATATACTTCAAAAATTGAAATCCTTGTGTGATTGAAGTGTTCCGCCCTTGACTCTTGTGGGAGGCTTGACTTCTGTTTTAAAGAATGCTGATCCATGACTTTCTCCCAAAAACACCTAGAGAGCCCAGAAGATGAATTTGTCATGGTCCATAAGAACAACTGCTTTCCGAAACAGAACAGGTGTCTCTGGGTATGATGGGAAAATATAACAACATCTCTTCTGTTTTCTAGTCACAGCAGAAGCTGAATTGATACATCTAAGACAAAACATTAAGGGAAATATCTTTTAAAGATTGGATAGCGGCTTCTCTTTTTGGGCCAGGAGCTCTAGAAAAGATTTGGTTGGCAATCGGGTGAATGTGAGATCTCAGAATAATGCAGTAAGGAAAGGTGATTTAGACTGAAGACTGTGTAAACCATCTGAAGTGGAATCTGAAGTGGAAGAAGAGAGGCTTTATTATTACTGTTTTGGACTCTAGTGGGGAAATGGCTGTAGTATATTGTGGGTGGTTGTAATACTTGAAGTTTAAAGGCAAAAACAGTAGTAGTTTGAGAAGAGACCTGGCATGATTAAGTAATTGGAAATTGTCCTGTATTGTGAAACATGAGAGTAGCAAAATCTTTTTCATTTTTGATAGAAGAAGCTTAAAGGAGACTTGATTACAGTCTAGCAGAAGATGGAGTAACAAGAGCCTGTGGCTGGAAGCTGAAGTTCAATAGACTCAGGACTTGAGCAGGATATACACTGCAAATTGTGATGATTATTATTAGTCTTGGGGACAACTGAACAATTGTTGACAAAGATTTTAAAATCAAGACAGATTTTTTTTTTTTTTTTCTAGGAGGTAGGTTCAGGCTAAACTCTTTGGTCTATTCTGTGTCCAAGATCAAGCTTAATGGTTACAACCATCTGGTAAACTAATGCTCTCTTCTTCCCTATCAATCCTCCTGCCTAACTTGCTGGTGATAAAATGAGCCTGTGGCAGGTATGTTGCTTCTGTAGATTCCTCAACATATCTCTGATGTTGCTAGTAGCCTGCTGAGAAGGTCTCTCTCAGCTATATTCTCCATTTCTCTGCATTTCAAATGGCTTTACTCCTGCTCTGAGCTAGAAGTCCCCTGTATCTGGTGTGCTAGTTCTGTGCATGTACTTATGTGGTTTTATGCATACACCACCAGCCTGGGTCCTCTCCAAAACTTAGGAAGCAATGCTATTCCAGCAGGTCACCTTCAATTCTCTGGCTCCACTGGAGCAGCTTTCTGTTTCAGCAGAGTCACAATGCAATAGCGGTTGATACAAAAACTGAGCCACTGTATTCACTTCTATTTGAAAACTACTTTTGAAAGGGCAATAAATATCAAAGAAATATGTCACTACAGAAGTATAGTTACAGCTTCCTAAACATACGTGGGGGAATCCTTAAGGCAAGGGAGAACTCTAAACAATGTTGGTGTGGGTGAACATAGAGTACATCTGACCTGCTGCTGCCTTTTTGAAGTAGCTCCATCCCTAAGGTGCTGAATGCCCTCTGCTTCAAATGAAAAAGCAAAATACTGCACAACATATGTTCTCCAGCCTCTCAGAGTGAGATCCAGGACTTCACATTTAAATACATTGGCCAGATTCCTCCCACCTGTAACTTCAGGCACTCACATATCCTAACTATTCTAGATAGTCATGAGAGAGAGAAAAAAGATCAATTTGTTGAGTGGCAAAAGTACCATAGACTGTACATAGAGACTGCTCTCAGCTGTGGGTCTTACATGCCTTATATGAGGAAAGGACAAGAAAAGAATTTGAGTCATAGCATTGTACGATAACATTTATTTAAGGGGATAGAGAGTATTACTGGAATCTGATCACAGACCTATTTATTACTGTTTCTTATTGTTGTTCTTTTCATCTTTTTCCTTCCTCATTTTCCTTTTTATTCTATTCCTTTACTTACACTAGCTACTTGGTTCACATTTGCCTTCTGTGCCATATGAGAAAATATCTTTCACCATAAAAACAAATGCCAGAAATATTTGCATGTTCTATCACAATCCCACACTCTTATTGGCCCCACTTGCTAGCTGGGCAAGGCTACCTTTCCACATCAGTTTCTACATATGCATAAATGCTTGGTGTTGGCGTCAGCCATTGAATATACAGGAAAAGAGTCTGAGAAAGATATCTGTCACTGTTGCATTTTCACTTTTGACTGCCTCATCACTGGACCAACTCCAGAGACATGCTGATGCAAGTGAGAAGGAAACCCAGCTGTGAATGCAAGTGAATGAAAAGGTGATGTAGAAATTAAGATAGTTCTAATACATGTGCTCTCTCAGTCATAATGTTGCATTAAGAGGGGCTTTGCACCTAATAATCATTAATCATGGACTGATCTGCATACAAAGTATAGTAAGGGTGAATCTGCTCTGTCACTGAATTCTTTATGTGTTATACTGTATGAACAAACCCTGGAAAACACCTTCAGGGTTCTTGAACTCCAATATGCTTTTTTAAGAAAATCTACACTGATAGGATCTTTACATACATTTGGCAGTCCTGCAATCTTCATGCATCAGTTCTGCTGTGAGTTAAGTAAAAAAAGACTACTGTTTTGGAAAACTGCAGAGGTTTAGATAACGCCAGGGCAGCTTTGTTATAAAAGTTTCCATCAGATGGGATACAGCTGGTGCCTTCTCCCCTACCACCGTCAGCTCAACCGGACGATCTTCAGTAAGGTTGCTATGCTATAAATCCGAAGAATAAGGCAAGGACACTTGTCATAACTGGTTGACAGAAGCAGTGGGAGACATAAATCAGCTTCAGTTGAATGCTGTATATAAATGATAATAGGTATGTCACAAAATCACTGTATATATTATTACTATGGAGTAAAAAGCTGACCATATTGCTTTAATACATACCCTTACACTCTAAAAAGAACAAGACTGATCCATGATTAAATATTGCTTGAAGGACTAAGTTTTTAAAAAGTTGACCTAAAGGTAGATGACTATGCATTTAGTCTGTGAGCTCTTTTTTTTTGTATTTTGGCTGGGAATCTAATTCTGGATCTCTGGCCAGGTGCTGTCTGTGGATATCTCACACTTTTTCATGTCATTTATGTCATTTATCCTGAGACATGTGGACAAATTCAGAGTCAGGCCTTGAGACTTCAATGATCTCTCACACATCTCTTCTTGATGGCTTTCCCTTAATCCTTCCCCAGATTTTCAGTTGCAAGACCTGTTTGTTCTTTCCAAAATCATATCTTCAGGAAAGAAATTTGGGCCCTTCTCTCCTGGAATAGTCCATAGAGACTATGGCCACATCTGCATGAACATACTAAAAAGAAATGAAGCGTAGGCCAAAGTACCGTCCCTTGGCTGTCCATACTATTGAATGGCTGATAAAACTGCAGGAACAGTTTTGGCCTTGGTCAGAAAGTATGGTTTGAAAGACAGAAGTTTGTTCACATGTAGCTGGTCAGTTATGGAGTACAAGAGCAGCTAGTGGTATACCTCCAAGTTGTGCCTCAAGGTCTGAAAACCTTTTGTTACAGTTCCCAACTCATTTTATTAATTTGTACAGGTGGAGCCCATAACATTAAAACTCCTGAAAAATGCAATGGCATCGGTGGTATATTTAAGACAGTATTTTAGAAAACACATGGACCGGCACAATGTATATAAATACGTAATGTGTATGTATTTGTTTATGTGCTTGCTTATACCCCATATTTATTTTGCATGTCTTGTATATTATGTGTTTAGATTTCCTTTTTCATAGCATTTATCTATCCATGCTTTTGATTACTCTTCAAGTTTTTATCAAATATGGAACTGAAACAAAATGACTCTAAGTATGCAAGTCATATAAAAGCTTCTGAAGTCTACCAAATTAAAATGTTTTTATTCCACAAGTATGCTTTCAGATTATTTTCATTTTAGAGCAGAAGTCACATTTTTAGTATCTTGTTCTTATTACAAATTGAGTTTTCCTCCTTGAAATGTCAGCATTTCCAAAGAAACAGCAATTTCAGTTCCTGGCTAGCTGTGCACAATGAGTTTATCAGTTTCTCTGTTTTGCAGAACTTGCTGTCTCATGAACTTGAATGAATGATAGATATTCTGCTTGGACACACCTCCTATTCAGGATTTTCTTCAGAACAGTTATGATCTTCAGTGTATTTGAACAGTAATACAAGATTAAAGGAAAATCCAGACTTTTGGAAGAAAAGAGAGCCTCTCAGGAACTCTTTGTCAAAACCCATAACCATGACCTTTCCTTTGCCAAGGCAATCCTGCTGTGAAAGGCTTTGAGAGTTACCCATTGCTGTAGAGATTTGCTATCTCTTGCACTGCTTGGGATAATGACTGAAATAAAGACATGTAGGTATTTTCTTCATGTGTACAGACACCATCTGGAATTTGTTATTAAATCCTCCTCCCATTAGTAGCCTCTTCTAGAATCTGTGGGTTGAAAACCTCTATAAGACCAGAGCATACTCAGGAAACATAGATGACCCTTTACCATCTTCTTGTTAAAAAAAAAGAAAATAAAAACTTGCTGGAAATTATTTATCCAACCCATTTAGCCCAATCTTTTTTTTTTTTTTTTTTGGTTGAAGCGAAAAAAAAACATAAGGAGTAAAATAAACCAAAACTGTTCTCTGTAAGCAGCACAGACTGAGAACTGTTACTACAGAATTAATATTCATAGGGAAAATTACAGGCTTTGGCTGCCAAGTTTCAAATCTTCAACACGCAGCAGTCAGAAGAAATCCTTCCATAAATCAGAGCAAACTCTAGGCCTGAAATTCTATCTATTTCCAGAGATGCAACCTGTAAAAGTTCTCTTAAACAGAGTGTACACAATAACATAAAAGCTGTCATTCATTTAAAACTAGGACAATGATATAATACCAAATAATTTTTCTTTCAATGTTTGTGCCTTAAGTGCAAATGCATGCGCATCCTATTCATTACAAATGGTATATGTAAGAGCTCTGTACCCAGTATTTATAGAGATTTATAAAGGATGATCTAGCACTACACAAATTCAAAGAAGTATGCTGACATTTAGAGTAAAAACCTGACTTTGGTGCCATCAGTGAAGTCTTGACAACAGCAGGAAAGGATCCAAATTTCATACTTTGCATGATTTTCGGAAGTATATATATTGTTAAAACCTTGACATGCTGTTCTCGGAAAATACCGGTGAACTTCTACCAGCTTCAGTAGACAGTAACAGGACAGATTACTAAAATGGTTGGTAATAAACTATTTCTAAGACTGTTTCCATTTATTTTTCTAGATCTAACCTTTCTCTGCCCCAGCTTTTTGATTCAGTACTCTCTTAATTTTGGAAAGAGCCCAATGAATCACTGGTTAATATTAACAGTAACAAAATTTGATCTTTTGGAAGAGACTCTTTACCAAGTCATCTTCCAGCTTTGTGATTCTAAAGAGGTTTCTGCTAGCAAAGACATGCATACATTGGCCTGCAAGAGAGGGAGAAGGTGTGCATAATTCTCCTTCATAATAAGTCCTTTTAACAGCACACTATGATGGGGAGATGAAACAGGACGCTTTGAGGCCTAAGAAAAAAAGGATGAATTAATGATGTTTGAAACAAAAATAAAAAGACTAAAGAAAGGAGAAACTGTTGAAGAGAAACATAGCCAGGTGGAATAATGCCATGAGGTCTCAGGGAAAGAGCTTACACATCTATGATCATCTCATTCCCCCTTTCCATACATGGCTGCACCTTTTTTCATAAACCATATCTTCTCACAGGGGATTCTTCAGATGAGTTGTCTAAAAATAGAGATCTCCTTGCCTTAGCACCATAAATTAGCTTTGGGACTTACTTGTGTGGCCTGTGAAGCCATGACTTAGCCTTCAACAAGTAAAAGGGCATGGAATTGTGATTTACAAGGAGCCTACAAGCCCTCTGTTTCCTAAGTTGGTTCCTCAAGCAGGAATACCATGTAAGAAGTAGGAAAAGAGCAGTCAGCCATCAGAATATAGCAGAATTCCTATACTTCACAGAGCCAGTGATTTACAGGCTGAAACAGAAGAAATAAGTCATAAAAGGAAGACAAACTCTTCCATAAAGGCAAGAAGAAGGAATTCTTTGCAAAAAGTGACTGCCCACCTGCCAAAGGTAAAATCTATCCCACCTGCACTAGGGTCGTGTGTCATGTTAACCCCTGCCTGTCAGTGCTACAGGAGGAACAGAGACATCAAATGAAGCCCTGGACGACAGGAGCTCTCTGTTGCTTGTACTGCTGACACTGCTGCTGTGCTGAGAGAAGTAAATACACCAACCCATCACATGGGACAGCAAACACACGTATCCTGATATGTGCTTCCAAATCAGCTGCTGAAAAAGAGAGAAGGAGCTGTTGCTGGGGTGAAGGAAGAAAGATTTGGGAAATCAAAACACTGTTGAAGTCCAGGACATAGCAGTTATGGACAAATGCCAAATGACAAGCTGAATGTGCCTCTTGTTACCAGTAGGTCATGTCTTCCAATCCATCTCCTAGATTTCTCTGTTTAATCATTCTGATAATCGTCTGCATTACTGTGTTGCTGATTTTGGCTGATGTTATGATTACAAAGGAAACCAATAAAAAGGCATCGCTTTCAACTCTGCAGAATCTTGTCTTACTGAAGAAGTTGTAAAGTGCTTCAAAGTTGCCCAGACCTATGCTACTGCTAAAAACCTGACTACCTAGTGTATATTTTATAAATTCAGAATCATACACTGGATCATGTATTTCTATTTCTGTTGCCAAACAAAATGGAAAGGGGTGGAAATTGGAGAATAGTTTGAGTTTGGTGGAGGAGACTGAGTGGCAAAAAAAAAAAAAAGCCTGTGGAATCAATGATAAAGTTGAGTCTATTAAACACCCATTTACAGTCATTCATCTCTGGCAGAAGATGTGAGCTATTATTCTAGGTGTCAGGAGTAAACCAAAATACCAGGTATCCATCTTGTGTGAGCAGAATACATGTGCTGGTGAGCACCTCCTTGCAACTGCACAAATGCAGCTCCCTAAACCACGTAGCTCAGGATGGATACAGAATAATACAAGCTCTCCATCATTATTTGTGTTTTAGTTGAAGCCAAGACAGAGAATTTTTAATTCCAGAGAAAGAGCTTGGGTGGGTTTCGCCTTAATATTTTTCTGTTAACAATTATTTTTCAAAATAAATTCTTTGTTGTTTCCATCAAAATCACCACCAGCCCTTTCATTTGGGGAGATTTGGCTTTTGGTTTCTTTCTAAATGTAAACTCAAATATCTTTTGACAAAGTTGCAATATTCCTGACAAAAGTTTCTAACACGTCCAAAAATTTGTTTTCCTAAAGACAAAAATCAATGGTCAGTTTTTGAACAGTTTTTCTGGAATGAAGATCACTTTTCTTTTCAGCAAAGGTGGTACCACTTCAGCAGTGAAACTTCTTGGTCATGTTCTAGCCTTTCATCACCCATACCAGATCCCCTTTGTCTTCTGCTTTGCACAGGGATAAAGCTATTTTGCTGCTTCAGTCAACTATTTGTATAGAATTAAAATAAATTATTGAGAAAATAAAATAAATTATTGTTATGGGCTGTATTAGGTTTGCATGGTGACCTTTTCATGGTGGAGGGGTTACAGGGGTGGCTTCTGTGAGAGGCTGCTAGAAGCTTCCACTAGGTCTGACAAACCCAATGCCAGCCGACTCCAAAAGGGTCCCACCACTGGTCAAGGCCAAGCCTATGAGTGACAGTGGCAGTGCCTCTGGGATAACATAGTTAAGAAGGGGGAATAAAAACCTGCACAACTGCAGCCAGAGAAATGAGTGAGAAGATGTGAGAGACACAGCCCTGCAGACATACAGGTCAGTGAAGAAAGAGGGCGAGTTGGTGCTACAGGCACTGGAGCAGAGATTCACCTGCAGCCCATGGTGCAGACCATGGTGAAACTGGCTGTCCTCCTGCAGCCCATGGAGGTCCACAGTGGAGCAGAAATCCACCTACACCCCGTGGAGGATCCACGCTGGAGTAAGGTTGTACCGGAAGGAGGCTGTGACACCGTGGGAAGCCTGTGCTGGAGCATGGAGATCATGAAGAGAGGAGCCCATGGTGGAACAGGTTTGCTGGCAGGACTTGTGACCCTGCTGGGTACCCAGGCTGGAGCAGCCTGTTCCTGAAGGGCCACACTCTGTGGAAGGGGCCCACGTTGGAGCAGTTTGTGAAGAACTGCAGCCCATGAGAAGGACCCACACTGGAGAAGTTTGTGAAGTCCCCTGTGTGAAGAACTTCACGCTGGAGCAGGGGAAGCACGCGAGGAGTCCTCCCCCTGAGGAGGAAGGAGCGGCAGAGACAACGTGTGAAGAACTGACTGCAGTCCCTATTCCCCATCCCCCTGCATCACTGGGAGGGAGGAAGTAGAGAATTTGTGAATAAAGTGGGGCCTGGGAAGAAGGAAGGTTTGGAGAAAAGGTGTATTAAGATTTGGTTTTATTTCTCATTATCCTATCCTGATTTTATTGTAATGAATTAAACTGATTTCCCCAAGTCGAGTTTCTTTTGCCCATGACAGAGTGATAGAGTGACTTTGGTGGGCAGCTGGCATGCAGCCATGGTCAACCCACCACATAGACTCAAAATAAGCATTTAGACATTAAGATCTGAACCACCAACCTGACTCCTGTTCAAAACGCTGTGTTCTTTTTTCTTTCAAACATACTATGAATGGTTTTGCTATGGATAAATTATTGGTTTGACTTTTTTGTAAGCATTTTTCGTATGAAAAACAAATCAAACAAAACAAAACAAAACCCAACAACTCTGCTGTTTTTCTCATAGCTGGAATATGAGGAATCCCTAGAAATAGCAGCCCTGTATATGTCTCCAGTATCGAGGCTGTAAGGATTCATGGGGACTGGATGGAGAATCCAGGTGACCCTTTCTCATCCTCTGGTCCAGCACTGCTATTTCTCTGTGCTGACCCACAAGATAAGCAAAAGCCTCTAATCTCCAAAGGAAGTAGGAAGACAGAATTTTATATTTCTCCAATATGCTTCTCGAGACACATTAAAATATTTCTGTTATGCGCATTCTACATGAGCAAGCTCAACACTGAATGGGAGCTCTCTATCTGGTAAACATCCATGTTGTATTCCTACCACCACCTTGAAGAACTTCATTGTTCCAGAATTGTTCCATTGACCAACAAGAGAAAACTTATGTCCATAGGAGACAAAACTCATGGATCAATCACAGGTGAAGCGAGATCAACAGCTACACTGCTTTTACCTCTAAACATAACAACTAGCTTTTCTGCAATATGTTCTCATAGGACCATTTACATTTTCTCCATGCCCAAGCCAAATCACCTCCTCTCCAAGGGGAAACAGAACTGACATAATTTGACTTAAAAAGACACTCAGACACCTGACTGATGAGGGCCACTGAAGTACTCAAAGAAAAATATAGTTACTCAAGAATGAGAATTTGGTTGTATGGATGAGACTTAAAAATTCACATTTCTGCAGGACAACTTTTATCTTTTTGATAAGCTTGCAGCTCTTCAAAGAAGTCTTGGAATCAAAATGGCAGGATGTTTTGCTTATGAAATTTAGCAGAGGGAAAAAGAACAAAAATATGTGAGAGAAAATAATGCTTTTGATGGTCGCCTCTAGAACATATGTTATAACTCGTGCTGAGATTTACTTCCAGATAGCTTTATACACACTTTGAAGCAGATCTGTGTCTGGTGTAAACTGTTAAAACGCTGTAGACTTTGGTGGTATTACAGCAGTCTACAATAGCTATGGATATGTATCCAAGTATTCATGAGCTTTGCCTTTTCACATGTATACAGATATCAAGAGTCTAATTTATTTAATCAGATTTATGTAAAAGTATTTTCTTATGGAGCAGAGGGTTAGTGACACGTCACACAATAGTGGGATACACAGTATTTTAGATTTGAGAATGTATCTTCTGTGTGTTCTTATCAAACAACAAGAGTAACGTGATAAAGAGTACTTTAATAAAACAAATTTATTGTGGTGCAAAATCAAGGGATCATAACTTATGGCAGCTCTTTGAGAAGTTACCCAGTTTTTATTGAATATTGTCTCTCTGTAGCTATAGATATGAGGCATTTGTTATCTCAGACACTCTGCCTGCAATCCATGCTTTAGAAAGGTACTTCATCACAGAACTGTCCAGCTAAATGGATGGCATTTCTCAATGCTAAATTTATGGCTCAATTACAATCAATCTTACCCTATCAGCTTCCAAAGTGTGTATACAATTAATACAAATAAAGTGGAAACCCATCATTTCTGATGTCATAGTGTTCAAAACAGAAAAAAAATTTTAAATCAATGTTCTCTTTACAGGTAATGGAATTTAATATAGGTCTGTAGGCTGTGCTACTTTTACCTGAGCTGGTAAAATATGAAAATGTAAACTTGAAAATGACTAATCTATTCCTGTTCTGCAGGTTTAGGCCTGACATCCACCCAAAAGCTTCCAGAAATTAAAGATTTAGGAGTGGTGTTATTGGTAGGCTGTTTTACTGTTTTACTTATGAAGCCCATTCAAGTTACAGTTATTCAAAACCTACTGAGCTCTGCTTGTTGTTGTTTTGCTTTATATGAGGCAATGAAATGCTCAGGATATTGGAGGACCCAAGCAAACAGCAAAGTCCCTGCTTTGTCTCAGTGCTGAAGGATGATGGAGTTCAGCCGTTGCTTCTGAGGTACCAAACCAGATCACAGACTGCCCATTGCAAGAGCAACTATGGAAGAAGCTCTTATTCAGGATTCAAATCCACTTTTAAATTGTTTTATTTCTTGTGAAAAAAAAATAAGGAAACGTAAAAATTGCATGTGGGTGTTATTGGACTATGAATTAGATTTAATTATATTTTGGAAGTGTTTTCAAAAATGTTTCAGGAGAAGTCATCACAAAGTTTTTAGCCTGAACACTCCAGTTAATGACTCAGTGCCCCAACATTTAGCCCTTCTATTTTTATGCAGAACTATGTTAGGGAAACAATGTGTAGCTGCAAATAAATCCTGTCAACACATTTAGCCACTTTAAAAATATAATCTGAATATATGGCTGCAGGATTATAAAGGATATACAATCCAGAGAAGATATTATGTCTGTTCATTCTCTGGACCTGCAAATATCTGAGCAGCATAGCTAAGCTTTTTCTTTTTCTTTTTCTTTTTTTTTTTTTTTTTTTTTTCTAAGAACAATGGTATGTCAGTTTATCTTGGCAGAATTCCATATTATTCAGTAGCAGATATCACCTCGATAGCTCACCGCAAGCTCATCTCCAAATATGGTTGTTCCTGATCTATACAGTTCTACATACAGAGCTGGCATCGATACAAGATCCTATTTATAATTACATTGATAAACCTTTTTACCATTCAGCCAATTGATTGTCTGTGTATTTGTCTCTGTTACTTTGTTCAACATCGTTTTCTCAGTGAAATGTTAATATGCTTCACTAAAACACTGGTGATCATAAGTCACAGATGAGATCATTGACTGCACAGTACAACATGCAGCGTGTGTGCCAGAGTAGGATAACTTAATTAAATCCTTCCTCTGAGGATTAAGAGGGTTATTCTGGTAGGCTTTTACAAGCGTGGGCATGCTGGCATGGCACAGAGGAGTGTGGTGCAGAGATAAGGGAGGCAGCAGAGCAGCTCAGGGCAGCGTCAGCTCCATGCAATGCCCAGGGTTAAACTTTCTGGGAGAGCCAGGACCCGCAAGTTGCACCACTCTGGGCTGAGCCTAAGAATGGGCTCAAGGTGACCCTCACACCTGAGCTGGGCATAGTGGGCAGGTTTGGGTAGTGGGGTCTGGAGGGGTGGCTATGTGGAAGGAGGTTCAGGGCTGGCCATGATAGAGCAGAGACCTCAGAAAAGCAACTGCAGATGTGGGCAACCCATGCTGGGGTAGGGACACCCCAAAACAAAAAGCAGCAGAGGAAAATCAACAAGAGGCAGATATTAGCAGAAAAACAAATCAAACCAAAACAAAACAATATGCATGGAGCAAAGGACAGAAATCATCATGCACACAACTCCACACCTCCTGTTCCTCACAGGGGGAGTTGTGGTGGACTGAGTGTAACCTGCAGTGAAAATAAGGGAATTTCAGCATAGGAAAGGAGAAAGAGAGGTGTTCAATAAAGTGTTTGTTTGATTGTTTATGTTCTCTTTCTTTTTTATTTTTTTTTCTCAGTACCTGAATGAATAATCAGAAGTTTGTTTTGCAAAAAATTAAATTATATGAAAAAAAAAAAAAAATAGGTAAAGATTGCCCAAGCCAAGATGATTTTGACCATAACAGCACCCTGACTGCTGGTCATTTTCCTCACTTCTTAGCTCAGCCTGCATGATCAAAGTATTCTTTTATTTCTCTAATATATTTAAAAAATTTTCCTTCTGTAGACCTCTGTTCAGTCACAATCTTTTTGTTCTAGTGTCTGCGATGATGCTTTATGCACTAGTTTCTTCTGGTACCATTTCTTCCTTTCCCAGCATTTCTTTCCAGGATATTGCCTCTCAGTGTTGTCCTGAATCAGTCTTTATGTTTCTTCCACACACTGTGACCAGCTTGTGGTTTTGAACACTTCCCCAGTCACATGCTGGTCTGGCAGTAGGAAGAAACCTTGTCACTGGTAAACACACATATAGATAATTCTGTGATTAATGGATTGAGGTCAACCACTCAAATGCAAACTTCACATGGCTCATGGGAAGAAGGTTAAAACTAGGCAGTCAGTTCATCAACATCTGAGTGCAGTGGCAGATGAGAATGGCCCTGAAGTAGCCAGATGTAAGTTGATTTCACTATGATTCATTAAAAAACCCAAACAAATAAACAAACAAACAAACAAAACAACAACAAAACCCAGACATAAATACAGAATCATTGTTGGTAAAACTTCTGTACAAAAAGTATCTAGAAGGAATGGTAAAGAATGAAAATTTTGGGTTATTCATACAGAGTCATCTGAATCAATTGGCAATTATATATTTCCATTCAGTTAAATATAAAGAGATAGACTGACAAAGAGGAACAGCTGAGCAGATTCTGGGAAGCAGAGATGTTGCAGAAATCTTTGGATTATCTAGGATAATCAGTTAAATATGATTTTTTGGTAGTTTGATGACCCTGAGCACCCTACTAAGGAAGTAGTTCACGTAGAACCCGTTAAACACAAAAAGAGGACAGCTGAAAGGATTAATGCTGTTCTTCCATGTGTAAACAGAAGAATATTAATCAAGAATAGAAAGGTCATATTACCTCTGTAAGTGCACTGAAGGGATTGGTGAAGTAACGCCATTGTCTGTTCTGAAACTTAATTAATCTCTGACTATAAATCTGAGTGATTTTCTTTCTCTGGTCTTGTTACAAAGAATCTACATAGGTTGCATATTGTTATTTCTCTAGGCTCCAGGTATCCTTCCTTTTCAATGCATCAGTCCTTATGTTCTTGCCTGGGAGTGAGCTTGCTAGAACTGTGCCTGATTCCTCTGCACTGAAGTGGGAGAACAATCAGACTTATTGTGACTAGATCTGTAATTAAGACAGGCATTTGTTTCTTGTGTTTATTTATTTAGAATAACTGGAATTATGTGAGAATAGATTTTAAGATGACCACCACAAAACTAATATGATCTGTATCACAATAAGGATCAAAGCTTATAATTTTCAGTATTGGCAGGATTAAGACCTAGAAGAGGGCTAATTTGTTTAATTTAGTGCCAATGAGGATCATTTCTTTCCACTTCTTGTTGCCAAGATCTACAGAATCACATTGTTCATCCAGCTGTCTTCACAGGGATCATTGTTTATTACCATGGCAAGGAATCCTTGGAGACAAAATTTCAGATCCTGACAACTGATTTGTGCATAAAGCAGTGTGTATTACATTTCTGTATCCAAAATCCCACCTGACAGCTTGGTAATCACATGTTAGTACAAAGAAGGCTCTATTCATAGGTGTAGTTCTCAATTCTGCCTGTGCAGATATGAATGTACAGGCTTATTACCTGCACACGTCCTATTGGTCCTCAGATTCCAGAAACATACTTGTCAATTGAGTATATTTTCCCAGACAAAACTCTCTCTTCTAAGGGAGTAATACTTTTCTTACTTCTTGCTCTCACCTTGTGGACAGCACATTAATAAAATCAATTCAGTTCAGGTAATTATGCACTGTGATTTTACCCATAATTTGGGGAAAAAATAATAAAAAGCTCTTGTTGTGTCTCAAGGTTTTACTAAGATCATCCTGATAGGCACCTACACCACTCAAGGGATATAAGTGGACTGCATTCATCTTCATCCGAGAGTGAAGTCCATTCATTTACCCATTCAAAAATATATGTAGGAAATGGAAAAGGTAGTCTTCCGAACAGAAACTAACAACACATTTGGAGTTAGATACAAAGCATCTACAATAGTACCTCCCACTTATCTAAGTGCAGAGTTCTCTCTAATAGAAAAGGAATTTCTTTTTACTATCAGTAGTACTTAGCAGTGTAAGTGAATGGAGTGAGAACTGTGAACTCAACAGTTGCAGGTAGGAAGCATTACAAGGTGTAAAGAACTATAGACTCTTACAGTGACAGGAGAAGGGTGAGAAGCAAAGAAAGACAAAAAAGCAAAAACGGAAGTCCCTGCAGTTCTACAGGGGAGTGCAGCCTCGGTGTAGCTAACCATGGTAAAATCCTGAAGATTTAGAAATTTGAACAGTGTTCGAAGACTCAGCTTTTTCTGTATCTTCGTGTAAACTTCTATGGAGATGTCTAGTTTTTGGAGATGACCAGCAGCCTACCTTTGTGCTTCAACCATCATTAAAATTCCAATGACAAAATGATTTCACAACTTTGCTATGTATAAATGTGCGTTTATGAGCATGCACTCATTTGAGCAACTCCTACCACCAGTCCTGTATCAAGGAATTAATGACAAGTGCATTTTCCTTCATGTTATCCTACCAAAAGTGACGTTGAGAAATTATTTTTCAAATGCCATCTTCTTATTTCTCAGTATCCTGAGATACCACTCCATAGTGGTATCTCAGGATACTGAGAAAAACTCCATGTTAAAAAATGGTACCCGATGTTAAAAAAACAAAACCAAAAAAAACAACACAAAAACAAACAAAAGGAAACCCCTGCCTCAGCCTCTAATTGAGTGATTCCTGCAGCATACAAAACCCTAAGCATTTCATCAAAATTCTCTTTGGGACAGGGAGAATGGTGATTAATGATGCCAATTATCAAATTGCAAATCAAGTGTAAGATTAATCCCCATTTCTGTGGGTAAACAAGAAAACACTGTTAGTACATTTTAGTGACTGCTGCTTCAGGTAAGAATAGTCTACCATGTTTTTCTAAGACATGGTGATTAAAACTGCCACAGACACTAATAGAGGGCTAAAAAATGATGCTAAAATAGGAGAGATGGACAAGAAAAATCTAAGTGTGTCCTTGTTCAGGGCCTGTATGCCTTCTCCCTCATAGATTCACCATAAAGTATATAGGCAAGCTAATTAGGGAATATTTGTTGTCTCCCTTTAATTGGTTAGTGGTTGCTAGCACACTAAATCAAACACATAACACTCTTTATTTTTATTTATTTATTTATTTATTTAACTCTGAAGGGCTAATTAATCTATTGTCATCAAGATGGCAGATATCTAAATGTTCCAAGACTTTGCTATGGAGATGGCCAAAGGAACACATTTGAACTATCGGGACAGCTTGAGCAAACGTTTGCCAGTGAATGCATTAAGTGTATGCCTGACTGCATTAACGCATGTTTATGGGCTATTTCTATATTAACTGTAGAGGTGAATACATTTGAATTTTGATGAAGACAAACATTTTCATGGTCAGCTAATCTCACCTGGCTAAACAAAAGAGATTACCTGAGTAATCTACTATAGAACATTGGATTGCTCTGTACTGCATTTGTTGGTCTGAATAGTCTTGTGGTTGTATTTAGTTCTGTGTATTAAGGAAATAAGTGTTTTAATGGATAATGTTCCCTACTTTCAAAACAAAATAAATAATAAAAAAGCTTCATTTCTAACACAGATTTCAACATCAAAGAGTTCTTTATTTATATGAAGATGCATAGTACTTGCCTTCTGCAGGTCATGGTATTGAATGTCTCCAGTCTCACCAGACTTCTATGGTTTATCAGCTCTTGCCAAGTAAACTTACCTTACATACAAGCTTTTAAGATCTCTTCTGCCTTCCCACATGCTGTTCTGGATTGTTTCCAGTTCTCTCCTCCACCACTTACTTCACCCTTATCTACAACTTCTGGTTTCATCTGCAGTCCTTCTTCCCTATCAATATCTCAAATATCTTCATAGCTCTTTCTCTTCCCACTATGACCAAACATGTGCTCTTTGTTTGTCTGAACTCTTTTTGCAGTTTTTCATAATAATGCATTTTCCCTTTTACATAACTTTCTCCAAGTTCCCATCTTCTCTCATTCTACTGGGTGCTGGGAGCATATAATTTACTCATGACCCAAACAACAAAAAACAATGCATTCTTTCTTCCCCACAACAGTCCCAGTGGTATCTCAAGGACCATCTTCCATCAGCTATGGGAATAGGATTTATTCTACTAAACTCAGTTAGGAATTCTTTTAATGGCCTGAAAACACATCACAGTCCTTTGGGTTAGTATGTTTATCAGGAGCATTTCTCAACGAAAACTCCCATAATATAACTATGTCTTAATGGAATGTCCTCCTTCAATTCTGGTCAGTAAAAGTCCCATCAGACAAGTTCTCTCCACATGTTAAAATTTCTAGTAGGACCTTGGGTGAGATTCTAAGGAGAACTCAACAGCTTGCACATGAAAAAGCTTGAGTTTAAACTATAAGTGCCAGTCTCTGCTCTCTGAAAAAAACTTAAATAATGAGACAGAGAGAATGCTCTGTAAAATATTTAAATCTTCATATGGCAAGATTCAACCCATCTCATCTTGATCACACATACAGTTGGCAGAGCTACACTCCCTGGTAGGTCCACCATCCAAAAATTGCATTTTCCCCTCCATTTTGTGAGTACTTTGTTATTTCAAAAGTATGTTAGAACCCAACAGAGCATGCAGGAAAGCTGCCCATTGGAAACTGAGGCTTTTGCACACAGTAGAATTAATTCACAATTTTCAGTGTGTTTGTAGTGATCTAGTGGTGCTAGCTGAGCCTGCAAGGGCTACATTCGGTTGACATAGGCCATTGGAAATGAGGGTCTGAAAGGGATTAATCCTCCAATTTGAATAAGTTCTGAATATTGAAAACAATTTCATCAAGTGAAAAGATAACTCCCCACTCTGACCCTGCCATTTTCTAGGCAATACTGATTAACACTGCTGTATCATCATCTGTCTAAACAAGCCAATTACTTGTATGTCAGAAAGACACTGGAAAACTGTGTTATAGTGCTGTTTAGGGCCTGACTTGATCTCTACAGACAGGTAAACCTCTGTACCATGCTGCATTACCCTATTTGATTGAAGAACAAGGCAGTAATCACAAGATGATAAGCTATCAATTTTGAAAAGCTTCTGATATTCTGAAGCAAAATGGGATGACTTAAGAAAGCTGTAGGTCTAACTCTGAATTATTATGGCTTTTGTGGATTTAGATAAAACCTTCTATTATTTTACCTTTTTCTGACGTACTGTTTTCCTGATCTTTCATATATCATTTTAGTTGTTTTTCTATGGTACTTACAATCACAGAAAAATACATTGTTGTTGTATAGTATCATAGATATAGAATCTATTGATTCTGCAAGACATTATTAGTGAACCTGTTTAGACCCAAACATGTTTTTCACACTGTGCTGAAGAATTAATTCAGAATTTATGCCTGCAATGGTTTTGCAAAATACTCTCAGAATCACAGATCAAGCATCTTGAAATTTTACCACAAGACAATTTTTTTAGAAGTGCAGAGCACCTGTACTCAAAAGGGTCTATAGGTGCTGCAAGTCTTTACCAGCTCTGCAAATCATCAGTGTATATTTGAAATGTACTAAATGTGAAATAAACACATCTTTGAAAGCTTAAATCTGAGTTACAATCACTGATGGCATGGAACAAACTAAAAGGGATAGATTGTCTAATATTACTTCTGGTTCTTTGTACTCTGGAATTAGGGACATTAAAAGAAGTCAGCAGGAAAGCAGTTCAAATGAAGCCAAAGGAGGCTCTTCTTCAAACACCAGTGGTTAATCTGAGAAACTTCTCTAAATGGTTTGTTGTAGACTCTAATGATTTGCATGGTTTCAAGGGCAAAAATACCTGGAGCAGAAATCCATCAAGGGATACAGTGGAACAGAAATCATGACTCACTCAGGAGGTCCCGCAGCCTCCAGTCCCTGGGAGCTGAGAGAGGTTTTGTGCAAAACATCACATATTCAGTTCTGGCCATGCTTTGAGACAGGACACTGAGGTGTATGTAACTTCAGACTGACCCAACACAGCTGCTTCTATGTTAATACATTCTCTTTGATTTTTTGAAGTTCCTTTTTTAAAATTATTTTTGTTTATTTGTTGCTAATCCTTTCCTCTCTCCCATGGCCACTCCTCTTACCTCTCTTCTCTTTCACTTCAATCATGTCTATGCAATATTTTTGGGAGGTTGGTTGTTTATTTGTTTTGTTTATTTTTTAACTCCGAGATTTACCTTAGAGCTACTAATATGTGCCGTAAATAATTACAGAACAAATCCTGCTAACACTTCTCTCCTGGAACTGCCCATTTCATAAGGCCAAGGAAATCTGTTTGAATTAGAAATAATTTTTTTTCAGTGGGAGTGATGTGTAGCTAGAGAGAAATGTACTTTGCTTTTCAAGAGGCTCCAAAACAAATCTCTGAATTGAAGTTCAGAGTGCATAACCATAAATGTTCAAATCTGGAAATCCTTTCTTAATCCCTGATCAGTTGAGGAAGTCAAAATTCAGGAAGAGCATTCCATTGAGGACAAAAACAGTGAGCTCTTCAATGATGCCATTAGGATTTGGTCCCCAGATTTTACACTGAAATGCTGACACACCTTTACTACTGCAGTGCACACTGTTTTGTTACAATTCTTCTTTGTGCATATTCAGCACTTTAGGTTCCGCTTGGATAACTGCTCTCATGTAGCAAAGCTGGCATGCTTCCCACTTTAAACACAACAACATAAAGTTTTGATCATGCTCACAGTCATAAAATTATATTTCTCAACTGAGAAAGAAAAAAATGCATGCAGTCCAGGGGCTCATTTGGTCCTTTTGCAGGAACATAAACCCAAGTAAAAATACTGGGTCGCTGGACAGCAAGTGGTTTGTGCTGCTATTCACAACACTCAGCAAAGCCAGACTTTTTCTTTTATCATAACCGTGTTGTCTCCTTACAGTGACTGTAGAGTCAGAATAATTTGGGACATTGTCATTGTAAATGTTTCTGTTCATCCTTGTTTACCAGTTGCAGAGAGTTTACATAAAATCTCTGGAGCACTGTTCTATCAGTATTTTGTAGTGTATTAATAATATACAACATTCTTGACAATGTTGTTGGCAGTTCTAGAAAGATAAAAATAAAAATAATCTTGGGACAAATTGAAAACAAATTTGTTTTAAAAAAAAGTTTGCCAAGTTGAAAAACAATTTCTCATTTATTTTTTATGCCATTAGACAGTGTATTCAGTTTGACTTGATACAGCTCTTTCCAGCTGCAATAATTTTAAGACATATATGCTTCTCTCCCCAGCCCACCACCAAAAAAGAGGTGAGGGGAAGGGAAATTAAAAACTAAAAGCTTGATGGAAAACTTGAATAATTTAATTTGGAAAATGTCAAAACCAAAGTTTTTTTTTCTCTTGTTTTCTTTCATTGAAAAGAAAAATTAAATTAAAAGGAAATTAATTCATTAAGTCTTTCAGGAAGAACAAATCTAAATTTCTGATCCCCAAAAAAATCTAACTGACAAATGTTGCCCAGCTCTGCAATACAAAATTTATTCTCTGGCTTCAAATGCTATGCTTTTCTATGCAAAGAAATAGCACAGAGATTCATAAATTGTATGTGACCTTTTCTACCCTTGGCCATAATGACTTCCCCTGTTTCACTTGGTGTTTTCCATCAGCTGTTCTTGTACTACCTATTTTGCAGTCCTTGCATGTTCTGCGATGCTGGTTTCTTACCTTTTTTTTTATTCTCATATTCTCATTCATAAACCCAGAGAGAGACTTCTGCCTTACTGGCTTTCCTGTTTTCTCTGAAGATCTGATCTAAAGTCCACTGAAGGCTATGGAAGAGCTCCTCTTGATTTCAGAGGACTTGGGATATTAGTCTAATCTGGCATCCAGTTTTCACCCTAACCTTATCAAAATAAATTTTCATGTCTGAAATGACATTATTTCTTTTTATACAGAGTATAAAATTTAACTTTTTTTTTTTTTCTTTTGAAGATCAGTAGAGTAGTTGAAACATTACAAACACTAAACTTACTGGATTAAAAGCTCTTTCCAGGTCTAATATGTCAGATGCAGCTGTTCCATTTCCACTTTCATCACACTTTCAGTGGGGGTTCCAAAGGATTTCCTTCATATATTACAGTGTGGAGTATTTTTGTGGCTACACTAGTAACTATGTGGTGTTATAGTGGTGAGCAGTTATATTCCAGTACAATAAACAGTTGAAAAAGAAAATAAAAAGTGATAATAACACAATACAGTATCAAACTCTCCCCTAAAACCTTGCAGAAGCTTCAAGTTAGTAAATCCATTTAAGTTTATCAGCTTCACCTTGCTAATAGTATCAGAAGAAGAGGATGGTTGAGAAATTACTCTGAAGACATGTCAAGACTAGAGAATGGTGCCTCTTTGGAAAGCGTACAAACATTTCTTCACTGAATTTACAAGGCTTGTGCTTTGAGTGATGCAATATAAACCTGTGAAATGTCTTGGAGTCAAGGGCCTGGCATGGGAAATTCTAGTGCTGTGGGGATTTTGGGAAATGTGCATTTCTGCATGAAGGGTCAGTAACCCACTGACCCAGGTCTGAAACTGGCTGTCAGGGGAAGCCTTGGTTCATGTATCAGCACATTTTATCTAATATTGGGATGTTGGGGCCTGAAGAGTTCAGTTGTTACCCTCTTTCAGAAAAAGAAAAAGGAAGAGGGAAAAAATAAAGGAAGAAAAAATTATACTCAGTTGATGCAGCTGGTATGAACATTAACATAATGACAACACGGATACAGGCTACATAGGCTGCCTGCCACCTGCCAGAGAAATGTCCCAAACCTGATGGGGGAGGCAGATGGAAGTGTTCAAATGCAGCATGGAGGAGCAAACCACAGAGTCCAGTTTGCTGCAGGAGAGGTGGGGTCAGGGGCACCCTGGGGAGGCTGACTTGGGCCTCTGCTGAACAGAAAGAGGAGATTTACAGCATATAGCAGCTCAAAAGACTGAAGATGAACACCTACTGATATTATGGACAAGTTTCCCAAATTCATCTCAGATTTGTACTTGCACAATTCAGGGACATGTCTTCCTCATATATTTTCAGGGAATTTCTGTCTGGTTACTTAATCAGGAGTGCAGATTAAACATTTCAAAGGAGGACGGTTTTATATATATATATATACACACAGATATATATGTATACATAGATATACATCTATATATATATAGACCAAGTCAGGCCATTGCATTATTCTCTCTGAATGTATTTTACAGTGATTACCACGTTTTCTGGTGTAATTTTAATTTTGTATTTCTGACATTTGGACTATTAAACAATAAAATGCTATTACTGTTTATTCTCTTTAAGCCACTGATACATATTAAATACTTTAACTCAAGCATAACAAGCTTTTTTCATATCTAGGAATGCAGAAAGTGATTCACTGTGGTATTTTTCATGACAACACTCTATTTGTCATGGCACAGCCAATTACTGTAGTAGACTTAGCTCAGACTATTTTTTCTTGAGAAGGAAGCCAGGATACTAGCATCTATGAAAATATAGTTCTATTATTTTTAATTTATGAATTATTTATGATAATAAAGAAAATCTCAGCAGATTTTAACTGTTTCCACCTCTGAGAGACCAGTGTTCATAGGATTTGTAAGTAAAAAATACTCCTGTCTCTTTTTCTCTTGCGGTTTTCTATATTTTCTAATAAATTATTCAGTGTTTCACGTTATGATTCTTGAGCTTGCTCTCAGATCTATTAAATCCCTGTATATGTAAGTTTTATGAACACTGTTTGTAAAGATCATGTAGAGTCTAAGTGCATTAGTGACAGGGGTCATGAAATATTGAAAGATTTAACCACATCTGTGAGATAAATAAGTATTTCTCCCAGAGGTCTGAGGGCTGGCATGTTCACATACAACACAAAGCCCTGTGAAATACTGAGAGATTATATCCCCCTATTTGGAATTAATCCACAGAATAATACTAGCTCCTGCATCAGAGTATTAGGGTACCACAGCCATCCCAGAATCTTAGGGTGATCCAAGGAGGTGTTTTGTCATTGCAGTACTCATAAACAGAAGGGAAGGAAATTAAAGTAAAAAATGAAATATGCTTAAATCCACAAAACCTTTTTTTTTTAGTTAAAATCAATTGACTGGTAAAATCTCCTTCTGTGTGTGTGTGTTGTTTTTTTTTTTCCCAGTCAAGTTCACAGCAGAATATCAATGAGGTTTGTTGAAATGGAAACTTTTCACTGTGCATAATTAGAGTAAATGAAACGTGCATCCATTCTCAATGTGATTCTTTTATTTCTCTAAAATTTAATTTCTCCAAGAATGGACAAAAGAAAAAAATAGGGTGAATGGTAACTTAGATGAGAAGGGATTGAAAATTTCAAGGCCAGCTCATGAACAAAGATTGGGATCGGAAATTTTTCTCAGTCATAGGGTGAAAACTTCTTCCCAGTTGAATTTCTGTGTCTCGGTTAAGCCTGTGAGAAGCAGGCACCACTAACAAGAATTAAGCACATGGCCGTGTAGAGAAACAGAGTGGATTTCCCCTCAGTATGCTGCTGGAATAGCCTGATCTGAAAACCTGCCACTGCTCCTGTGCCTTGAATTTACTAAGTATTGAGTACCATTAATGCAGCTAGAGCCAAACTGTCCCCTGTCACGACCTTCCTGAGAGAATAGCCTGTGAGGGATTTGGCTGAGCCTGCCAAAGTCACCCTGCTCGTGACCTATGTCAGATCTGAGAGCTACACCTGCTCCAGAACACTTTGTACCAGAGACAGGAACTGTAAAGTGTAGGATTGTGGGGAGTCTGACCCTGGGAAGTGGGAACCAGTCAGGTTGAAGTACTAGGACTACTGTGACGAACCGTAACTCCTTCTGTTTCAGCAGTGGCCGCATCAACTCTTTCTGTTTCAGCAGTGGCCGCATCAACGCCAGGCTGCACTGGGTGCGGGAGGACAGGGGGTGAAGGAAGCTAATAAATGATGCCATCCTCTTTTGCAGGTGGGGCAGATGGACATTGTTTGAGGATGTGCAGAAGACTGTGCAGAGGCTGGGGTTGTGCTCTGAACATCACCGGGCTGTCCTCAGGCTATTCTTACAAGCAAGAGTGGTCTGTCCACTCCACTTGTCAGCTGAGCCTTCATGGCCCACTGCCGAGTCAGTGCTCCTCTCCCATCCCAGCTGCAGAGTAACATGCCTTTGCTGAAGTCATGGTTGTGTTGTTAAGGGTGAACATATTTTCCCAAGCTTCTGTAACAAGCCGGGAATGTGTGTGTGGCTATAGGTACCAGAGCACAGTTGCTCCAATGCAGCCTCCACTGACTGCCCTTGACCAGATGGGGTGCCATGGTCAACCATGCTCCTGGGAACAGCCCTTGTCTCAAATCAGCCTTTTCCTGGCTTAAATGCCCACAGGCGTCAGTAGTACAGGGAGGTGGAGCAGGAGAAGTGGTTAAATATGAAGATAAATTTATATTGATTAAACGACTCCTGTGGGAATTTTCAATGCGATAGAGCAGTATATGATAGCCCTCTGGATGTGCTCAGGCACACTGTACTCTCGGTGTGCTGTCATGGATACCCAATGGAGAAACCAACATAACAGAAGTCCGGAAAACTTTACCTTGTCAGATACATCACACTGGTTTTCCAATCATAAAAGGTAAAAAAAAGGTAGAGGGCAATGCATATTTCACTCAATGGGGGCAGTATTCCTGTTTTTATTGTCACTGGATTTCTAAATTACAGAAGTTGAGACACAAAACAATAGTAGGATGCTCTCTTAGGATAGCTGTTCACACCCTGAACTGAGACACCTACTGCTGTAAAACTTGAAGTTTACTAAGCCCGAAGCAACTCCCTGCTGCTGTTATTCACTTATTGCTGCAGAATTGCTTAGCAGTCTCAGAGAAGATCCAGGCCTCTGTTATGCCTGGCGCTATATGAGCATGTTGGGAGAGACACAGTCTGTCCTGAGGAGCTGCCAGCCTGGGCAGACAGTCCCAGCCCAGGTAGGATGGAGACCTGGCCAGCTGCCCGCTCAGCGCAGGCAGGCCGCAGTGGGGGTCAGCCGGACACCTGGCTGCAGCTGCCAGATTGTCTGCTAGGCAGATCATCCTTACTTTAGGAGGTGCCTCAGATTAGTGGAATTAATTGCTTACTGGAAATGCCCACGTCTCTCCCTTTTAAGTAGTTTAGAGGAGAAGTCTAAATTTTGTGGGGCTGAAAGCAGGCAGGATTAGTCTTTACCTAAGTGATATGTTCAGTATCACACAGGAAACCTATCAAGGATTGAGTGTGAGTGGTTTTTTGAGTCCTTGTTTACCACTTAAACCAAAAAAAGTACCTTTCTTCTCCAGTTTATGAGAGGCTAATATGTCACTAGTCTTTGCCTTAAACTAGACATAAACATCACACCTGTCTTAGGGGGGAAAGAGTTAGTATACAGCATCCCTCTTCCTGTCCCCCAGCACTCCTTCTTCCTTGTACAAAGTGTAACATTATTTTCTAGAAGTACCATCCTCTTTCTTTTATCCTCAGAAAAATGCTACTCCTGCACTTTTATTTTTTTGCATCCTATGAATAAAGATATCAATTGATGAGATACACACAGCAGTCAGACCAGGAAATATGAAACATATTGTTATTAATTTGAATGCATATAAATCTTTGTTTGTCACAGAAAAAAACAGATGGACTATTTTTAGAATATATTCATTCTTTTATTTTGTCTGCCAAGCATTTCCAATCTGAATCTCAGAGAAAAAGCAATCTGTTACACTCAGTCATTTGTGTGATGAGGGGTTCTATCAGGTGCCACAGCAAACAAGGGTGTTCTCTGTACAGCATATTCAAATTCCTCCAATACTATTTCTCTTCACTTCCCTCCTCAAAGCACAGGCAGTGGTAACTATGCTGTAAACAGAGACTGAGCCTAGACGTGACTTAGCTGTGCTTGAGGAGAAACTCTGTCCATGTCTTTGTGCATTTTTTTTTGTTCATAATTCCTGTGTCAGACTTTATACCCTGCTGACAGAGCAAATTTGTCAGAGCAAGATGGTCATCTAGTTCTACAGGTTTGGATAAAGTCAGCAACACAAGACTAGAAACAGAAAAGCAGAACACTGGACTATAAATTGCAAAATCCCAGAAGCCAAACTTAAGGAGGGTCAGAAGTTGAAAAATGAATGCAATATGAAAAGAGGTATATCATTTAAATCAGCAATGTAAAGGGTTAGTCTGCTATGGAAGCACTGGAATTTTTGCCATGTACTCTCTTTTTTACCTTGTCATGCTTTCAGAAGGTTTTATTTCTCTGAAGATGGGGATTTTGCATGCTTTCTTGAATAGGATTCTCTCAAAAAACGGTATTCCAGTTACGCTGCTGAAAGTATATTTTCTACTAGGGGCTAAACAAATTAAGGTGTAGAAACTGAAGCAATCTTGGCCGTATAGGAGTTGTGCAGGAACCATTTTTTCCTGTGCGATTATATTTTTTTTTCCAAGACACATTTGAAAGTTTATGTCCACAGTAAGATAACAATACTGTAAATTTAGTAGGTTTCATATTTAATCTCCAGCTGAAGTGACAACCATAAACAATAAAAACTTATCCCTGACAACAAGCTGACACTACTGACACATCAGTCAGCTCTGTTATGCTGATCACAGGGTCTGCTGATCAGTTTCAATATCCTGCAAGGAGCTAATGTATTTGTACTAGAACTTTCAAATATGTTCCCTTCTTTCCACACAGGGTGAATGCTGTTAGGCAACAGCTTCTCTTCCCCAGTCCTCTGCCTTCTTGAGAAATATCTGACATGCAGAGGTGCACAAGGCCTGCTCTCCCTGTCACTTCTACTTAACATCCTGGTACTAGGGCCATTACAAGAGGAACTCATCTGGAAGAGTAATAGGAGCTACTGAAAGGGATTTATGGGTCTTGTGTTGCCTTGAATTACTAAGGTAAAAATACTTGGATAGCCCTGTTCCTGCATTCTCTCTGAGCTCTGTTTATCTTATGTCAGGTACCATAAGCAGTTCTGGCTAAGTGGGCACGAAGTGCAGCATCTGCTTCTCTCTGCAGAGATGTAGCACTGAACAGGCTCCCTTTCCATGACAGAAAGCACTAGGGTTGCCTGAACTAAGACTTCTGAAGCTGCCCCAGGGCAATCACCACTTGTCACCACCTTTGCTGGTGAGAACTCACCACGGAGTTGCTTGGTAGCTCTCTATACCTAGTCCATATTAGCTAAGAAGATCATTTCATTGCACTATCCCCTGAAGCATATAATCCTGGTTTCTAGCAGAAACACGATGATAGGCATAAAGGGCAATGGCTCAGATCTGGTGTGACAATTCTTAACATTCGTTTGTGGCCTCTCACATTTCTATTGCCCAACCCTTTGAATTCCCATCTCCTCTACTCTCATCCGTTCTTCCGTAACTCATCTCCTTTTTCAGCCTTTCTCATCTCAGTTTAATTTCTTTTATTCGTTTTCTCCTGCCTCATGTTTCAAATACACACAATGCTTATATTTTCGCTGCTACGACCAAAAAATCTAATGAAGATTAGTTTGTCTTCAGCAGTATCTTTAGATATAGTTTTCATAGCTGTTCTCATGTTGTTTTAGAGAAGTGAATACACTTAGACTCATAATTTCTGTCCATGAACAGAGCAGAGCACTTCAGGAGTCAGTGCTTGTCCCAGGCATGTGTTTCTTCACACACCCATTTCCTGAAAGAACCCATGTTTCACAGAATCATAGAATCACAGAATCACCATGTTTATCAGGTTTTAGGTCATAAGTATCTCCTGAAGCCTCCAATTGTCTGGCATAACAGTGACAATATATCTTCAAAGTTCAATATGTCCTTAGTGCTGATGTGATACCTATACCCTGAAGTACATCTATGTTTTAATGGTACTTCAGCATAGCTCCTCAGATTGCCACTGAATGGGCTAATCTGACCAAATTCAGATACCTAGAGCATAGCTCTTTATGCCTGAGCAGTTCACCCAAGATTCCCATTGTGGAAAGCTTAGCATACAAGTCACCTCATCCCAAGTTAGACATCTGAATAACCACATGTTTTGTACCCTAAAAGTGTTCTTCTGAGCTGAGATACAAGCAAGAGGAATTCCACCCACTGAAATGGAGGAGTACAATGAAGCTCATGACCTTTGCCTAAGGTAAGCATAAAATACAGGTATTCTACTTTATGAAGAAAGGTGACTTTCACTCCATATGTAATCATTCAACTACAATCCAAAATGAAGGGACATGCAAGGCATGTGGTGGATGAGCTGATTTCTGATGGTTATGGTTCTGCATGTTAATGGTAGGAGGCAATGAGAAGTTGGAAGGATGCATGAGACACCAGCTAAGCAGACACTGAGAGCACGGTCTAAGGGATGTGCACAATGGGGAGGTACACTGGGCTGAATGGTAAACAAGAAAATCTTGGCAATCTCTCTTTTGTTCTACCTCTGCTTTTCTGAACTAAATGGGATTTTGCATGCTAAATACATGGGTTCACAGCAAAGAACAGCCTGATTCCACCTAGTTTTTCTCCACAAATGGAGCTTCACCGAGGGTTTTGACTAGCATTTTTAGACATCTCACCACTGAGACTGTGTACTCCTCTTTGATATTGATCTTTCAGGTCCTGAATCACAGATGAGCCCTGCCATGTTCCTGGCACCATGGGGGTGGGTCCTCCTTTATTGAATAACTTATTGCCATGTTTATTTTCACTTTCTGAGCATCAAATACTTAATAACAGAATTCCAGCATTTCGAGTTAACAGTGTTTCTTTACACATGTTATACTAGTTATTGAAAAACCTTATTGCTGTCTACGACTATCTGAAAGGAGGTTGTAGCATGAAGGGTGTTGGTCTCTTCTCCCAAGCAGCAAGTGACAGGGCGAGAGGAAATGGCCTCAAGTTGCACCAGGAAAGTTTCAGATTGGATATTAGAAAAAAATTCTGCACAGAAAGCGTTGTCAGGCATTGGAACAGGCTGCCCAGGGAGCTGGTTGAGTCACCATCCCTGGAAGTGTTTAAAAGGCATATAGATGAGGTTCTTAGGGACATGGCTTAGTGTTAGAGTTATGTTGGACTCAAGGATCTTGAGGATCTCTTCCAACCAGAATGATTCTATGAAATGTGAGACAACATGTCTGAGGAAATGAAGTTGAAAATGGTCTACAGGTAGACCACAACAACAAGAATAGCTTAGGAATGATTCCCAGTACACAGGCCCCAAATGTGCAACACAGGCACACAGGGACACAAGCCAAGATAGATGCTTGAAAGGATCCAAATGGTGCTCAAGCATCAACGGACCTCTCAGGGGAGAAGTCTGTACATCACATAACTACAAGATCCTATCTCAGGTCACTTCCTAGGTTCTATATCCAGTAAAATCGAGATTTCTCCTGTATAAAGGCAATATAGCCTAAAAAGAATACTCTGAACTTATCCATGGGCTGTCTAGGAAGAAAAGGCAAACTTACCTCCCAGTGTAAGCATATATATATATATTTACATATATATATATATATATATTTACATATATATATATATTTACATATATATATATACACACACTCTATATATATATAGTATAACTACAATAGTTTTAACATACCCTATTCTTTACTGTGTGCCATTTGGGGGAGCATAGTGGCACAACTGTCTGGCCTCCGGCTGCTTTGCTTTACTTGCAGCTTCATAAGACAGAAGACATTGTCCTGTAGCTACACCAGTGTCTTCTGGGGAAAGCCAGAACTCCTCTGCTGCTGTTCCTCATTACTCAGGCCTGTTTGCCATTTATTTTTTTCCCAGAACTTGGCTCATCTTGTGCCATATTCCTTCCTGTCTGAAGAATGATGTCCAGATCCAGCCAGGGATTGTTATAAGGTGGATGTATGTGGTGGCCTGCCTTCTGCTGGCAAGTTTTGCAGGTTTCATTCAGAAGCAAACAAAAAAAATAATATGTAGGTGTATTGCAAGAGGATATGTCAATGGAATTAGGATTGGGATGTTTTTTCACAAAAGAGAGCAGGTGTCTCTATTCTTCTAACATACATATGTGTAAGAGAAGCTCCAGACGACTGTTGATTAGACTTGGTTGCTAAAAAATGCCTAAGACTTTAACATCTAAAAATTCACAATTTCGAGGTACAGTTACACTTCATAAAGATCTGTGATAGGTTTACTTCTGGCAACATGGAAAATGAAAGAGATGACTAATAATATAGAAAACACTTCTGTGGCTGCGCTATCAACTATTTCATCGTATTCTTTGGGATGCTTTTATGCTTGCAAAATGTAAGGATCATATAATGTAAGTATTTTTTTGGCTATAGCTTTCCAGAAAATCTGTTATCATAACATACCCAGCAGTTTGCATTATGCAGCATAAATATGCAGTGCATGCTTAAAGGATGTGAGGTCCTAACATTTAAGAACACTGTTCTTCAGATAGAAAAATGAATGAAATGGTCTTCTGATGATCTTACTAAAAACATTTTTGTTCTTCATAATTCTTAAATATTCAGCATTGTAGCTAAAATCTGCAATACCCATGTGTGGTGCCTTTCTCTCTAATTATTTTACATGGAAATTCTTCTCTCACATTTCAAGGTCAAGAAAGGCATTCCAGCCAATTACTGAAAAATAATAGTGTAAAAATGCACATTTATTCAGGTTTTCAAAATTGATTAGCAGTTTAAGACTGTGACAGCAATTTATGTGGTGTTTCCAGTTTACTAGAAGATAAAATTGATTAGCACTTTTTGAAATGTACCATGCTAATCAAGGTAAATTAAGTCATGAAATGACTTGATTGCTAGACAATTTGCCCTTTCAAGACTCTTTAAATAAATCCAGTTTGGGAAACATTTTCTGACAGCAGATCTGCTAAAACTATTACTTGCACTGGGAGAAAGCAATATTTTGTTTTTCTTTCACGCCTTTCCTTTTGTATTTCCTCATATCTTTTTAGGAAATAACAATCCTAACCCATATTGCTCTACTGTTTTTCTTTTTCTTCCTTTCTTGTACTTTTCATTTCAAGACTTAATTATATTCATTCTGATAAATAATTCTATGTGCTATCACCCTACCTGCTGCCCCTGTACGGTACAGCAGAATAATGCATGGACTACAATCTGAAATCTAAATCTGCCTCCCCAATTAGAAATAGTTCCACCAGGACAAATCTATCTTCAGACTCCCTTTCGAGTGTGTATTTTATATTCTAGAGATATGTATATAGTTTTAATGGGGAAGTCTCCTGAACATTATTTTCACTTGAGGGCGAAATTCAGATACACATAAAAAATGTATTAAGCCAAACTAAATGGATTTTTCAATTATTCCACAAGAAGCAGTGGAGACAAAATCAAATCATCTTCATCCTCTGTGAGAGTGCTTCAACTCTGTTAATGGTGAGTGAGGTTTTCCTTAAGCACTGGCCCTTTCACCCCTTCAGCATCTTTTTCTCCCAGCCAGTCCATATTCATTTGGTGAAGGCATCATCATGGGTAAAGGTACCTTTGAGGACACACAGCTGCGTAGATTAAGGTATCACGTCTCATGCATGCACACACACTGGGGATGCTAAGCTGAAGTCTGCTTCATCTTTTGCTCAGTTCTTTGCCCCTGGACAAAAATTCCACATAAATAAAGATATGTAATGGAGAATTGCATGAACACACTGTATGCCAGGCCAGAGCTCTTTACATGACAACATAAATCCTTGTCTGCAACCCATAGCACCTCCAAGAACAGAGACCACGGTCCCTGCCAAACTCCTCTTGGTGATGCTGGCACCAGTGCTTTGTGCTGTTTAAGCCAGATGTTTCTTATTTAAGAGAACAATTGGAAACATACAGCATTAAGAAACTGATGTTATCTGTGTTCACATCCAGCCAAGATGTACAGAGTTCAAGGCTGCTTTACTTTAGGAGTGGGCTGGAATTCCTAGTTTTCTGGAGGAAAAGGTATAGTGAACTTATGGGGGGTGTAGTTAACTTAGGAGAGGAGTTGAGACTGCAAGGTTGTTCCTCAAGCGAAACATTTTAGGGTGATGTGATGCTGGAGTGAAAGTCTCTTTCTGGAAAGGAGGAAGGACAATACACTGGCAGAAGGAAGGAGAATACATATGCAGAAGAAATTAATTTAAACCCTGAAGTATTTCTGTATTTCCATTTTCCCCTGTGTGTATGATCAGATATGCTTCCATACAGCGGTTCAGATATCACAAAACATATGTAAATCTATGCAAATCTGTAGATACCTGGCTTTTGTTCTGATGATGTTGCCAGTAATGCAAATAGCTTGGTTAGAAAAGTTAAAGACTAATAGCAGTAGTCCTGTGTATCCAAGATTCCTACATTTCTGCTTTCCTTTCCTCTACTCTCTTGTTTGTGAAAGGCTACCTTGCCTGTCTTTCTTCAGACCATTTCCATTTCCAGTATGGAGCTGTCTGTCTTGTGTGAGAATCCCACCTCTGCTTTCACATCCTTTCCACACTCCACAATATTCAGTGGTGTTGATTCAGTTTTGTCAAGTTATATGATTTTTTATACCTTCTCAGTCTTGTTTTTTCCAAACTGTTCCTCTTTCCCTTGAGAATCCTTCCAGCCTAAAAAAAAATATGTAGCCTTAAAAAAACCCCAAACAAACCAGCCAAACAACAACAACACCACCCACAAAAAATCCCCCGAACAATCAAACCCAAGAATTACAGTTCAGGAAAGTAAAAAACTTGCAGAGATTGCAAGCTCAATGTTTTGCTTATGCTTATATTGATTGTAGCTCTCATATGTGCCTCATCAATTACACACCCTCGAAAACTGTGCTAGTTGGCATTTAAAATTTACCCCTTTACCGCTGGAAGAAAAGGAAAAATTAATGAAGTGGTGACAACTGGTGCTTCCTCCCTTCCTGGAGAGATAGGAGAAAGGGACAAAACCCATCCAATGTGGATGACATATACAGTTACTAACACTGTCATGTCAGATTCCTTGGGTTTAAATCTGAAAGCAGAGCAACAAATTTTAATATTACATTTCAAAATGGTTTTACAAAAAAAAAGAGTATGAAAAAGGAGATGGTGAGGAAACCACCCCCCTCTCCACTTCCCCTGGGTGACAAAGGCTTTTGCTGCTCTCTGTTTTTTGTTGCAGCCACACTCCAGACCCACATGTTCTGCACTGCCATAAATACACTTCTTTAAATGTCAGAACTGATTTACTCTGTCCTTTGGAAAGAGAACAAAGCCAGTCAGTTTTTGAACCCAATAATGACAATAAACAGCAGTAGTTGTTTGAAAATAGCTCAGATCAGGAACTAAATAAAGAGGGCATTTTTTTCTGCTGTTAACCATTATCCATGCAATTCATACTAGCTTTTACTCATAGTGTAAGCACTTTCACTACCATTAACAGTACCACAGATTGCCAGAAAAGTAGTTGTATGACCCAAACCTTGAAGGACAAAACACTTGTGCATCCTAAGTTTCCACTGTAGCAGTGATAATAAATGTGACTGTCCTCAAACAGACATAATAAAAAAACAAACATTAGCTGTTAATGTGGATGTCAAATTTTCAAGCTGGGCTTGTTTGGATGCATTTGTGCGGCATAAGATAGGGCTATGTGAAGGTACCCAGGCTAGTGTGTACCCTGGAAGCTGCATGATGCTGTGCAGGAGGTCTACAGCCAGGTGAACATACCCTCCTAATGAAGCTACCTTACCTTCAGCATCTCTGAATTGCACCCTATTGGTAAACCCAACCCAGAAAGCCACATTTAGATTTTGGCAGTTTTATATATGTAGAAGCCAATATAGATGCCTTTCAGAGGTCTGTGTTTGGATTCCTATTTTTTTTAAACCTTATCCACAATAGTCCTTTAACACTAAAAATCTACCAACTGTCATACTATCCTATTGAAATATGCTAAAGCAATTTTTCTCCTGTAAATACACAAGACACCATGCAGGCTAATATTTTCAAACATATTACGTCTTATTTAAAAGGAGTGACCCTACCCTAAAGACCATGAAGAAATCACAATAAATTAAGATGAGAGTGAAATGTTGTCTAAATTCTTCTACATGGAGCTAATTCAGGATTTTGCTCTTTGCATCTCATTCTTCTGGGATTATTCAAAGCCTACACCTTCCCAGCAATGAAAACATCAGCCCTGAAACTGGAAATCTCATTAAAGCAACATTAATGGTGACATCTTCTGAATACCCTCTTGCCAACAACAGGATACATGTTTTTTCTTATGGTGTGTACATAATTTTCTACAATGTCTAAACAAGGTAGCACAGTTGACAAACTTGTTCCTGTTAATCACCCAATCCTCACTTTCAGAGCTGCATAAATCTCAATAAAAGATCACAGCTGATGCTGTCAGGTCAAGAATCTCACAGTATGTTTTTGGAGACAAGTCAAACAAAAATTCCCCAAAGCCCACAACAGTAACACCTTCTTATATTTATTTTATTGTACTGGTTCTATGGAATTACAGCTTCAATTAACTCTGATATGTTGGTCTCTGCTGCATGTGCGGCGCTGCCAATTTCTGAACCACTTGGCTAGAGAAATTGTGCTGTGGGTAAAGTCCCTCTTCTTGCTTCTGGTCCTGCCTCACTGCCTCCTCAGCTCCCAGGCACTGCACACCAAAATATCACCAGGAACACCACGAGAAAAATATTCTAGGTCTGATTGCTCTATCTTTGTTAAACAGCAATAGCTCTCACCTGGTGATGCTGTGTTTTCATTCCTTTAGTTCAGAGTTACCTCTGGCTGCCTGGCCTAAAGCACTGTATCTCTTCAGTTCAACTGCAGCCCAATTGTTCTGGACAGGTAAGGAGAGTCAAATCACCTCCATCCTCCATGTTTTTCCCTCCAGGAGCTCAGGTGCAAACACTATGTTTTTCAGCACTTCTGGTAATCTCACTGGTGACATTTTGCTCCATGTAGTTCTGGGGGCACATCTGTCACATATGCTAATGCCGTAGCTCTAAACTTATGCTTGATGCAAACCCCAGCCTGTGAAAAGCATCACCTTTTTTCACCCACACTGCCAAGTCCTGTGGGATGAGGTGGGAGACAGAGAGAACAGTCACCACCTGCTCTGCTCTACAGGTTGGTCTTGGCCCCACAGAGCTGTGACATGATGCTGCTGCTGCTGCTAAAGTAAGCCTGCATATGGAACAGGACCCCACCACCACCCATGGGGAACACATTGCTCTTCAGACCCTCCTTAAGGCAATAAGAAAGATGGAAAAGAGTATATCAAGGTAAAGAGTCATAGCTTGGTGCTCACTTTGGTATTCCTCTGGCTCAGATGGATGGCAGCCCATGCTTGCATCACTCCTAGCTGGGCCAGTCCTCTCCCACTGTAAAACCACCTGACCCTCAGCAGGAACCTTCCCAGATTCTGGCTTCAGCAGTCTCTGGAGGACTGAGGTACCAGGGACTTGGCAAGACATTATCCTGATGGTTCAGCTGCATAAAGCTGATCTCACCTTGTTGTGTGCCAATCTGCCAAATGAACAAATGATGCCAGCAGTACCTCATATTGCTTGGCTATAACACTGATTTTTTATTAATATTTATTTATGTATTTATTTATTTATTTATTTATTTATTTATTTATTTATTTATTTATTTTAAAATGCTCAAACTTATCCCTTGATCCTTCGGATTATAAAGCAATTGTGGAGATGTACTGAACTGTACTCATCACTGAGCCATTAATGGTGTCCTTCCAGGCACCCTCCGTAGTAGTCTATCTAGAGACAAAGCCCCACACGAAGACTTGTTTTCAAGTAAGAGGTATTCCCAGACTTCCTACAACGTCTGTCTGGATGCTCTAATGAACCTGGATGGGATTCTGCTGCCAGAGAAATCTGCTGAGGGAAAAATTGGCCTGAAGAAGCTGTCACTCCTATTTACTGTTCTTTCATTTGACGCAAGAGAAGGAAAATGGTGCTTGTATGTACCTCTATCTCTGTAGAGCATCTGTTTCCATAGACGATCTTGGCTAAGGATTATTTGCAGCTATTTTCCAAAGTCTAACAAATTAGATAGACTTTGGTCCTTTCCTTCTGATAAATTTCATATGAACATGGCTCAACTGCCTTTGCTAGGTTTGCCCCTGGAGTTTGCAACTGTGTCTCTGAATAGCATTATTATTGTATTATGTTTTATTTTATTTTACTCAATTCATCGTTTCATTTCAGAACTGATCAAATTGTATTAGCTACAGGAGGATTTTTTTTCTCACCTGCACAGATCTAATGTTGGCTTGGCTTCTTGGAAAGATTGGCCTCCATTGACTTGTGGAAAGAGAGCCTAGGGGCTGCCTCAATACACTAGTTCATGAAAGGGTACATGTAGTTTTGAACTACTAGAACTAATAGTTATGGAAGCAACTGGGCATTATCTGTAACCTGTGTTCAAATGAATGGTGTTGTCACTGCAGGATAGGAGATAAAGGTAGCACAGTTTTCCTCTTGAATCCCCTTAAAAATTCATGTTTTCTTTCCTTTTTTTTTTTTTTTTTTCCACATTATCGTGACCCATGACCCATGTGTTCACATGAAGATATTGTAGCTGAAATAAGGGGAGTGGACAAAGTTTGTGAGTGTGGCACACCAATGTGCCGCTCTGGTTCTGAAAGGATACTACACTAAATACAGAAGGATTGTTTGCAGTGGAAAAGAAACTAAAAGAATCATTCTGTCACTGAAAATAAATTAACGTTCCCATACATTGCTGTAGCCCAGGGTCATTTTCTGTCATGTGCTCATTTTTTTCCGGTTGGATAGTTTTCACCCTTCTTTGTTCATTCTAAGATGAACTTTCTTCCCTAGCCTTCTTCAAACAACCCCAAAGCAACCCCAAGTTTGGCTGAAAATCCAGATGGCAGATTACGGAATCTACATATCTTAAATGAGACGAATGAGTAATGCAGCTTACTTGTCTAAATCACACAGAAATCCAAATTACATGCCACATGTTACTCCTTAAGCTAGTCAAGAGAAGTTATGTTTTTTTTTTTAATTCATTAATTTAAGCTAAATGCCTTTAATAACTGCAGACCTGAGAAGAAGGAGCACTTCTGTAAACAGCATTTTGATTTCATCTGACCCTTGCATTATGAGACCAGATCTTAGGATACATTATCCAGAAATATGATGGTTCTTGACTTTTTTCCTTTGAGCTTCACTGGTTTAAGCAGACTTTGCAAGGCTGGAAGTTCATGCAATTTATAAGTAGCTGGTCAGTCCAGTATGGTCTCATTTGCTACTTGCTAAAAATGAAAAATGAGAGCTGTGATGACATAGAGGTGTTGCGTGTTTCTGGGGGAACAGCTTTGGAATACAGCTGTAGAGTGGGTACTTCCAGACATAGCAATATATATATCTATTTATATATATATATGTTTTTGCTGACACTTTGCCAAACCAAAATCACAACACTGAATGTCTTAAGATAAGATTAAATCCAGATTTAAACCAGACAGGCTTAGCCAGCTCTAATAAATAACATACTCGTTACTGAGAGGTAGAATTTCTTTCTTAGAAGCCCACATATAGCTCTGCAGCTTAGTTGTATATTGGGAGAAGTGAGCCTTCTGCCTCGGAATAGCTGTGTTCATGCAAGCTTGGATGCATATGCCTGCATCTGTGACCACAAGTGAAATGTATGTGATTTGTGCTTGAGGAGAGAGTGGAATCTGTTAACTCAAATGGACACTGTCTTTATAGGCATTGTCCTTTCCTGGAAGCATTCCAAAAATTGAACAGATGGCAAAAGCCTGATGACTTTTCAGATATTTTATCTGGAGCACAATACA